>NC_134476.1:0-80441 GCF_964194025.1 Convolutriloba macropyga
GAGAGTGGGTAAAACACGAGCGAGCTTAAATGTTGCAAAAAATTTGGCCCTTACTTGACTGTGAAGAGAGGCTCGTAATCGCCGTAAGTGGACACACAGTCTTGATAGAAATATGTCAGAGTTGATGACAATAGCAAGTTAATCACAGAGAAAAAGGATCCAATAGTTTCCACTATACATTGGAAGTTTATTGGAAAAAGTTTCCAGTTCCGCAGTTCTTGGACAAAGAGTATTGAAACAACACAGAAAACGTT
Organism: Convolutriloba macropyga; assembly: GCF_964194025.1. Lineage (NCBI taxonomy): Eukaryota > Metazoa > Xenacoelomorpha > Acoela > Convolutidae > Convolutriloba > Convolutriloba macropyga. The sequence continues at coordinate 255 of NC_134476.1, forward strand.
CAACAGAAATGAGATGAAAAAGTTGGCCATCTAAATGCACACATACTTTAGATAAAAACAATAAACAGGCGAAAAAAAGAGCTCTTTGGTGAATGTTTTACCACTTATCTTGAATTTTTTAGTCAAACGGTTTGAAGGTGGATTCAGCAGCAATTTGATATTAAATTGTGAATTATGCGCAACCACTTCGCAGGAGTTAAGCGCTGATCAAGTCTTAATGTTTTTGCGCGTCCAGGCACAAAAAGTTGACCTAAAAAATACGAGAGGTATATTCAAGATAGTGAAAAACAAACAAAAAAGCTGTTTCACGTAGTAGTAATGTTGCAGTATTATACACTAGTATGCAGCATTAATTACCGACAAACTCCGGAAACGGAAACCCTCGAACTTATGTTTGATCAAATATCAGATATGGATAAGTTATGCTGAATATTGGGGTACCCATAAATGATGTTGCATTTCAGCTCCTGGTGACAATATTGCATTAACTGAAGATTTTAGAGGCCTAAAATAGAGCCAATAGAACAAATTACTTTTTTAAGTCAAACTTTTGTGGTTTTGAATGCTTCGGCACATTTTCTGCCTGATTTCAAAACAATTGGACTTCTGTCAGTTTTTCGTATTCTTTTAGTAGCCTTATTGCCCTTTTCAGTTATCAAGCGTCGGTTATCTTCCTAAAAACACTGAACTAACCAAAAGTTTTCACTTGGTATCTGATGATTCTTTTGACTTAAAACATTACAGTGCAGAGGTATACCCAAATTGTCACGGGCAGATATGCCCGATGTGTGTATCTCGTGTTCGTTTTTACTATGTTAATACAATGAAAGTGGTACAATATTGCGGAAAATAGCTACTTTAGCAAAAACCGGCAAAATGGAAGGGAATATCGTCTCCCGTGTTCGCAAAAGTGTCCTAATTTTAGCCGCCGAATACAAGTACAAACTTAATAACCTATTTTTCGCGCGAGTTGTGTCACGCATCCGCTCCATTTATGTATTGATTTTTCGCACGCAATGTAGCTCGATTTCGCATATAATCCGCAATTAAGCCTAACTTAATTAATACTTATTCAATTAAGCCTAACTTATTACTACTAGTAGTACTTCATTACTACTTTATTACAACTTATAGTACTTTATTACTACTTATTTCTACTTATTGGTACTATTTATTACTACTTATAAAAATTGTAAAATTATACCAATCCCACATTGATATAAAAAGTCTTTGATGTGCGAGGGATTTTTCGGAAAAAAAATCAGTTTTTGTGTTAGCATGTATTTAAAGCACTTTATAGCTTTGAAGGCTTCAATTAAATCTTTATTAAAGTGCTTATTGCATGCTCAAAAGGCGCGCGAATAATAGATACCTAAATTGAGCGGAAACGTGCTACAAGATTTGTTACCTAATTTTCCCAGCGAATGTTCTTTTATTTCGCAAAATTGGCGGAACCCCCTTTGCGAAAAGTAAGATACAAAAGATTTCACCTAATTTCGTTCATTTTATGTAACTAATTTTCGAGCCAATTTTACAAAGGCGGAAGTTTTGGGGTATACCTCTGCATCGTAATGAATAAAAATTGTTTATAAAAAACAATTAAATTTTTATTTTTAAAATAATCATTTTTTTAAGTTTGCTGAAATTGATTTTTTTGTTAACAACTCACACAGTGTAATTGAAGGAATGATCGGTCTTTTAATTGTGAAGCATAAAACTCTGTCTATTAATTTTACGTTTTTAATTATGGTTTTATGGCTCTAACGATGTAATTTCAATAGTTTTTCGTTTTTTGAAATTCTTCCAAATTTGCGATTGTTACATTGTCACTTCACTTACTCATATCAATAGCAAGACACATTGATGATTAATTGGGGCCCAAGTGGAAATTTTCTTTAGTTTGAGTCAATAGGGTATGGTTTTAACCGCTTCAACTCTGCAGTTTTGTTCTTTTTTGTGATTTTATGTTTTTTTTAACTCTGTCCAGTTTGTTGATATATTGCGGCCTTATGACTTAGTCCCATTACTGGCTGGTCTTTATGGCTCACCGAGCTATCAATTGTCATACTAATAAGTTTTTTGAAGCGTTACAATCTAATGTTGGGTAGTACTTTTCAACATAATTTTACGAAGTTATTTACAAGTATTTTTTACGAAGTATTTGCCAAAAGGGATCGTGAGTTTCAACGAAAATTAAATTTACTGTTTATTTTTGTTTATTTGGCCCTCTAGTCCTATTAATAACACGTACAATTGGCCCTCTATATGATTTTTATTTTGTTTATTAGGTGTTTGAGTTTGTAACAATTTTCAGCTCGCACACCAATTTTACTTAAAAAGCTTGTGAGTTTATGAAACTTTGTGATTTCTTCTTCATTTGGTGGACAAAAAAGTGGATCAGCGGGAGCGTAACATTTTGTGTGATCTCACATCTCCCTGTTAGAATCAATGAGGTACTTAATTGCGCCTTGATAAAAGAACAATCATCTAATGTAAAAAAATCCTATAGTTTAAATCTAAGTTTTGTTGCTCAGAGGTTTGGTGATGAGTGACAGTGTTGTGAAGAGTTGTCAAGAAAACGACTGACTTCGGCTAAAACAAAAATTTTAACAAAATCTCGTATTCAAATTTTGAAATAATAATACTTTTCCTGTAACTGGATTTGTTATGATGCGCAATGATCACATTAGGAGAGGTGACATCTTTCAGTGTGATTCTTCGTGGCTAACCAAGTCAAAATTTGGCGCCTAAACGTGTAACACTTTTTTTCGCGCGTTATTTATCTACGATATATTTCAGCTAATTTTGATACTATTTCGAAGAGTTGTTATACAAGGCGCACAGATGTCTGAATCGATATCAGATGCCTGTATATATCTCGACTAAAAAGGCACTTTGCTAAACCTAAAACAAATTGAAAAATTTTGAAGAGAAAAAAATGAGTTCAAAGTTCATCATCATCTTTGTTGCAGTGGTTAAAACTCATCGGGATCGTATTGACATGGTTAAAGAGTCTTACCTCAGTGTAGAGCATGTAGCTTTTCCACCTCTGTGTGTTTGAATAGAATTCTATGTACTCGTCACTCCGCCTGAATGCGAACCAGGAGTAGTCCTCTGTTTCGTATCGAAAGTTGTACGCACATTTTCCGTTGAAAAACGCATAATCGGAAGCATATTGGCAATAACGTGTGAAATAGTTTTCACCGTAATCATTGGTTTTGTAATAACCCACGTCAGGTATCACGAAAAAAGCTGCTCGTGTAGTACGGTCCATTCTAGCCTAACTTTATTTCACTGAAGGTGTTATTTTTTGAAAATAAACAACGATATTAATAAATACTTATAAACACAACTCGCAAAGCTGAATGAATTTTGCTGAAAAATTAGCTGGCGAAACTGGAGTTATGCTCGTGGCAATAAATGATGAAAATATGATTAAATAAATCTGATCAAATTGTTTTTTGATTTCCGCAAGGCAAACGTCTACATTTTCTCGTCGGAAATTAGACTTCTTGTTATTATTTAACAACTTTTCCAGAATCCAGGCAGCGTCATGCCTGAAGGGGGGAATGCAAAATTGTCAGAGTTGCATGTAATTGCGAATTTTAACATTCCATCCACATGGCCAACTAATGAAATGCTTTTCCAGAAAAAGGCAAGTTGACTAACAACGTTGAACGGACTCAATTAAAACCAAAAATTGTCTAATCTAAGAATTGGAACAGATCTGAAATACAACATTTATAGTCAATTTTTTAGAGCCGAAACATTGTATACAGAACATTCCGACATTTTCGTACATGGAAATACCTTTTCAAACCGAGAGTTTCTTGTGTTGGCTTTGTTCGCTCTTCTGGACTGGGAAAAGTTACCTTTGAAAGTTTACTAGTTAGGTTTTTTAAGACTAAATTTAAGTAGCGTTTTTACACAACCTCATTTTCTAAATGATTCTGCATTTCATTTTCCGCATCGAAACGAAACTTTTCTCATACAAAAAAAGTAAGAGATTTCGTTGTTTCTACTTAAAGATTGGTTAAATTAGAATCATAACATTTGACTTTGCAATAATTTCAAATTGAAGCCGCATTGTAGTTCGATGTGTTATGAGGTTTGTAATGTTTGACGTTTTTTTAATCTCTTAGCTTTTTGATTGCATTTGAAAATTGTAGCATTTTTTGCGTCTGAAACTGTTTTCTTTTCTCATGGTCCTCCTATCCGTTCCCATGACCTAAACTTGATATCTCGCTAAAATTTCCTTCCATCCATTTTTATCAGAGTTCAAAAAGCTCACTTTCAGACTTTTAAATGACCGAGATTAGAGACATTTGATCTTTTACAACAATAATACGGTTGCCAACCACACAATCTATCCTGTATCTTTATTCCAGCTTTCTCTGTTCAAGATTTTTGCTGCAGGCTCTAAATTTATGCGTTGACTGATCTTTTGTGAGTACTCGATTTGATTGTTCCAGGTAATTCTCATATTAACAAGTTTATATCGTCATTCATATGTAATTTTATATATTCTATAACATTTCTGGTAAATGGAAGTTGCTTCTCTTATTGATCTCTTCGCGGGAGCATCAGACAAAAAAGAGAAAAGTAACTGCTGTAAAAATTTCCTCAAACATAATTCTTTAGGGCAAGTAATGAAAAAGAAGTGACATTGTTCCGCAATCTTTTATTTATTCTACCATATAAAGCCAAATAAAATCCAAATGAGGTCCATCCTTAAATTTACAAGGAGCAGAAAAAAATTTAAAAAATTTGTTCTGACCTAGGTTTCGTTTACAAAATTTCCGCCTCCTTTACCAGATAGAGATTTTTTTGACTAAAAAAAAACCCGGACTGAACGTCAGGTCTTAATTAGTACTGATTTATTGAATTTACAAGTCTTGGATCAGTACTGAATGAGAGCTCTGATCATGCCAATGTTTAGACTTGGCACGTCTTGAATCAAGACCTGGCAAAACTTGAGATGTCTTATATCAATTCTTTAGCTCGTTTTGTGTGCTGTGTTTTTTTTGTGATAGCGAAATGAATTGTCAACCATTTAGGGTGAATTGCATTTAAAATCTTCAAAGTGATAAAAAGAAGCACAAGAAAACGAGCATTTCCACCAAGTTCACTTGACAGAGAATGAAAGGATTTATGATACCACCCAAATTAAACAATCGCGGCCACTCCTTCCTGCCCCAATGGACAAATTGGTTGCTAGGTGAACGTATTGGTATTTGTGAGTTGGTAGATGATCATGTCAAAAAAATTGTCCAGTTTAACAATTGTTTCCTGGCCAATTTTAGCAAATTTGAATTGTAATAATTAAAAATAGCGTTTTGTCGAAACAACTATGATTAGTAAAGTAGAAATAGTTAAGACTTGTCAAGTCTAGCCCAAAAATTCGGTCTGGACTTGTTAAGTCTTGGAAAAGACATGCGGTGTCTTGGACAAGACTTGACCCAATACTTGCCAAGTCTTGATTAGTCTTCACAAGACTTAGGATTTGATTTAAGACGTGATGAGTACTAATTTGCCAATTAACTGGAAAATTACTGATCAAGACTAGAAACTCGTTCCCGGAGGGCAGACGGAATCAATAGTCATTGAATTTTGATTGAATTTGGTAGGAATGGACCAATAACGATAACATATAACAGAGACAGCTCTAACACTTTCCACTAATCAATGAAATGTTACAAATTTGTTGTTGATCGTTTTTCTATAAGTCAAGTAATTCTTGTTTGGCTCTGGAAAAAAAAAGAAATAAAATACAATGCAAAATTTCAGCATTTCGGTCCACAACGTCAACCAATGAATGAGATCTGGAGAGAGGTCTCAACGGCATTTCTTGAAACTTAAGATTTTCATTGAAATGTATATCAATCTTTCGCATTCTTTGTGAAGAAAACCTCTCATATAGAATGAAATGTCCCTCGAAAATTGTTGTCAATTTTAACTGGTAATATTAACCTTTACTTGTTCATATCGAAACAACACCAGTACGGTATGACCGTGTTGGAAGGGACTTTTCGGAGATCACAACCAATTAAAACCGTTAATTCAAGGAGTGGTTGATTTTGTTAAAATGAGAATACTTTGTATAATAATGTCTGCAAAGTCTACCGATTCAGTCTGAATAAATCTTTAACAGTATCTTCTTTTTCTGTGTCTGTTTGCACCACAGCAACTAAATCCCTATCAAAATGGCTCGTGCGAGTCTTTTCGTAGCATAGTATGTTCGATCCAACCATACAAGGTGGCAAAAACAAGTTTAGAATTTTCCCATGGAAACCGCTGGGGGCATCCAAAAGCCTAAACGCATTGGAGAAAAATGCTTGCAGTGTTTGAACCGCAAAATATGCCGCTTTTCGCAAGAAAAAAACTCTCCAACACATTCAAGGAAAATAGCTGCAGTACAATTTGAGAGACACAGACTGTACAATTACAGACATCACATATCTTACGCCCAAAAAATAAGCACACAAGTACAAACTCCAACACCAAAAAATACATTCAGTACAAACTCTCTTCTTGTCAACTCATCTTTATTGAAGCTTCGTTACCGTTCATTTATTTCTGCTTTCTTCTTACTGAACACGTAGGCGTAGACTTTGAAGCAATTGCATCGTTAGTTGTAGTTTTGTCTGTAATTTTTGATATAAAATTTCGGAATTTTGGTTTGTTGATTGAAATTTGGGATCTTTTCCGTTTGTGCCCCCCCAGTACGTTATGCTCCCCCCAGTGACAGAGCACGTGTCATTACATAGTAAATCATTATGTAAAAATATTGCACGTGCGTCTGGGGGTTGCAAATAATATGCACCCACTAAGCTGGGGGGGCACAAACGGAAAAGATCCGAAATTTGTAATGTACCATGAATATAATGGAACTACCATTTTGCGACAAAACTTTTTAATTCCTGCATCTGCATTACCAGTGAGACTTTCTAAAACACAATTTTGTTTTAAAACAAGGTTAGCATTATTAAAGCCAAAGTTTGCATCCAATTTTACGTAAAGTTCCGTTTTCTAATGACTTCTGACAGTTATTGCGATCTGCCGCTAATTGTTTCTAACATTTGAAAGAACTAATAATCGCTGACTCTCTCTCTCTCTCTCTCTCTCTCTCTCTCTACGCAAACTCTCCACGCAAACACGAGGACACAAATACAGACCACGCAAACACGTATACACAATTACAGACCACGGAAAAAACACTTTCTTTTTCTTTTTGGCTATTAATCTTTGTTCAACGTTCAGTTAGTTGTTGTAGGTTCTAGTTCTATCAAGACAACTAGTTCCTGTTTTGAAGCAATTGTATCTGATTTTGAATGGACATTTTTGAAGTTGTCTCTTGAAAAAAAATCATGGATGTTGTTTGAGCAAATTGGGCAATCTCTTTTTTTAAATCTCGCAGATTTGTTACCAGTGAGAATTTAAAAATACAATTTTGTTTTTGGAGATTTTAATGGCTGCATTTTTGATTAAAAATATAATAAATAGCTTTTCTGATCTTTTATGAATTCTGACAGTTCTTGCACTATGCCTCAAATAGTGTCAAGGAACTAACTCTCTTGGATCAACTCTAGCTCTATTTTGCACAGACAAAGCATGCAGAAACCATACACACAATCACAAACATACGTACAGCGGCACAAGCGCACAAAAATATAAACAAACTTAAACAATCCCGCGACAAGACAAAAGCATTTTCTTTAGTTTTTTCTCTTTGGTAACTGATCTTTGCTCAAGATTCGACACCATGTCTTCTTTCTTTCGTCAGAATTTTTTTGTTTTGAATTTATCGAGGCACTTGCTTCATTAATAGAAAGATTTTTACAAAAAATTTTAACTTTAAAAATATTAAAGAGGGCAGTTTGTAGCAATTAATTAGTAATCCCTCTAATTTCTTAAGATTTTTTTAGTTTTTTTTTCGCTTTCTACTTTTACTTGTTTCTATCTTGTACGCCGCCATTAGAGACTGTTAAATTCCTTTGTCATAGTTTTGAAGTATAAGTAAATGTAACTTTTTGACCATTGACCCTTTGTAATTCTTTAAACAAATATAAGATTTAAATACACTTAATGTGAAACGAAAATTTAAAAAAATTCTTTCAAAAAGCTCTCCCTTTTTAACAAAAAATACAACAGTCAAAGAACTCATGCGTTTTTATGTTTAATGGAAAACTCACAGACTGGAAAACATCAGTTCTATGAGCGGTTTCAGACCACAGATAAATGAAGAGAAGTTTTCTCCTTGTTTTCGAAAAAAATATGGTTGTTTTCATTATTTTTTTTAACTTAGCAATCCATGAGTTGTGTAACTCCAAGTGTTTTTCCAATTTTTATCCAGAAAAAAGGCTTAGATCGAATGTTCTGCTGTGACAATATAATGCATACAATAAGAAACGTTAAGAATGATTTCCATCTTTGCTTTTCAATGATGGAATTGGTTGAATTGATATTATTTTCCTCTAATCAGTTTCTTTTAATTTCTGCGTCGTTTTAAAAATACTTAATTGGTTAGATCTGTTGAAAAATGAGCAAATGTTGGCAAAACAGTTCTCAAAGTTAGAAAATAAGGTTTTTGCTGTTGGGAGATCTATAAAAAATCTGACGTTTGTTTTCCCGAAAACTCTGTTTGATACAGAGATTATAGTTTTCATTAAATAGAAAACATTGAGACCGTTAAAAGATGATTCTCAACAAATTTTTGAGAGAAAAAAAATAATTCTTTTTTGATCAAATAGCACAAAAATGTGGTCAAATAGCTCAAAACGTTAAAACGTTAATTTTTTAGTTTGAAACAGTAAAAAAATACCCGTGACCATCAAAAATCCAATTAAACCCTTTAATATGCAATTAATTTATCCGTTTGTTTATACTTTAAATATCAACGCAATCTGTCAACCATCATCCCCCCTCCTCCGTCAACCACGAGCAACAGTTTTTGACTTCTTCATTTTTTCCTTCGACATTATAAAGTGTTTCCTTTTAAAAAAATTTCTGTTTTTTTAATCAAAATTATATCCCGACGGCAAGAAATAGTGTTTTTCTTTTTTTGTCTGTGATGCATAAACAAAAGGTGAAAATTCGACTGGCGAAAAGAAGCCAGCCTCGCTTTTGTGTTCCCCCATTTTGAAAAATGTTGCAACGTTAAGACAAAGCATTGAGTTTTTTCTTTTCTGTGACCCAAGATTTTGGAAACAGACATTTCGTCTTAAATATTTAGTTTACTTTTAAAAAATTGGTGATGGTAGCGGTACATCCCTTACTTTTTTTGCAATGGCCTTAGAAAATTTCAATTTTTAAGAAATTTAGACAATTAAGCGAGAGGTTTTAGCTGTATCCTTGATCTTCAGAATTCTAATTCTCCAATTTTGTTTAAAATTGGACAGCTTTTATCAGTTAATTATGAATAACAGTTGAAGCATGAAATAAATCAATTTATGGAGATATATCAGTTCAAATATAATAGGATAACCATCAACCAATAGCAATTGCATTGAGTTCCCTTTCAAACTCGCATATGACTAAGTAATACAGCATATCAGAATTTCTCAAACCTGAAAACCGTAAATATAATACTCTAAGAAAGAAGAAGCCTAGTAATTTTTGGTATATTTAATAATGCCCAATATTTTTTTGGTACAATTAAATTTCACTCTTTGTTTAATTGACTGAAATTTCGAGGCGCCACAGATTCATAAAATGAAATCATTAGAAGTCGTTTAGGGTTTTTTTTGGAGACAAAAAATGTTCCCGTGCCTTGTTCAGTTTTGGAAAATTGTTTTGAAATAAAAAAGCACGAGCAAGAAGCTGTTTTTTTGCCCAATTGAAGTAGTACTTACAGCGCGGCTTGAAGTCTCGTTGCAAAGGCAGTTAATTGTGATGCACTATTACAATGCTAATCATTTTGTACACCTCTATGATTCACCATCCATCTTGAAGGTACTTGTGCTAATAGTGTTAAGTTCAGCTTAGGTCCTTCAATTTGTTTTTGTCTGCACTTTTTGTTTTCATGTACGGCTAATCTTTTTCACTTATTATTAATCAAACTTTTAGTAATGATCATCTTAACTCTTCACCACCCATTGTAAACAAATTTGTGTTCATCTTTTATTCATTAGTTCACTTTTATTCATTAGTTCAATTCCTTTAATTGAGTTAATTATTCAATTGCTATATTTCATGACAAGTTGCAACTCAATCCTATTTCGCTTGCTGCTTTTTTAAATTATCTATATGCTGAGTAGATCCGAGCTTTAGCTATACACTAGGCTGATTCATTCCACGAATCAAACATAACAGCTGTAATCAAAATGGCATGATTCGCACCGCGAGTCAACACAATCGTACTGTACGCACTGACCGCGTACGAAATGACGAATCAAAAAGAAATTCCATTCTCTACAGACATCATTTAAAAGAAAACAACGACGAAACCACCCTTTTGATGAGAGAGGAGACCAAACGTTGTAAAATAGCAATTTTGTTAAAAGACAGCTTTACTTTGAATAACCTTCTTCCGAAAATTGAAGTCGATTGCAAACCAACCCAGCGTATGAAAAACAGGTAGACAATGCAACAGATGCAATGAAGCGAGAGTGAAAAATAAGTGACGGTCAGATAAAACTGTCATTGGAGCTGAAATGTCAAAAAGTTATAGAGGCAAAAATAAAATGCTGCGATAAATCCTGGGTGTTTTATGCAATCTGACACTCATCAAACTTTTGCCTTAGTATAGGCTGTGAAGGATTAAAGACTCTGAACTGCACACATTCAAAATTACACTCACAAATTTCAATATATGAAAGTTGATGGAAACAGCCTTCATCAAGCCACGTAACATAAGCTACCTTCTTTTCTCGGAACAAAAACCGAAAAAGGGGAAAATTTTGAACAAAACTACTTCTATACATTCTAAAAGAACTATAGCGGAGAACTGCATCATCGAAGATTGTGAGGTAGGAAAAAATTTAATGATTTTTTCCTGAAAATAATCTCGGACAATAATATTCAATACGAATTGCTCAGTGAAACAGCCGACCCGGGAAAAGCTCTCCCCCGCAAAACGTGCAGGTTATTTTTGGTAGCATAGAACGATTAAAACTATTGGACTGGGGAAGTTGATGTTCGTAGTAGCCACGAATCTCGCAAAAACAATTGCAAATACCCGCGAGGAAGCATGATGGTAACAAACGAGCAACATCAAAACGTTCCAGTCGAACACGTCAAAACGCATTGCTCACTAATAGCACCTTTTATGTGAAACAACTGGTCTGCTAAACACCCAATTTGTTTTAGTGGAAAATTGCCTACGACCACTGACGATGGGAGAGCTGTTTGAAACCCTCGAAATATGCCTAGCAAATATTAGTAATGTGTATATGGTGGCCTCCGGGCCCCCGAGCCATGGAGACATATACACATATTACTCAAATTTTCCATTTTTCATATTTACCTTATTTTGACTGATATTTACACAAAAATTTTTTTTTCTTGTAATTTTTTACTTGATTTAGAAAAAATAATATAAAAAATAATTTAATATATGTTGTCATACAAATATTATAAAAATATAATAATTTATTATTTGTTCTCATACCAATATTATAATTCAACGAAGTTCTTTTGCAAATTCACTGATAGAACCTAAACTCTTAAATAGAACCATTACTATCTTTAATACCTTTATCATCAAATGGATCTATAGCTATTTTATATTGTTCTTTTGTTTCTAAATTATGCCTTTTGCTATCAATAGTATAATTAGTTACATATTTACTTTTACCTTCATATATAGCATTAGTTTAATCTTCTAAATTAATTTGGTTTCTAATAGTAGCCTTAGTTATTCCTTTTAACTTTTTCTCTTCTTCTCGTTTAACAGTATTGTAACAATATGCTTTAGCTTTAAGGAAACAAGCTTCCATAATAGTATCATAAGGTATTTCATCTTTCATCTTACCTAATTCATTATTATGCAATATACCTTTTATCTTATTCATTTCTTTTTCTATAGTTCTATCCAATGGAACATTTATGTTTATAAATATACTATCAGTATCTGTGTAATGATAACTGCAATCTAACTCTTTCTCAAAGTAATCATATATGGCTTTATACATGAATAGTTTAGCTTTTTCTAATATAACAAATCCAATATAATTAAACTTATCTAATTTAACATTACCTCTTGTTTTATGTACAGCTACTAGATCATCATCAAACTCTACAGCATATTTAAAATTAATATTTTCTACTAATTTAATATATCTATCTACATCATTAACTAACTCTACATCTTGTCTATTATATACATTTTCTATTGTTTTTCCATAAAAGGCATTATTCATTAGTTTAAAGAATACATCTCAAAATTTATCACCCTTAGCTTTAGCTTCTTTTTTTTCTGAATATTGAACTCTATATAAGGTTTTAACCATTCACTCTTATTATATTCTAATTTTTGTTTAATTGTAATATCTTCCAATTTTAAACCATGATCTAAATACCAATCTAACATCTCTCCATCAATTACATAGTTTTCTTTATCTGTTAACTTTAGCATTAACTTCTCATTAGGTTTATATCCTTTCTTTTTATTTTCATTTTGATAATCTGTAAACTGATCAATGTTTGCTTTTGTCTTTTCAGGAAGGAATGGATATTTCTTTGTTTTCTGTCTCAACTCATCATTATACTTTATATCAATTGTATAGATGTATCCAGTATTAGAGCTAGATTTAGTGTATGCCAGATCTTCACATACTCTGATCTCACCAGTAGGTAAAGGTTGTACCATAGCAGAAGCATACAATGAGTTAAAGTCTAAATACTTTAAATAATTCTCTGTCCCTGTATACTCAGGATCTATTTCTTTATTTTTATATTTTACATGGCAATTACCTAATACTGAAGCTAACCCACCTCTTATACCGTGTTGTATTGTATCATAAATATTAACTGTATTTTCTTTATAATACTTAAGCCAAACAATATTATATTTCAACCCACACAATCAGGTTAACCCAGTAGTAGAATAAGTGTAACATGGATCTATTTCATAATATTCTAAACACATAGCTCTAAATTTCTCAAATACATCAACTGATAACAATACATCTGTTTTAAGATATAACATCATATAATCCTTTATTGTCTCACATTTAGTATCTTTCCAACAATCAATTGCTTGCTTATATTCTTTATCTGTAATATCACTTTGTTTCAACTTAGAATAGAATGCTTCCTTAGGTGGTAGTGCTAGTGCTGTTTCATGTAGTTTATCTATACTATCAAACCATTCATATGGGAATATACCTTTACGTCTTTCTAAGCCATATTTATTTAATGTTATACATTCTTCATTACTCAATGTCTTACTTATGGCATCTAAGCTAAGTGGATGGAAGAACCTAAACATATCTAATGCTTTAACATAACCCATATCAATACTAATATAATTCTCATCAGTTTTAGTTAATACTTTAACTCTGGTCTTCTTTGCTAGTTTAGTTATAAATAGGTGATTATCATAATTAGAAGAAATAAATGCATACATTGGTACAATATTATTCTTAGCTTGGAGGTTACATTTATTGTGAGCATATCCTCTAAATTTACCATTTAGATGATCATGATCTCTAACAACGTCTTCACCCATTTCCTCATTACAATAATAACATATACTATATAACGGAGTAATAGTCTCTTCTTTCATTGGAATATTTATACTAAATATATCTTTAAATAATTTATTGTAATAATCTACTCTTTCTACAAACCATTCAACTACTTTTTCTCCACAATAACCTTCATACTTATCTTCTAATATATCAGGATAGTCACTTCTTAAATATAATCCACAAGCAATAGGTAAGTGTTTCCCATATTTTATTATACATTCAAAATCATAATACATAGCAAATGGTACTCTATTCTTATAATGGAACTTATCAAACTTCAGATATTCATCTTTATGGAATGTTCTTCTTCCAGTATTATTACACATCTCTAAATGTTTATTTAATGCATCTTCTGTTCTAAATGATACACAACACTTCAGACATGGATAACATTTATGTTTAGTTGATTTTCTTAATAGGAATGATACATCATTATATAGGAAGTAATGATTATCCCAAAATAATATATTGCATCCTTTAGAGTCATTATGATTGATTAATACAGGATTAATAGTTTTCTTTTTAATTAGATTAAATACATTAAATAATACTTTATCTTTATTTAATTCTTGTATTTTCTTTAAATGATAATAATCATATGGAGGTGTAACCCCATTTGGTAATTTTATCTCATCAATATATTTTGGTTTATTATAATTAATAACTCTATAGGAATGATCTTTAGCAGGATGTAGATAAGCAATTAAACACCACAAAAGACATTTCTTATCAGTATTCTTTATATTAAGTATATATCTAGATGTGAATGGTAACTCAGTAGTACATCCACCAGTAGGATAAAACCTGTGTATATACATAGTTCTTTTGATAAATCTTTGCATACTCCATCCAGATTGATTCATCTCTTGTTCTTGCATTCTAGTCTCTAGTTCACTATTCAACATATCCAAATCATTAGGACCATTATATTGTCTAGTCATTAGTCTAAATGTGAATTCGTTTTCTTCTATTTGATCATCTGTAGGTTTTGTATACGTAACTACATCAAAGTTAAACTTAATATAAGGATGTATATTATGCAATGACTCTAGTATGTTCAAGAATTTAGGATCTTCATGCTCACTACTCATTATTATTATTTGATTATGCTTCATTTTATGATCTAATCCTAATTCATTTACTTTCTCTCTCCACTTTCTATCAGTAAGCTTTTTCTGTTTAACATTTTCTTTATGATGATCTGATTCATTGTGTTCATTTTTATTACCATATCTAGTATTACATATATCACAATAACTTGAACTGTCTCTATCATTATCATTATCTTTAGTTATTCCTACAACATTATCTAGATGCATCTTTGTTTTAAAATGTTGTTCCACACTATATTGACTTAGACTAGTCTTGCATGTTATACAATCAAACTTATCTCCATTTTTTATTATCTCTCCATCATTTAGTCTTACATTATTCTTATGTTTTAATGTTGCCACATGTTTATTATAAGCAGTATTGTTATCAAGATACATATCACAACTATCACAATACTTTATTCCCTCTAGTTCAGAATACTGTTCATTTACCTTTTGCTCTATATCTTCATTAGTAAATTTTATTCCATCCTCATTAGCACTCTCAACAATTTTATTTCTATTGTATAATCGTACATTCTTTTTATGTTTAAGTGATTGAGTGTGTCTATGAGAATTCTTTTGAGTTAACTCTTCATTACTTTCTTCACATTTAAACTTATTTGTTTTAGGCTTTTGGACATAGACAAAATCATCAGATGAATCTCTATCTGAATCTCTATCTGAATCTTCAGATTGATCAATGAAACTGTTTCGCAGATCTAAGTCTTTAGACTGATCAGTGAAACTGCTTCGCAGATCTAAATCTGGATGATATTTAGCCTCAGCCTCAAGCATTAGATTTTTCATATCCTCACTCCTTTGTTTTGTTTTAGCAACCTGTTTATCATGCAACTCTTTTACTTCTTCATTTACCTGATTAAACCTTCTGATTGCTTCTAAACCTTTTTCTGCTTCCCTCTTTTGTCTTTCCTTATCAGTGAAACTGCTTCGCAGATCTTCAGGTTTGATTTTTTCCCTTGGTTTGTTTTTGTTTTTTAACATTTGGATAGCTGTACTACTATCACTAGATTGAGTTTGTCCACCCCCAAATTGGACTTGTCCATGAGATTGAGCTCGCTCACTTACAGATTGGACTTGCTCACTAGTGGAATGAATGTAACCGGTATAATCTTGTTGATTCATTTTTATATACCAAATTTTGAAATAATATTATTTATATATCTTTTCAATACTATAAGAATGATTAGCATCAAATGTGATAAATGTAAAAATAAGGCATGGTGTTAGTGTTGCGACGATTGTCAGAGTAAACCATTCCAATGTTTTGTATGTAAGGAAAATATAACATATAGAGAGAGACATGATCATTTGAGTAAGCATCATAATGATCCTAGTCAATATTTAGTATGCAGAATGTGTAAAGTAAATAAACACATCTCTCAGTATAGATTTAATCATTTCTATTGTAGGTTATGCATATATCTCCATAGATATAGGTTTCATCATACAAAAGAAAGGTTCTTAGAACATGCAAAGAAATATAATATCAGCGAAGCTGGTTCCCAGATTGAAGTAAAGCTATAACTAATTATAATAAGTTTATTAAAGAATTAACAATTAATGATGATAGAAAGTTTATTGAAGCCGCTATTAGATTATATAATGCATTGTGATAATTATTTTTATAAAAAAGACTAAACTAGAAACACTTATAGAAATAAATTATTTAGAAAAACAAAACAGAAGGAATAGATTAGAAGATAAATTAAAACAACAAGAAAATTATGGTGAAATAGAAGAGTTATTTGATCCTTTAACTAAAACACTAAATGCAAACAATGAAACATGGCTAGCTCATAATGAACAAACATTAAGAGCAATAGATTGGCAAAATCAAGAGTTGGATAAACAAACTAAGATGATCGAACAAGCTGGTTTTCAGATAGGAGAAGCCGCTTCTCAGATGGGTGAAACCGCTTCACGGATCCAGGAAGCTGGTTTCCAGATCAGTGAAAACACTTCTAAGATTAATGAAACGTTAAAGGGGACCATAGAGGAAACTCAAGAAATAGCACCAGTTTTTGTTGATACAAAGATAGCCAAGAATCTTCATAAAGTGGGTACTCAAACTAATCCTCAATTAAAATTAAATCTTGTAGATTTGCCTACTAGAAGATACAAAATGAATGGTGTTGATATAACCCTAGAGCAGGGTGCATTTTTAGTTAGGGATAATATATACAAATTCTCAGAAGGAATTATTGAATTTCTCACTAACCCAAATGTAACATATAACGATGATATCGAAGAAGATGAAAACAAAATTAAAAAGTTTTTTAAAGGATATCAGATATAATTTAGGAAAAGGGGTTAAGAAAAGCGCTAGATATAGAACAATAAAACGTATAATGGAAGTAAGAGATGATGTATATGTTAGGGGACTAAATAGCAACCCAAATAGTTTAGTAGAAAGATTAAAACTATTAATACTAGAAACAAAAGCTGGTCATGACAGATTATATGATGAAATGCTAGACGTATCTAAGCAACTATTATCTATGAATATTATTAATCAAGAACAACTAGATAATTTTGTTTTTAACTATGCTAAATAAAGGGTAAACCTGACTACGCGCATAATGATGGATAAACAACAACAACAACTCCTAGCTAAAGATGTATTCAACCCCCAAATAACAAAGTTTAGACTAAAAAGAATAATACCATTATATAAAGATGAAACATGGTCAGCTGATTTAATTGATAAGTCATCTTTAAGTAAATACAATAATAATTATAAGTTTATATTAACAGTTATAGATATATTCACAAATATGCATGGGCTATTCCATTAAAGAATAAATCTGGTTTATCTATTACTAATGGCTTTAAATTAGTATTAGGCGAAAATCCACAAGGTGGCTCTGAAAGTCGAAAACCAGAAAAGTTATGGGTAGATAGAGGTAGTGAGTTTTACAATAAATAATTTAAATCTTTACTTAAGGAATATGAAACAGAACTATATTCTGCTTATAGTGATTTAAAAGCTGTGTTTATAGAGAGATTCAATAGAACATTATTACACATAATAAATAAACCAATGTTCATCAATGGTGATGGTAATTGGCTAAATCTATTAAATGATGCAGTCTTAACATATAACAATAACATTCATTCAACAATTAATATGACACCAGTTGATGCTTCTAATAATCCTGATAAGGTTAAATACACTTTTAATTTTAAGAATATTAAGCCAAAATTTAAAGTTGGTGATTATGTTAGAAACGCAGATAAACGTAATATCTTCTCTAAAGGTTACACTTCTAATTGGAATAGAGAACTGTTTAAAGTTAATGAAGTTCTAAAAACACAACCACCAACATATAAAATAGAAGATATTAATGGAGAGATAATAGAAGGTAAATATTACGAACAGGAATTATTAAAATCCGAGTTTGACTTTGAATCTAAAGTTTTAGAATCATTAAATATAGATATTTCTTAATATCAATAATGACAAGAAATAGATTTAACCAGGCTAAAAATCAATCAGGGAACTCACTTCTCGGATTAACATCAACAAACAACCTAACACTAAGTAAGGCTCGTGGGTTTTTCCTAGAAGATAATGATAATATTGACATGAAGGATACCTATAAAATTACAAATGTACATCCTCCGTTAGATGAAAAGGATGTGGTTAATAAAGAGTATTGTGACAATAACTTATTATCCTCTTCTAATAAAATAGAAATTTTAAGTAGAAACATAACTGAACTAAGAAAAGGTGATTTTGATAAAGTTACAAGTAAAACATTACAACTAAATGAAACACAAGTTAATGAAAATCTAAATAAAGAATTCATTAAATCAGCAAATGAAGTCACAAATACTGTTAACTTTTGTAATAAAGTTGCTGCTGATACTATCTCTAAATATAATCAATTAAAACAAGAATTTGATAATAATAAATTTAATCAAAATATTACTAACATACATTTAGATGATATGTTTACTAATGGTCTAAGGGAAATGAAAGAATACAATAAATCTCTTAGAGGTGTTATAGTACAATATATAATTTCTATACTTTTACGAAGTAAGTTACTTGTTAATAAAGAGCAAGATAGACTTCAGATGCATTATGGATTTAAACAAGAAGATATAACGAAAGAAATAGAAAGTTTTTTTACTAATGAAAATGAGTCAGCCAACAGCACCGAGTGAGAGCTTACTGTATCAAAATTTATCATCAGTATCAGAACGGTTGATAAATGAAAAGATTCAAGCTAATAATAAATTAAACAACAATATTAACATTATAAAAGATATTAGAAATTATTATGAAACTGAAACTAATAATTATGATAAGAAGTTAAGTAGATATAAAAATTATATTAACGTAGCTGAGATAACAGAAATACTATTGTCATCAATTGCAACAACGGCAACAACAACATCAGTTGCATTAACAGGTATAGGATTACCTTATTCTATACCCACAGCTTTTGCTACAGCAACTGTTTGTGGTTCATTATCAAAAACAATTAATACTAAAATAAGAAATAAAATTATAAAGTATTCACAAATGTATATTCTAGCTAGACAGTTTAGTGATAAATTTAATAAACTATATACTAAATCAATGAATGATAATAAAATAGATAATGATGAATATAATGAATTAGTCAAGGTATATGAGGATTATAAGAAGAACAAGAAAAATAAGTTAAGTGTTTTTTTAAACTAAAGTTATTAGTGTTTAGTAATAACAATGTCTTTAGTAATAATAATATTAGTATAAATATTCACCGATAATCGTAATCATAAACATAAACATAAATATAATCATAATCAAATAATTATCTTTTCTTTGTACCTCAGTATAAACCTCTTCCTTTTTGTACTACCTTTATACCTTCACCAGTAGTTGCAAGTTTAATTAAATCAGGTGTGGCTGATAAAGCAGCTCTAGGGTTTCTAGATGCAGCTGCAGTTCCTATTTTACTTGCAATCTCTAATGCTCTTATTGGATTATTAGCAACTTTCTTTCCAAAGTTAACCGTAGCTTTACCAACACTTTTAAAGAAATCTTTAAGTCCTTCTGCTTCTATTGTTGCATCAGATACTGTCATTGATTTATTTCTATTACATTTAACACAACTACCTTTTAACATCTTAGTTCCTTTGGCTGAGATAACTCCCCTTATGTTATTAGTGCCACTATAATGTCTGCCACCAACACAATATGAATTGGTTTTGAACTTATTTAAAAGACTCATTTCTATATATAAAAAATAATGGAAGTTAAAAAGTTTATTCCTTTTGTTGTTAAGACTAAGCCTACGGGTTTCACCCGCGAGCGAAGCTCGAAGACTAAGCCTAAGATTAAACCCAAACCACAAACTAAACTTGAAGCTAGAGGCTTATCTCTAGAGAATAAAAAGAAATTAGATACTATTTATGCTAAAGGTTTTGTTAAGACTAGTAGGAAACAATGATAAGGACTTTAATTATAATTATATCTATGATATGATATCAACCATCTTATTACCATCACTACTAACACTAATAACCTTTCTAGTTAATACTAATGCATGACATATAACATCGGCAACTGCAGCACTAAATTTAAAATTAAGTTGTATTGGTTGTGGACCTATATGATCCCTTTGATATCTATTATCGAATACATATATTCTATAATTACTTTTGAATGTTCTATGATTTATATATGGTTTTATATTATGTGGTAGCCCATTATAATCTTTATTAAAGCTAACAATCTCTTTAAAAGCCTCATTATAATTATTGGTTCCATAATTAATATTCATTCTATCCTCGGGATAAAACTCACTACCAATCTTACAATAACATTCAGTAACATTCATTACATCAAATGTACTTGCATCATGAGTTTGCTCATTAACATTATTATTTTCAAAACCAACTATAATATATTGTGGTCTTTCCATACCACTTTCCATACCTAGATCAAACAAGAAATTAGTAGCATTAGGTACGTTCTTATAAAATGTTTTTCTTTCATAATAACCGAAGTCTATATTACTCTTTTTATTTAATCCTTTCTGTACAATAATTCTATTGTCATTACTAGGATCAATACTAGGCACACACCATGATATATCTCTAATTTCTATATTACCATCATTAGCTACTGCATCAGCACCAGCATTAATTCTATATAGAGCTCTATCAATATTATTTCTTTTTAATATTAGTTTAAATCCTAAACTAAATATAATCTTTTTTAAATCATCCACAAAACCAAATAGATCACTCATCTTAACCATCATATACATATGACCTCGTTCTGCAGCAATATGGTCACCTTTAAGTTGACTATCTCTATTACCTTGATTTCTAATAAAACCAAACTCATATTCGTCATCAGTACTAGTTAATAACTTATTCATCAATAGATTAGGATGACAATGATCTATAGATTCAATGGTCCTACCACCACTAGTTTCAAGTTTAACTGAACTAAACAATGCCATCATACCATAATTAACTAATCTAATATTAGCATTATTAGCAAATACACCCCCAGCATCATCTGATACAACAAACTCTATCTCTAGATATGAATCGTGTATATTCAAATGATTCTCTGATTCTCTTCTCTATTGAGTATAATATTAATGTTAGTAATGATTGTATTCATTGTTGCCAGATTATTTGGTTTATACTTTATAATCTTACTTTTTATTCATTATTATAACCATAAGTTGCATCCAAATTAAAATCCATTTTTATAAACCAAAAACTTTAACTATAATTATAACTATAGCTATGACTATAACTATGACTATGGGGCTTCACAGATGTTTCACCATAACCAAAGCTATAATTATAACTAGAAATATAATCTTAAATTTGAATATAAAAAAATGACAGACAATTTAATCTTATGGGAACTACAAAAGATACATGAAGCTTTAACTAAAACTAAAGAAGAACACACACTTAACTTTAGAATGATAAAGCCAACGGAAAAGTTTAACTTTAGTGAACCTATACTTAATAAAACAAAATTAGATTTAATTAGATTATCAGTTTATAACTCAGTGTTTAATGTGAATAGAATGAACAATCAACTCATATATGATACCCAAGGTGAAACATGGTCAAATACCCGTCTTTTAGGTATTACACCAGGTGCATATGAATTATATGAAATAGCAGAATTAGTAAAAGAAGAAACTAATGGTAATGTTATAATAGAAAATGATATAAATACAATGAAAAGTTTAATGGAAGTAAAACAAGGTGCAATTAACTTTGACATAGAAAATTCAATAGCCCCATTACTAGGATTTAGAAAAATAGTTTATAATAAAGGTAAATATACATCTCAGAAAATTGTTGGTATTATGGGTTTTAGTAATATTAACATTCATTGTAATGTGATATCTGGTGTTAAAGATAATGGTAAGGATACAGACATATAATATACTTTTAATCTAACTGAACCACCAGGTTACTTGATAAATATTATACCAACTAATATCTTATATCAAAATGTAACTAAAGATAGAATAGAATATATAGAGTTTCATTTTAAAGATGAGCATGGAAGACCTATAGACTTTAATGGTGATGTATTAAGTTTTACTTTGAATTTGATTTAGTTACAGACTTAGACTTAGACTTTACTTAGACTTAGGCTTAGACATAGTCATAGATTTAGACTTAGACTTATCTGCGAAGCAGGTTCCCTGATACTTAAACTAAACTAGAAAACTCTCCGATCCCAATTAATTCTTAGTTTACCATTAATATTTATATTTTTAGTTATATCAATGACAATATAATTATAAGGCTCTTCCCATACCTTATTACATATATTAGCAAAATCATTATAACTAAGTTCAACATTATTAAAGAAATCTTGATATATAGATATGAGGGCTTTACCTCTCTGTTCAAATAAAATAAATAAATTACAGTTCTCTCTAACACTCTGCCTATCCAGAGAGAACAGGTTTTGATTAAGATATATCATATTACAATTATTATGTCTACCCCTACAAAAGTATTCATTAATATTTGGTTCTTTAGCTCTAACTTCATCGAATATCATTAGTTTCTTTAAATCTTTGGGTAGTTTATCAGGAGATGGTAAATCTTTTATATCTTTAATAAATTCTACATTTGCTTTGCCATTATCAACACCTTCATCTGCGAAGCAGGTTTCCTGATATTGATCACCAGTAGGACCAATGATGTATAGCATATCAAAATATATACTAGCTAGAAATAGATTTTTTAATAAGAATGTCTTACCACATTCACCAGGACCAGATATTATACATCTAAAGTTATCTGGGAATTCAGCTTCAGTAATTATATCATCATCATTTAGCCATGATTGTAGATCATTATTTATATTAATAGCAATAGGATTATTATTTCTCGGGGGTGATATATCCACCTTATCGGTGAATTTGCAAAACAACTCTGTTGAACCGCTTCGCTGATCAGGGAACCTGCTTTGCAGATCGGTGAATTTGCACAACAACTCTGTTGAACCGCTTCGTAGATCATTATCTTTATCATTATCATTATCAATATCATTATCATTATCATTATCATTAACATTATCATTATCATTATCATTAACATTATTAGCAAAGCTACTTCGTAGATCATCTGTGAAGCAGGTTGGCATGCCACGGACGGAGTCCGTTCCCTGATTAACATTATCATTAGCATTATCATCAACCTTATCTTTACTACAACCTAAACAAAAAAACTCATTATACATTCCTGGATATTTACATTGATTAACTAGAATATTCAAAGCATTGTTAATTCTAAATCCTCTATCAATAAGATAGATCATGTATAAACAATAAGCCCCACAATAAGATTCATCATATTGTTGTATTCTTTCATTAGAGCCTAAATTGACATACTCTTCTAAGAATAATGGAGGAGTTTCTATACCAAAGCTATCAAAGTAATACACTGGACCACCTTCTCTTCTTATAACTAAAACCCAATGTGTACCTTCAGTTGGATGTAAATTTACAATAATGTTGGAGTTGGGTTCACTTATGTTATTTGGGGTCTGATCTCTCATTACAATTTCAATTGGTGTTAGACTTATATCTTTACCTATATCTTTTATTCTGATATCACTCGTAGCACTACTATCAATATTAAAATTATTATTGAATTCCTCAAAAGTTAGGATAAGCATTTTCCTATAAATATTATTAATGTTTAATTATAACTCTAATTATTGTGAAGCATCGGTGGAACCGTTACACGGATGGTCGAAGACCCATATGTCTAATTATAAGTTTAATTATAAGTCTAATTATAAGTCTAATTATAAGTCTAATTTTGTCTATATTTATCTATGTTTTCATTTATAAAAATGGAGACAGGTATCGTGGTTATAATTTTTATTTTCTTAATTATATTTTGTTTTATAGTATATGATTCAATACCGAGTAAATATGCAAAACTTGAAGAAAGCTTTGGTGGATTTATGAATAGGAGTCTAGTTAGATTTGAATATGAAAAGTCACCATTACACACTTTTGTCTATGGCGGAACTGTTACCGGTAAAACATATTTTTTTAGACAATATTTAAAATTGTACTGAGTCCAAAACCAAGATCCGCGAAGTGGTTACACCGATCAGGATCAAAATCAAAATCAAGATCAAAATCAAGATCAAAATCAAGATCAAGATCAAGATCAAAATCAAAATCAAGATCAAAATCAAGATCAAAAACAAAATCAAAATCAAGGTCAAAATATAGTTATAGTGTGTAAAGATGACAGAGACTGGATAAATCCCGAGACTAATAAGTTTTATACTGGATTTAATAAATGTGATATAAATATGATCACAAAAAATAATATGAATAAATTTCAAAATTGTGTAATAGTACTTGATGATATGGGTGATAAGTTAAATAAGGATATAGGTTATTATTTTGTTGAAGGTAGACATTATAATATTCAAATGATTGTAATGTGTCATAAACCAGCTCAAACAAATAATACAGCAAGAATGAGTTGTGATACTATTTATTTAACAACTTATAATGGATCTGATCTATTTAAAAACTTTAATGAGATATATAAATGTGAACATGACTTTAGTAAAATAATTAATGAGTTAAATAGTAACCATTATAATCGTACAGACGGAACGTCAGATGAACTTCGTTATGGTATAATTAAATATAATAAGAAAGAAAATACTTTTATTATTATTAATAGTAATAGAACAATGATATATGATTCAAGAGTTGGTTTCCTTGATTTAAAAGCTCTCAGTTTAAAAGATGAGTTAGGAAGAGAAGATATAAATAAACTTTTAGCATATATGAAACCACTCATGATAAATGCAACAGATAGAAATACTATTAGTCATGATAATTATCAGTTTTGTTTTAATAAACTTCTTACATTAAAAGGTATTGAAATACAGAATGACGTTTTAACTCAGGAAGTGGTTAAAGCAAATGGTCTTAGATTATTTTCAACTATTTTAGGTATCATAAGTTCAGGTTTAATGATATATAATTTCATGAGTCCTGATATAACAGTAAGAAATGCCGGACATGTGGCAACTGCAGCGAGTACTATGTTGAATAGAACAAGTACATTATTGAACTATGGATTTGGCAGAAATCAAGATCAAGATCAAGATCTGGAACATGAAAGGGAATATACAGATGGAGAAACATGGTCGAAGACCCATCAGCGAAGCAGTTATACACATAAATAAACTGGAATTATAAATAAAGAGGGACGAGAGAATTTAAACAGTCTATATGTAAATAATGAAGAATTTAGAAATGAAATTATAAATTATGTTAAAAATAAAATGCAATTAAACCTTGAAGCAATTTTAGATAAGAGATGTAAAACTAATATACTCAATACGTTAGGAAATAAAAATTTAGCAGAGTGTATCAAATCTAAAGATAATACTAAAGATGTAATTGAGATATTGGCTAAATATATATGTTGAGTATAATTGAAATCAGTGAACGAATTTCGTTCGTGGTTTACCAAACTGCTCAACGGAGTTGTTTGGTTAACCACGAGTGAAACTCGTTTGCAAATTCGCAGATTTGACCAAATATAAACGATTCTAAAATGTTTAGAGTGTAACTACAAATGTGGAAACATTGCTTGTTTAAAATATCATTACGAATCATGTCATAAAGATAAAATTGATAAATGTATATGTGGTAATATAACAATAAGTGCTATTTGTGCTAATGATTTTTCTCCATGGGGTTATTCTTTGAAAAATGAAACTAGCTCTAGTTCTGGTTCTGGTTCTAGCTCAAGCTCTAGTTCTAGCTCTAACTCTAGTTCTGATTCTGGTTCTAGCTCTAGTTCTGGTTCTGGTTCTGATTCTAGTTATAACACCAGTTCTAACTCAGACCCTAACCCTAACTATAACTCAGTCCCTAACCTTAACCCTAACCCTAATCCTAACCCTAACCCTAATCCTAACCCTAACTATAACTCAGAAGTATTAATCAGTGAAAGGACGAAGTCCTTGGTACCCCAACTGCCCCGCAGATCAGAAATTGTAATAAATGTAATTATATAAAACCACTAACTGATTTTGATGAGAGTAAGTATACATAAAGAAGTTGTACTTCAGCTAAAGTTAATTGTCCATATTGTACTTCTGTTGTGAGATATGATGGGATACGGGCTCATGTAAAGAAACAACTTCCAGGTGTAGAATTAATTAAAGGATTTAGTAGAAATCTAACTGAAAAACAAAGTTCTAGAACTGAAAGTACTTTAGCCATTAGACAAAATGAAGAAGATTGCTCATGTAAATATTATGATTTTGTATTATTTCTTATTAATAATGGAATAAACATAGAAAAAGTAAAAGAAAATATAAATTTATTGAAAAGTATAGATAATTTGAAATAAAAGTATAAAAAATATAAAAAAGGTAATCACTCCTTAAGAGTGAAAAGAGCGATATTCTCTACTGGGGGATCACTCCGAATAAGAGTGAATCGCTCTTAAAGAGTGAAATGTAAATTTTACATTTTTTGATCGAATAGAATATAGTCAAAGTAAAGGATTATATTGAACATTTAGGAAAACATTATAACGATAAGAATTTATATTTAACATGTTGTATGTGTGGGGTTAATAAACATATTTCTTACTATAGATTTAGAAATGCTAAGTGGAGATTGTGTATTTATCTTCATAGATACAGATATGGCCATACTAGAAATCAATTCAAGGAGCATGTTTATAAGTATAATATTAATTTATCTGTCATGTAGTTTTTTATTGATGGATTGTTGTAAGGACCTTCGGTCTTGGTTGGTGAAAACCAAATTAATTTAGAAGATTATACTAATGCTATATATGATGGTAAAAGTAAATATGTAACTAATTATACTATTGATAGCAAAAAGCATAATTTAGAAACAAAAGAACAATATAAAATAGCTATAGATCCATTTGATGATAAAGGTATTAAAGATAGTAATGGTGAGTTTAGGTTCTATCAGTGAATTTGCAAAAGAACTTCGTTGAATTATAATATTGGTATGAGAACAAATAATAAATTATTATATTATTATAATATTTGTATGACAACATATATTAAATTATTTTTTATATTATTTTTTCTAAATCAAGTAAAAAATTACAAGAAAAAAAAATTTTTGTGTAAATATCAGTCAAAATAAGGTTAATATGAAAAATGGAAAATTTGAGTAATATGTGTATATGTCTCCATGGCTCGGGGGCCCGGAAGCCACCATATACACATTACTAATATTGCAAAAGAATGAAGTTGGTAAATGAAGCCAAATCAAAAAGAAACTGATGGACGAATTGATGCAAAAACCAGATCAGGTCCACGTTGAGAAACTAGATTCATGTTCAGATGAAAATGGGAAAAACAGATCTTTAAAGATAGCACTACATTAGAAAGTAATAAATAAATACCAAATGCCAAATAGCAAATACCAATTTTGTAAATGCCAATACTTTAGAAAGCTTCTTTTCAACGCGATAGTCATTTTACCTGGAAACAACTAGTTGTTGCCAATTCAACACATGATAAAGACTCCTATATTCAAAGCGGGATTAACAGAAAAACTTATAAGCCGGTGAGTTTTTTTTTAAAAAAAACAATTGATATAGGCTCATTGATCTCTCCAATACTTACTGCCCAATTAGACAATATATTAGTTAAAAAAATTTTGAAAAAATTCGACAATTGAAGTCTCTGATTGAATCTGTCGAAATGTCACATTGAAAAAGAAGGTCTCTGATAGTTAGTGTACAATTTAACAAAAAAGTGGTTTAAAACACTCTAGAAAAAACAACTCTGGATCTTAAAGCTCTCAGATCACTGAAAAAATAAAATAACTTCAAGAATTTGTTCAGGTTTTAAGTAACTTTGCCAAAAATCTATCAATATTGAGTCACACCCAGACCACTGTTTAAAGAACCCGAACAGCCTAATTGGACTGAAGACGCCCGGACTTTGGTCGCAGTGGGTTTCAGCGCTGTACCATTGATTTTCAACTGTAACCATTACTGTACCAGACAAATAGCAGTATAAATACATTTGCCAGTCTGCACAGACTCGATTAGGCAACATCCCAGTCTGTCATTTTTCTTCGCAGCATCATTTACTTTATTGGTTAACACTGCACAGAATGTTTCACATCAGACTGTACATACAAAGAACTAACAGACTGTACATAGCAAAATTTTGAAAATTTCGAATGACTGATGAACGACTAACTAAATTTCAATGCGATAAAGAAGCAAACCACAAGACTACTTAGATCACGAATGGTAGAAGAAAGTTGCGTTCGCCTCACGATTTCTGAACTATGTTGAAATAGGATACATTTTTGGGCGAGTGGTATGGGCTGTAGTTAACATTTTGAAGTAGGAAAAAAATTCTTTGTCATAGAACATCACGGCTCTACAAATCTTTTAACAAAGACAGGCACATTGGATCTATCGCCCATTGCCACTCAATTTTTACATTGATCATCTACCCGGCAAAAGCATGGGGATGGTGCACTATATTCCCCGCGAACCAGATAATTTAGCACAAAGAGACATTTACGACAATCATCAAATTGTATTAGCAAAAATGGATCTGATAAAGTGCCACGCAAAACACTTTTTATTACGTAAAAACAATATTCGAGTGATTCGCAACTTGGAACAATTCGAAATCACTATCGAGTATAAAAATACTTCAAAAATAAATGAACAAACACCATTCACCCCCCAAAACAACACTAGAAAACGTTCACGCTCAAACTACATGGACTCAAAATCGACATCGTCAAGTCGACGCAAAATCAATAGTCACCAAATATTTTGTATTGAACAAAATCTTTCCATCAAAATACTCAATAATGTTTAGACAGCCAACTCTCAAATTGTTTTGACCGAATCGCTCAGTAGTTCAAAAACTTGTTCGAAATGAAAAAAAACTGCAAAAAAATTACACTCTCAAAATTCAGATTCAGTAACAAAATACACAAACCACACAAGAACCAAACACTTGATACACCAGACAGAGACGCCCTGCCTATCCACGACACAAAGTCAAACGGTTCCAGTAAACTTTATACCAATGATTTTGAATGTGCGCTCCCAAAGTTTTTCATATAGCGCCTGTTAACGAGCTTCACAATAAAAATGTACTCCTCAAGAAGGTGGGAAATTGTGTTCTTAAGGACAAAGAGGAGCGTTTCAGATAGTTAGGTTCGGTACAACCAGCATAGTTTAGGAGGGAACGGTATGTCAAATTGCGTGTCTGCGTCCATTATAACATCGCAATTTCCCACAAAATTAAAGATTCATGCATCGCCGCGATACAAAGTACCGACCTCAGACACCGGGGTAAGACCAATATGGACCTAGATGCATGGAGGAAACACGTGAACCGTGTTATCTTGTCAAATACGTCCAAATGTACGCTTTCCATAAAAAACTAAAAAATTAAAAGTCAAAAACTCATCACTAAAACGTTTTCCGATAAAAAGAGATAAAGAACCTAATGAAGAGATCAAAATTGATTTTAGTGATCAAATTTCAACTAAAAGATCAGAGAAAACATCAAAAGTATTTCTGGCATGTACTGACTGATTATCAAAGTTTCTATCAGCTGAAATTTTTGTTTTTAAAAAGCAATAAGTTGCTCCACTGCATAGCGCTCAAAATTGGGTTTGTTCAAGCAGGAAGCTAAGCAAATGACTGATTTCTGCGAGCAGAACAGTATTTGCCTAGTTGAATGAATATTACAATAATTGAGCGTCAGTTAGCTTGGTCCAATTAAAACTCAAAAAACAGTAGCAGTAAATCTAATAGACTTCTCCAAGCCAAGCGAAATTTGTTAAGAAAGCAAATACACTGTTAAGCAACATCAGCACTGAGTCTGACATAGAAATTATGGAACCTAAAAGTTGTAAACAAATAATAAGATAAACACCCTTCAGTGTTGCAAAAAAATCTCGTTGGAAAGAGAGAAAGAGCGCCATTGCAGTGACTAAGAACTGGCGACGAACAGAAAAAATGCAGCGCAAGATTCTTATGAGCGACAACGATAATATTCGCGAGATCAATGTCGCCTAAAAAACCTAAGCTTGCCGAAACCTCAAAAATGGTCGTTACAACTTATGCGGGCGAAAAAAATGTCAACACTCAAACGCTCAATGTTAGAATTTCGATCAAACTATAGTCTTAAACTTAGTGAGAATTAGAAAGAAAGTTTGACTTACCAGATTAGAAAGACAAGCAATTTGATTTTGATCAAAGAAATTATATAAATGAATCGTCAAGAAATGGTGCTGAGAGTCAATATTCGGTTCAAATTGGTGAATCTAGATAACTATTATTAGAGTTAGATTAACTGATGTAAAATCTTCCCAGCACGTATTAAATGATGATGATATCTCCGGAAGTGTGAATGAATTCTTAAAAAAGTGCAAATGCATTCCATTTATGGTTTCCTTTGCGACTGATTTGCAGAAGCAAACCATATTGGGTAACCCTTGCGACCCCCACTATAATCACGGTGCTAAGGTTAGTTTTGTATCTTGACTTTTTCACACTGATAATGGGTATATATACAGCTGATTTTTGAGTCCTTTTTCATCCCCAAATTCAAATCACCATCTTGATCTAATAATCAGATCTCTCCTGTAAATCTCTAAATTCTACTGTAAAATATCAATTTGTTATTCTCTCATTTTTGAGAAATTAATACTTTTACTTAGATAAAAACGCTTTTTATTCCGCTTGCGAAAGTCCATAACCCAACAGGTTATGGGCCCAGACCCTAGTCTCTGAGCTTAACCGCAAAAGAGAGACACGATAGTTAGAAACTGTGAAAGAGAGGATGCGCAATTTAAGGGGGAGTGTTAGAAGGTTGAGAGAGAACAACCTGATGTAAATTGTGCATAAGATAAGCTTGACACAGCTTGACAAGAAGCTCTACTTGTTCAACGTATACTTGGCTAGAGAAATGAAGCCTTGAGGAACAAGAAAGAACGCGAGAATGGGTTATAAGAGACGCCCAAGTTCGAGAGCTTAAGACCAGTTGGTGTAATTGGGTAGCACACTAGGCTTGCAAGTAAGAGATGCTGGTTCGAATCCAGTACTGGTCCATTTTCACAGTAGTTGCACCTGAATAGACCCCCTAACAGGTTATGGGCCCAGCAATTTTTTAAGTCTTAAAATTAATTTCCAAAACAAAACTAATTTGTTGTTGACAGTCATAATCCTTTTCTGCTTAGTACCTTTTCTTTTCACATCTGTTTTGCCTGCTCAAACTTCAATGGATCAACAGACAGTGAAGCTGCTGACCTACACAGGAAAGGCACAGGACTTTCCAATCTGGAGCACAAGATTTGTGGCGATGATGCAGACGAAGGGACTCAACAAATCACTACTGGGGACAGAGGAGCAACCCAATCAGCCTGCGCCACTGGCCAATGGGGCAAACAATGATGAGAAGAAGAACCACAAGGTGCTGAAGGATGCATATGAGAAGGAAGTTGCAGACATCAAGGAGAAACGGAGCAATGTGTGGTGCCATCTGGCACTGACTCTAGATGCAACAACCCTCATGCTGATGAGACATGACTGTGTGGGGGATGATGGCATTGGAGATGGAGCAAAGGCTTGGAAATTTTGCAAGAGAGATTTCAGAGTGTGGAGACGCCGACAGTGGTGACTTTAGTGGCACAGCTTGCTCGACTGCAGCTCGAGGATTCTGAGGATTTGGACAGCTTCTTCATCAGAGGACAGGAGTTGCTCACAAGGCTACAAGAAGCAGGGGAAGCAGTCTCAGAGACCCTCTTCAACGCCTTGGTCCCCAATGGTCTGCCAATGAGGTATGAAAGTTTTGTAATACAGGAAAGCTTCAACCCGGCAACGAACTTCACAGAGTTGAGGAAAAGGCTGCAGAATTTTCATGAGAGCACGGTGCAGAGACACAAGGGACAAAGTGGTTCAGTGGCACTGGCAGTGAAGCGTGACTTCAAGAAGGGACCCAAGAAAGGAAACTGCTTTGTGTGTGGGATCCCTGGACACTTTGCCAAGGACTGCAGGAAGAAGGAGACAGCACAATGCAGCAAGTGTGGTGAGAAGGGTCACCTAGACAGGGCATGCAACAGACAAAGAGATGGAGGCAAACATGAGTCAGTGGCAATGGGTCCAACATTGGCTACACCAGACGAGGAATGCTGGGCAGCTCTTACCCATTGGAAGACAGCAGGCATGCTAGTGGACAGTGGTTGTACAGATCACATAGTGACGAACATCGATGCGTTTCTGGACTTTGTGCCCATTCAATCAGTGGTCAGAAATCCCAATGGAGAGGCTTCCAGAGTGGTGGGCAGAGGCTGTGTGAGGATCAGCATACCCTGAAACAAAGGGGAATTCCAATGCGAACTCAAAAATGTTCTGTGTGTGCCGGACTATTCTTCAAACCTCCTATCAGTCTCAAGATGCACGGAGTGGGGACATAGCTTCACTTTCGAGAGAGGAAACAGCTGCATGAAACTCCAGAAGGGAACTCGGGTAAAACTAACACAAGAAAATAATTTGTTTTACTTACCCTGCAGCGTTCTATATTTCAAGATGAGTTCCAACAGCGTGAAACTTGACAGTGCAAGGAAGTGGCACAGACGATTGGGTCATTTGAATCAAGCAGATGTGGTCAGGAATGCACCAGAGACAGTGGGGGAACTCGATGATGTATGCAATGTGTGTGCAATGGCTAAGATCACAAAGACTCCAGTACCAAGAGTGGCATAGACCCAAGCAGAAGAGAAGCTGGAGAGGGTGTTCACAGACGTGATGGGACCTTTCAGAGTAGAGTCACTGTCAGGGTTCCGGTTCTGCATTGTGTTTGCAGACCAGTACACGAAGTTTGTGTTTGTGGACTTGCTTAAGGCAAAGAGTGAAGCACTGGCCAGCCTGAAGAAATTTGTTCTCAGTGTGGGGACGCCCAAGAAGCTGAGGCAAGACAATGCGAAGGAGTTTCTCTCAGATCAGTTCGAGACGTACTGCTTAGATGCAGGCATTCTACAGGAGAAGACCATACCAGAGACGCCACAACAGAATGGGTTAGCTGAGAGGTGCAACAGGACACTGCTGGAGATGGCAAGATGTTTGCTCATTGACTCAGGACTTCCAAAGATGATGTGGGGAGCAGCAATTCTTCACGCAGCAAGGATCAGAAACTTAGTTGTGAGACGAGGAGAAGAAAAATGCCCAGCAAAGCTGATGAGAGGTATAAAACCTAAGCTTCCAATTAGTAAATTATCTATTTTTGGTTGCACAGTCTTCATGAGGAAGAGGGACAGAGAAGTCAGCAAACTTGAATCCAAGGCACTGGAAGGAAAGTTTGTGGGTTACACTGAAGGAGAAAACGGATACCTGGTGTACATACCCAACACACGCAAGGTGATGGCAGTTCGAGATGTGATCATCAAGGAGTCTGAAGTGGGCTCAATCCCTGACAACAAAGAAACGGCGGACCTACTAGATGATGGGTCGGAACTGGGAACCTGGCACCCAGATGATGGTCATCAAGACGATGACAACAGAGAACTACAGGACACATCTACTGCAATAAAGGAGGAGTGGCATGACGCAGGGAGCGTGAATACACAAGATACAACACTGAGACAAGAGGCCTCGGATGTTGGAGAAACAGCACTAGATGAAGGATCTAAAGCAACAAAAGGGAGTCACAGAGACTCAGAGTCACTAGAAGACAGTGACACAGAAGACTTCTCACAGTTAGAGACAGTTGGCTTCAATGAAGATGCACTGGAACACGCGGACAGAGCAGAGCCCAGACGAGGGACACGAGCAAGGAATGTTCCGCAATTTTTTGGAGAAGTCAGGACCCATCTTGCTGTGACTGAGGGCGACTATGTGGAACCCAAAACAGTCTACAAAGCCAAGCAAGGTGACGATTGGGACCAGTGGCACCGGGCAATGAAGGACGAGGTCAAGGCACTCCAAGACAACGAGACTTGGAACCTAGTGAGACCACCCACAGACAGGGACGTCATACCGGGCAAATGGGTTTACAAAGTGAAATTGGGACCCAGTGGTCAAGTGGACAAATACAAAGCGCGCTATGTGGCGAAAGGCTTCAAACAAGTGGAAGGACTGGACTACTTTGAGACTTTTGCGCCTACCTGCAAACCAGAGACATTCAGGATTCTACTTCAACTATCAGCGAAGCAGGGCCATGTGATGCACCAATTTGATGTCAAGACTGCTTTCCTGCACTCACCAATCGAGGAAGAAGTGTATCTGGAACAGCCACAGGCGTTTGTAAAACGCGGATCAGATGGGGAGAAGTTAGTATGTCGACTAAATAAATCAATTTATGGTTTGAAACAGGCTGCTAACAACTGGTACAAAGAACTGGCAAACTTCCTACTGAGACAGGGGTTCACCAGAAGCAGGAACGATCACTGCTTGTTCGCAAGATCAGAAGCAGAGGATCACACCTTCATCTTGGTCTGGGTTGACGACATCATAGTAGCATCAAGAAGTATGACAGTGGTCTCTGATGTCAAGAAGGCACTGGAAGCAACCTTTCACATGGAAGACAGAGGGAGACTACACTGGTTTCTGGGTCTAAGAATCAGACGAGAAGAGGGCAAAGTCACAGTCGACCAAGAACGCTACATAGAAACAATGCTTGAGCGGTTTCGAATGGATCAATGCAAACCCTCAAGAACTCCAGCTGATTTGAATTTGAAACTTCAGACAGCAAAGAACGGAGACGAAGAAGTGGAACAGAGGATCTACAGAAGCTTGGTTGGATCACTTCTGTATCTGGCCAAACAGACGAGGCCAGACATCATGTTCACAGTCAACATTCTGTCCAGACACATGAATGCACCTACCAATCAACACTGGATGTGCGGAAAACGACTTGTGCGATATCTTCAAGGTTCAAAAGGTTTAAAGCTTACTTACACAAAAGAGGCTAGTTTTGATTTAGTGGGGGAAAGTGATGCAGACTGGTCTGGAGACGTGAACGACAGAAAATCAACAACGGGCTATTACTTCAAGCTCAACGGACGTGGCGCAGCACTCAGCTGGGGTGTCAAGAAGCAGGCCACAGTTGCTCTTTCTTCATCAGAAGCAGAATATCAGGGCATGGCAGCAGCAGTTCAGGAAGCACTCTACCTGAAACAACTTCTAGAGGATTTTGGCATCCAACAGAAACGTCCAATAGCAATTGGAGAAGACAACCAAAGTTGTATCAGACTCTGCCAAAACCCAGTCATGCACAAAAGGAGCAAGCACATCGAAACAAAGTTTCACTTTATCCGGGACAAAACGGAGGATGGGATTATTTCAATTCATTACGTTCCTACAGACAAAATGGCAGCGGACATCTTCACAAAGTCCTTACCCGTTTCGAAAGTGGAAACATTCAGAGCAGTTTTGATGGGAACAGACTCTACGCAATCAGCTCAAGTCTGAGTGGGGGTGTTAGAATTTCGATCAAACTATAGTCTTAAACTTAGTGAGAATTAGAAAGAAAGTTTGACTTACCAGATAAGAAAGACAAGCAATTTGATTTTGATCAAAGAAATTATATAAATGAATCGTCAAGAAATGGTGCTGAGAATCAATATTCGGTTCAAATTGGTGAATCTAGATAACTATTATTAGAGTTAGATTAACTGATGTAAAATCTTCCCAGCACGTATTAAACGATGATGATATCTCCGGAAGTGTGAATGAATTCTTAGAAAAGTGCAAATGCATTCCATTTATGGTTTCCTTTGCGACTGATTTGCAGAAGCAAACCATATTGGGTAACCCTTGCGACCCCCACTATAAATCACGGTGCTAAGATTAGTTTTGTATCTTGACTTTTTCACACTGATAATGGGTATATATACAGCTGATTTTTGAGTCCTTTTTCATCCCCAAATTCAAATCACCATCTTGATCTAATAATCAGATCTCTCCTGTAAATCTCTAAATTCTACTGTAAAATATCATTTTGTTATTCTCTCATTTTTGAGAAATTAATTCTTTTACTTAGATAAAAACGCTTTTTATTCCGCTTGCGAAAGTTCATAACCCAACACTCAAACAGGACATGCAAAGTCGATAGGAGGTACTAACACCTGGCTCCAATATCGTCAAAGAGGACCATTCTACATTTAAAATCGAAGAAACGAGACAAAATTGCATTCACTGTACGTAAACCAGACATTGCAATACTTGGGACGCTAGCAAAAAACAGACATTCCGCTAAATGTACTCGGAACCGCGACGAAAGACTCGAATCACAGAAGATAAGATAAGTAAACACGCCAACTATCTGCGACTCAAACTGGAGAATGAATGAAAAAAACGCAAATAAAGACCCAGTCGATGATGTTAGCCTGGTATAATCGATCCACTCCAATGTATCAAGGTTTTTAGCCAGCCTCTGAAACTAGACCAGTCCGTGAAGCTTTAATTTTAGAACTTGCCCCACAAACAAAAAAATTTGTTGATAATATAAAAGGTACGTATTTTTTTTCTTTTTTGTTTTCCTGCATATTGCCACAAACTTTTTTTTCGTTTTCATGGAAGGGAATGTGGTGCACTAGTACCATCTTAATCAATTTGGTCAAAAATAGATGAGTCATCATCCAACCCCAAGTTACATGTGCAAACGATGTTAAATTCACCTCTAATATTTCAATTTGTACATGTTTGAGCTTTATTTTTTTCAGGCACCATTGATGTTAAATTCAATTAACCGTTTCTTTTCAAAATATTTTCGTTTCGAACATCCCAACAGATCACTTCCCAGTATAATCTAAATTTTTTTGAACTGTCATTCGTAATGTTATGTCTTTTTTCATTTTTTTACTGTGTTGAATTTTCAGTTGCTATCGTTCATGACTTCAAGTTGTTGATCCATCCTTTTTATGTTGCTGTCTTGATAAAATAGCTATACGCTAAGCAGATCTGACCTCTTTCTACAATGCGCTGAATTTCTGCAGTTAAATCAAATTTAAGCAGTTAAATCAACCCAGCTGGGTTCGGCAGTTAAATGAACCCATTCGTAATGATTTCGACAGTTAAATCAACCCAGTTGTAAGAAAACTATTGTTGCAAATGAAAAAAAAATTGAGAAAAAGTTGAACTTTTGTAATTCTTTCTTATTTTTCAGGTTTGACAAACTCTTTTTGTGCACGTAAGTTTTCTTGCCGGGGTCGAGAATTTTTCAAAAAATTGTGTAAGAAATGCGCTGAAACTCGCTGATTTTTCAACAAAAATTTAGCGCAAAAAACTTACTTAATAATGCGCTGAAATGTGCTGAAGAATGCTGAACTTATGTCACAAATGCGCTGAAATGCACTGAATTTTGAAAAAGTTCAGCCCAGTTTAACACTTTTCTCGCGTTGCCTTAGTCTCGAACCCTGCGCTACTGTTTGTTAGCTGTCACCCAATATTTTCTATTGATTCCTAAAACTCGATCATTTGGATTTGTTTTGTATTAAAAAATTGTTTTGTAAGAAAAGCGCTAAAAATTGCTGAAATACGCCGCCATTGTATAAGAAATGCGCTAAAAATTCAGCGCATTTATGCGCATTTTCTGCAAAAAACGATAAAAATTTAAGAGCAAAAACCTTAAAATATATTGAACTGAAACCGCTAAGCTGTATCAAATGTGCTGAAACTTAATGTGAAAACGAACTGACAAGAACGCTGAAAATTATGTCAGAAATATGCCGAACTTGCGTTGAAATTATTCTAGATAGTTTTGTTGAAGATGCGCTGAAATTTAATATTTTCAGCTCTTTTTCAAAACTTGAGCGCTATTGAATGCCATCAGCGCGTTTTTTACTTAATTTTAGAGGATTGAGTGCATTTAAAAAAAATTGCGCTGATATCTCGACCCGGGTTGAAATCCAAATTATTACCGTACGAATTCAACCTCACAGAGGATGTAATGCAATGTTTTTCCATTGCATTCATAGTCGTCGATGCCCAGGTACTCTGGCTGTCTTCCGGGTCGACTCTGGGCAGTGCATTGCTCGTCCCTCTCGTCTAGAGCGTTTCCAGGCTGGGTTTCATTGCGCCAGAGACTTTCTGGCATTGTCGCAAAACTCGATGATATATATATGAAACGGGATCGATTTCGCCTCGTGTCAATGCTGCTTTGGGTCAAAGGCCCATCCAGCGGCATTGGAGCCCTTCGAGTTCTGAAGTACATTGTCCAAAATCCGGACTGGTTGTTTAAAGGAAGTCCAGCCGAAATTGCATACTCCAGTAGTTTGTTCAGTTCAGCCTTTTTGAACAAATATAATGACAATTGATTAATTTTGACACTGTTTCTCAATTTCCATTCCGTTCCAACTAATGTCTTCTAATGCCTTTCTTAACCCTGATTTTATCACACCTGGTGCTTGAACTAATTTTGGTCGAAAAAGTGTTCCCGTGATTAAATTAGCGGCCGATGAATCGTATTGAATCTTATCTTACTTGGTTAACCAAGTACTTAAACCACTGAAACTCATCATTTCATCATTAAAATTTCGTTTTATTTTCTCTGATATTTTTGAGTAGAACCTCAACCCAAGATTGAAAAGCTTTTGGGAAAAGTTGACGTTGAAGTTTATGATGCAGGCCCATCAATTCCTATTTAAAATTACTGTTTTAGTGTAAAACAAGGGATGTTTGTGTGGGTGATGACCTACTTTTGTCGAGATTGATTGGGGAAGCGACGGATCTCTGAAGTGAGATCGACATTGTCTTAAAGCCTCGTTGCGACTGACCAGTCCCTGCTGAAGCAAAAGACCGAAGCAGCGACTTGACCCCCCACCCAGATTCACCAAAGTGGAGTTCTCTTCACATTGGCCTCCCTCAGCCTCCGAGATGACTGACAACAAAATACACGCAAACAGAATCAGCAGTTGAAACATTGCTTCGTTTCCTTGGAGCGATTCCAGTCGAAGAACCTGCTAAAAAGTGTACATATCTCCACCGTTTTACTTATTTTGCTTTAACGGAGCCGGGAAGCTAAAAAATCAGCCTGCCCTGACAAGTAAAAGCTATCAATATTTTGAAACGTATTTGGTTGACTAGTTATTTTCAGGAAAGGATATTAGCACCCACATTCTGTTCGTTCATGCGACAATTGTCATCTTTAATACCTACAGTGGTACCCACACGGTATCAACTGCGGTCGATTTTTATCGCTGGATGAGCTTATTTTCATCAATCCATGTCTGGTCAGAGGAAATTCTGAGCATCGTCAAAAAGTCAATCGATGAGTCATAGAAAAGTTTATCCCATCCTCTAGTAATGGCAAATTCATGGTTGCCAACGATCCATCCGATGGATCAGAGTAATTTCGTAGAAATATTTCCTATTGTTTGAAAATTTATACTTATTTATTAATAGCCGCGAAGCGATAGCTGAGGCTATTATTGGCCTTCTCTTGGTTTTTTTATATATTTCGTCGTCCAGATTTTTGTTACGACCATATGACGTCACAATCATTTCAAATTTGCTTTTTGTTCATTCATTCATGCAATTTCATTTAAATTGCTTGTGTGACGTCCTTTTTCACTCTCAGTGGAGCAAATTTTTTGTTCATTCGCGTGATTAAATTTTTGGTCACACTTGACTTACCTCACTCTCAAAAATGATTTCCTCATTCTGAAATTGACTTTTCTTTGCTTTAATGCAAAGAGATAAGGTCAAATTAATGTGTGTCATTCTAATTGAACGTTATTTAAGAGCAACTAATAGAAACAGCAATAAGTTATACAGATTCTTAATTTAACATCTCAGCCCTTAATATAAAGAAAAAGTCCCTTTTTTGGTCTGTCTTTTTTACTTTCTTTTTGAGACTACAGATCTATGAAGCTATGGCGGCTATTTTCTGGCAATTTGCCAGCTATGTTCTTCTGTTAGACGCGCTGAACCTGCCTTAATTTTGTTAATAATTTCTATGAATATGCTTTTAATTGACCAGGACACAGAGGTGCAGATTCTGACTTGGATTCTGAATTGGATAACATTTTTAAATTCCGAACACATGAGTTCGAGAGAATATTAGAAAATGGAAAGTCTGCCAAAAACTTGCAAATAAGGAAGAAGGGATAAATGAGTGTACAACCAAATTTATGCGCCAAAAATTTTTCTCCCCGGTTTTTGTTTAGACAGTAAAATTCACAATCAGAGAAACTCCAACGATGTAATTTTGATGATAATGATTTTTTGGCTAAACAATTAAAAGCTCTCAGCCGTAGTTCTTCGAACCGCAAAAAAGCCGATTTTCTCTGCGAGATAGGTTTTTTATCTGGTTGTAATATATATATATATATATATATATATATATATATATATATATATATATATATATATATATATATATTCCCAAAAAGGAATATCCTAAGCATGGAAAATTAGAAAACTACTGGAACTCTCCACAAATATTGAGAAAAACCCAGGCCCAGCGACACCTTGCCAGTAAGAAATTTACCACTTTATTATTTGAGTTCAAAAGAACATTAAATTTTGTCATCTAAGCCGCCGTAGCATTATTTAAGATCGCAACGCATTCAATCAACTTTTCTGAGGGCAAAAACTATCTACGGGCTTAGGGAGACCAGGCTGATAGCAGAGGATACCCACGATCTGTGGGAATGGGACTCCGAGTTATTTATATGTTTCCGCGCAGAACGCACATCTGTGAAATTTGATTCCCAATCATTTACACATATCCGCGCAGATTGTAAAGTAAAAAATGACAAGCACAGCAAAAAAAGGCGAAGAGGTCAATTTTCGACTTCCTAAAGTTTTCAATACCTTTTTTTTATTCATGAATATTTTAAACTTCAAAAAAGTTTAGCATTGAATCCAAGACACTTGTAATTGAAAGCAAGGCCACTTCGAAAAACACCTTCGTTTTTGGCTTAGAGAAAAACCACAGATCGTTAGCCCCTTTTTAGAGTCTTTAGCTCTTTTATTCTTTATTCTTTTTTTTATTGCTTTACAATTAACAATCTTGCAAAAAGCTAGCGCTCAGATAAAAAATTGGCCAATGTCGTATTGATTGCTTCATTGCTGGTTATTCGAGCTTAGAGATAGATAGATATGTAGATAGAGAGCGAGATAGAGAGAGAGAGAGAGAGAGAGAGAGAGAGAGATAGAGATAGATAGATAGATAGATAGAGAGAGAGAGAGACAGAAAGAGAGCAATATCATATTCTGAATCAAACGTCGGAACAGATCAGTTTGCGATTTGTCCCAAACTGACTGAAACGATAGGAGAAAGTGTTTACCGGTAAAAAGACTGATAAGTCAAATTGTTCTCAAACAGTTTTTCAAAGCTATTCATCACATTTATCCTGATAAACATTCTACAATATAGAAGATCCAGTATCTGTGTTTGATTGTTTTAAAAAAAACTCATAACAAGTCATTATTAGTTGCTTCCCAATACAAAAATTGGTATTTACGAAGAGACAAACCTAAGTTATCATTCTGACCAGAAAATACAGATTCGTTCAAAAAACAAGAGTAAAAAGTATGGGAAAACCTTATCGAAACCAGAAACCAAAAAGAAAAAATTAATAAGGGACTGATAAAAGAACTGTTGAAAATTCTAGGGAAATAGCAAATCTCTTCAACTGTAGATTTCTGAAAGTTGACGACTACTCTTTGAAAAGAAATTGAAAACAAATCTTTTTAAAAGAAATGTGAAAGACCTTCAATGGAAAGAGAAAGTTTGAAACGATTTAAATATTTTTATAGTAGAATTGCAGATATTTCATTTGCGTAAAAAAACAAGGCTCTTTATTCACAAGATTTATGTGACATAACTTCTCTTACGTCATATCTAATAGCGCAAATCAGAACTTAAACAAAATTTTATAAAATTTCCGGATTTTGGCTTCAATCATATGCTCTTGTGGCTTCTGTTGAAAACAATTTGAGGCAAACTTCAAAGAGTTCTTCATGAAAGAAAATTGAATAAATGAATGAATTGGAAAAGCTTATTGAAGTCGCGTCAAAAATTCTTGCAATAAAGACTTGTTGTTTTTTAAGCGGA
Source organism: Convolutriloba macropyga (assembly GCF_964194025.1). NCBI lineage: Eukaryota > Metazoa > Xenacoelomorpha > Acoela > Convolutidae > Convolutriloba > Convolutriloba macropyga. The sequence goes on from NC_134476.1 coordinate 42,644, forward strand.
ACCATCTAACAGAAGAAAGAAACATTTTACAATTCTATCACCATAATTGAAGTAAAAACATTACAGAATTTTTTGGGCAAACAGTTTGCAAAAAGAGTTTGGCCAATAGTAAATCTAAAAAGGGAAATCTTAAATAGCTTTTTTGATAGCTTTGAATATGAAATACTTTGTACTTTGTCAACCATTGTACACATGTTATTCTTCGTTTTTACTGTGTACCAGATTAGATGTTAGCTAATTAGCTATAAAGAGTACAAAAATTTGACATTGAGAGAGTCTTTAAAATTTTGAGACATTTTTGTTGGGAACAAAACATCTAAGTTTGTAGTTCTTTAAACTTTTGCAACTTCCATTTGCATCCATCGAACAACAACAAAACAAAAAGAAAACAACCACTCTTGAAAAACTGCTATGTTGATACTATTCGTCAGACAAAATAATATTTGAATTGGAAATGACGCTTTATATCAACAGCTTTGCTCATATGATAATCAAAGAGTTGAAACTTACTTTATTTAGATCCACAAAATGTCTACAATTTTTAGTCAACCTGTAATTGGAGAAGGTTTCGTAGTGAACTGATCATTTAATTCGCCAAGCATCTCTTAATTTGCAACACAATGCGTGTCAAGGGGTTTTGTCATGTATCACTGAGACGAAAGCCTCAGGGAACACAGCACATAAGTCTGGCAAAACTGTGCCAATTCGTCTGAAATAGACTCCGCAGCTGAGAAGATGCTCACTTAAATGCCAAGAAATGTAAAATCTGATGTCAATCACTATCCAATTATTAATAGCTATCCGCCACAGGGATTTATGTTACTCAGAAAATAGCCACAGGAAAAACAACACAAGTATCTGTTAACGCAATTGAGCCCTCCATGTGATAAAACATATGACACTGAACAATGCTCATTTAAATGCAATGACATGCAATTTTTTGTCAAAAATTTTTACACACAAATTTTGCCCACAGGGACATAATTTACGAAGACGCCAGTTATGGGAAAAACAACAGAAAAATCTGTCAAAAATAGCGCTTTTTCAAGTGAACAAACCTCTGACACCCCCATGCCATCTTCAACTAAATGCATTTGTTTATCTGTGCTCCAGGGTGCGAAATTATATTACTCATCTGCTGCTAGAGAGAAAACCACAGATTTACTTGTCAAAAATCAGACCCTTCCTGTGAAACCCATATGACAACCAAAAGTGATCCCTTAAATGCAATGGCATGCAAAAACGTCGGCATATTTTAACACAACTCTCATCCCCGGGGACTTGAAAAACACAGACACTAGTCACAGTGAGATCCAGACATTTATCTGTCAGCAATGCGTCTCTTCAAGTGAAGAAACACCTGACACCCATAGCAACTTCAATTACATACAATGACATGCAAAAATTGATGTCAACCTTCCGGCGACAAAGAGCTTTGTGTAACAAATAACTAATTTTTGCGATAACTACTCTAATTTTCAGTGTTGTCTTTTGTTCGCCCGGGCCGTTAATAGCCTCAACTGCAAAGCATGTGTTGCTACACGGCAATCTGCTGTTTTAGAAGAAGCTTACTTGATGAAATCTACAAATATTTTTGCCTTGCAAAGTGGCTGAGTGACTTAAATTACTTTTTTTTCTGCTTTTTGATTGCCATCATCTTTATAAATCAGAACATCTTCATATAGAATATCCTCTGGTATAAGTTGTCTTGAAATCTCTCAGGTTGTGGTCCCCTGTCAAAAAGAAATAATGAAAAAACGCACTCACCAGATTTTTCCTTGACAAATAACCCAGGTAGAATGGAATGATGACTTTAGCCTGACTTTGGCCTGTTCAAAGTTTCGCGTTATCATGTGCATTTTCAAGAAATATCATTGAACAAGCCTCCCATAACAGTAATTGTATATAATTATATATGTAGGTCTACTCTGGAAGTTGCCTTGACATAATAGAACACAGAGTAGGTCTACTCTGGATTCTGTCTTTACAGAGTTGATCACAGAGTAGGTATACTCTATCAGGCACAGAATAAAACTTATAGCAGAGTACAACCGCCCGGGCTAAAATGTGAGCGGGTCCCAGGTTGAGGTGCTATCCGTAAGTAACCCCTGATCAGACCATCCCTGGAAAAAGTGTCTACTGATGAAATTAAAGTGCGCTCAAAGCAGCATGTGCGCTCGAAACTGTATCTGATCAGACCTTGCCAGACTGAAATGGCCTTTGATCAGACCAAATTTAGACAATGATCAAGAAATCAGACAGTCCAGACAATTGTGTGACCATGGCCCAGACCAAAACCATATTAATGTCCAAACGACTGTGTGCTCGAAATCATTTCTGATCAGAATATTGTGCGCTAGAAAGTCACTCCAGATCAGACTATTGTGCGCTCGAAACTGCCTCTGATCAAACTAAATTGACCTCGAATTTTTCGTCGAATAATGAGACTTTGACAATAACTTAACACAGTTTGGAACTAAACACTCAGTAATTTATGTATTTAGTTGGCTTAGATTTTCATCTTTTTTGGAGATTCACGGATTTCAATAAGAAAAAAAATTAGCTATTTTTTTACTGAAGTGAACGAAAATACGGCTTGCAAACAATTTGCAACCCCAGGACGATAATTAGGCAGGTAAAAACAGATGAAAAAAAGCAGATACGAAACATGTAACTTGTAACCTGCACCATAAAATGATCCCTTAGCGGAAATTATTTAGTTCTAATTCTTGTAGATCAAATTAGTGTATTCGAATCGTTAAATGTCCTGATTGAGGGATGTGCAGATTTGAGAATTCTTTTAGCGTTTCAAACCTTGATGTAAAACGTCATACTTTTTTGCCTTTTTAGTTAAATCGTATTCTTACGTTCGAAATTTTGTATCGGTTTAACTATTTTAAATACAAGAAAATGTAAGTGCAAACCATAAGAGTAAAATGTGAAATTTGAAGTTTTCACAATTCGCTCATGCAACAAACGTCATGAACAGTTGCAATAGTTTTTCCGAAATTCGTTTGGGCGTGTAAAAAAATTCCAGTTTTGTGTTCAATAACGCAGAAATGACACAAAAATAAAAACACCAGTCCAAAAATTTGGTTAAGAACTTACTGAGCGTACGTTTTAGTAATGATTGGTACTAAAGTGTATTTTGCAAAAAATATGATATCATAATCTCATGTAATACAACAATTTGTTCGAAGTATAAGAAACTACCTTATGTTGAATGACTGATTACGCATAATTTGAATTTTAAGATGATTCTCAATAAGTTTTGTGTTGTGCAGTTAATTTGGAAGACAAAAAAAGAGATTGAAAAATTTTTCGACCAACCTTCACGCAAAATCTGTGTTTTAGTCTTCTAATACACGTCATAGAGTTAACTATTAGAAAACTTTGTCAATTTAAGCTAATAGACATAAAAACAAAATGAAAATTGTAGAGAGGCAATGTACAGTTCAGATTAAATATGTAGGTAAAGTTTAAAAAACTTTAAACTTGTTATTTAATGAACTGAAACATTTTTAGTAAAGGGATCTGAAAAGATTAGACAGTTTTCCATAATAATAATCATTTTAATCAAATGTTCTTCCTAAGTGAACCAGCATTTTCTTTAAATTGGACCCCTTTGGTTCTGATCAAATCCATCAGACTCTAGATGGATCCGCACATCTGCACAACATCGTCCAACTTCTCTCCAACTCTGCCATCTTCCACTCACTTTTTTCCACTCTGAGCTGCCGTCGATGAATGTGGGTGGCGGTTCGGAGAAGAGGGCGGAAGTTGAGGGAGACCTCATGAATGGCGATGTCGCTGGAAGAAAGAGGACGAGACGGAAGTCGTCGGAAATCTCCGGAGGTCGCCGAATAGCCAAAAATTGCTAAAAATTGCCAAAAGTTGCCGAAAATTGCCAAAGTTGCCGGAAAGTGCTGAAAATAGCCTCAAACCGCCAAAAACAGCCAAATATGCAAAAATTCACCAAAAACCGACGAAGATTGGCTGAAGTTGCCGGAATAGGCCAAAATTTCAAATGTTGAAGTTATGAAGAGTTGAAATATCTTTTCCGAATTTAGTAATTTTGTCCAAATGCTGTTCTACTTTCATTTTTTAATTATTTGAGAATAAACGAGGTAAACATAGCACATATTATGTTTCTATGCTGCAACATTAAAAGAACAATTATAGAACAAGAAAGAATCCAATTGACCTGGAAGGGATATTGGATGAATTTCAAGTCTAAATCTTTTGTTTTTTTTTTTGAAAACTAGTCCAAAATATTCTTTTTTCTCTGAAAATATTCTAAAAGCTATATCACAAAGAAGTCCTAGAAAAAAACTCCAATTTAGGATCTTTAAAAATAGTTAACCGTTGTAAGTTTTTTTCGAAGGTTGACCTAGTAAAAAAGATCCCCGAACAGGCTATTCTAAAAATTTTAGTCGTAATCTGGGATCTTTCTCTAACTAGAAGTTTCATAGTAAGCTTCCTTTAAGCCAGCTCTGTCAAGAGTTGTCCCAGAGTAGGCCTGCTCTGAGCCAGCTCTGTCAAGAGTTATCCAATGATAGGCCTCCTCTGAGCCAGCTCTCTCAAGAGTTGCCCCAGAGTGAGTAGGCCTGCTCTGAGCCAGCTGTGTCAAGAATTGTCCCAGAGAAGGCCTGCTCTTGAGCCAGCTCTGTCAAAAAATGTCCCAGAGTAGCCCTACTCTGAGCCAGCACTGTCAAGGGTTGTCCCAGAGCAGGCCTGCTCTGAGCCAGCTCTCTCAAGGCTTGCCCCAGAGTTAGCCTGCTCTGAGCCCGCTCTGTCAAGAGTTTTCCCAGAGCAGGCCTGCTCTTAGCAAGTTCTGTCAAAAGTTGTCCCAGAGTAGGCCTGCTCTGTCAAGAGTTGTCCCAGAGTAGGCCTACTCTGGGCCCAGCTCTGTCAAGGATATCCCCAAATAGGGCTACACTGGGAGCTCTCCTGGCAAGGGTAACTGCATACTTCTAACCTGGAGCTACTCTGTCAAGCGTAAAAAGTGACTTGATCAGAATTTGATCCAGCTCTGAGAGTTTCCTTGAATTTACTCTGTTCCTTTTCTGATCTGCTCTGGAGGTAAGGTCCAAGTAGTGACAAAATAACCAAACTCTAATCCAGCAGACAAGTTGATTAGCTGATATTGCCGGAAAAGGCCAAAATTTCAAATGTTGAAGATATGAAGAGTTGAAATATCTTTTCCGAATTTAGTAATTTTGTCCAATTGCTGATTCATTTTCATTTTTTAATGAATTGAAAATTTCTAGGTAAACATAGCACCCATTATGTTTTTATGAAGCAAAAGACTTCAAAGAAGTTGACTGCAAAATTAAAGGAACAATTATAGGACAAGAAAGAATCCAGCTGACCTGTAAGGGATTTTGGATAAATGTCAAGTCTAAATCTTTTCTTTTTCGAAAACTAGTCCTAAATATTCCTTTATTTCTGAAACTATTCTAAAAGCTACATCACAAAGTAGTCCTAGAAAAATTCTCCACTAAGGGATCTTTAAAAAAAGTAAACCGTTGTAACTTTTTTTGGAGGTTGACCTAGTAAAACAGTTCCTCGGACAAGCTATTCTAGGAATTGTAGTCGTACTCTGGGATCTTTCTCTTACTAGTAGTTTCATAGTAGGCCTCCTTTAAGCCAGCTCTGTCAAGAGTTGTCCCAGAGTAGGCCTGCTCTGAGACAGCTCTGTCAAGATTTGTCCAAGGTTAGGCCTCGTCTGAACCAGCTCTCTCAAGAGTTGCCCCAGAGTAGGCCTGCTCTGAGCCAGCTTTGTCAAGAATTGTCCCAGAGTACGCCTGCTCTGAGCCAGCTCTGTCAGGGGTTGTCCCAGAGCAGGCCTAATCTGAGCCAGCTCTCTCTAGAGTTGCCCCAGAGTTGGCCTGCTCTGAGACAGCTCTGTCAGGGGTTGTCCCAGAGCAGGCCTGCTCTGAGCCAGCTCTCTCAAGAGTTGTCCCAGAGTAGACCTGCTCTGTCATGAGTTGTCCCAGAGTAGGCCTACTTTGGGCCCAGCTCTGTCAAGGATAGCCCCGAATAGGGCTACAGTGGGAGCTCTCCTGGCAAAGGTAACCGCATACTTCTAACCTGGAGCTAATCTGTCAAGCGTAAAAAGTGACTTGATCAGAATTTGATCCAGCTCTGAGAGTTTTTTAAATTTTACTCTGTTCCTTTTCTGATATGCTCTGGAGCTAAGGTACAGGTAGTGACAAAATAAGCAAACTCTAATCCAGCAGACAAGTTGATCAGCTGATATTGCCGGAAAAGGCCAAAATTTCAAATGTTGAAGTTATGAAGAGTTGAAATATCTTTTCCGAATTTAGTAATTTTGTCCAATTGCTGATTCATTTTCATTTTCTAATGAATTGAGAATTTCTAGGTAAACATAGCACCCATTATGTTTTTATGAAGCAAAAGAATTCAAAGAAGTTGACTGCAAAATTAAAGGAACAATTATAGGACAAGAAAGAATCCAGCTGACCTGTAAGGGATTTTGGATAAATGTCAAGTCTAAATCTTTTCTTTTTCGAAAACTAGTCCAAAATATTCCTTTTTTTTCTGAAACTATTCTAAAAGCTACATTATAAAGAAGTCCTAGAAAAATTCTCCACTAAGGGATCTTTAAAAAAAGTAAACCGTTGTATCTTTTTTCGGAGGTTGACCTAGTAAAACAGTTCCTCGGACAAGCTATTCTAGGAATTGTAGTCGTACTCTGGGATCTTTCTCTTACTAGTAGTTTCATAGTAGGCCTCCTTTAAGCCAGCTCGGTCAAGAGTTGTCCCAGAGTAGGCCTGCTCTGAGACAGTTCTGTCAAGATTTGTCCAAGGTTAGGCCTCGTCTGAACCAGCTCTCTCAAGAGTTGCCCCAGAGTAGGCCTGCTCTGAGCCAGCTATGTCAAGAATTGTCCCAGAGTACACCTGCTCTGAGCCAGCTCTGTCAGGGGTTGTCCCAGAGCAGGCCTGCTCTGGGCCAGCTCTCTCTAGAGTTGACCCAGAGTTGGCCTGCTCTGAGACAGCTCTGTCAGGGGTTGTCCCAGAGCAAGCCTGCTCTGAGCCAGCTCTCTCAAGAGTTGTCCCAGAGTAGGCCTGCTCTGTCAAGAGCTGTCCCAGAGTAGGCCTACTCTGGGCCCAGCTCTGTCAAGGAGAGCCCCGAATAGGGCTACAGTGGGAGCTCTCCTGGCAAGGGTAACCGCATACTTCTAATCTGGAGCTACTCTGTCAAGCGTAAAAAGTGACCTGATCAGAATTTGATCCAGCTCTCAGAGTTTTTTTTTATTTTACTCTGTTCCTTTTCTGATATGCTCTGGAGCTAAGGTACAGGTAGTGACAAAATAAGCAAACTCTAATCAAGCAGACAAGTTGGTAGGCCAGTTCCCAGCTGTTAACCCCCGGGCCGTTTAACATCCCAGTTGCAACGCATTACTGACTAAAAAACAAGCTGCTGCAAGAAACATTCGATAAAAACTTTTGCCATTCAAGGTCACTAACAGTGAATAATATTAATTTAACAATAACTTTCGAGGTATTCGTTCAATTTCTATATTGCACCTCTGACTCGTAATTAAGACACTTTGTTAATAAAATGCATCTGTCAACAATATCAAAAGCTTTTCGTAAGTCCAATAAGATCCTGTCAGTTTTCTCAAGATAGAAGCCACTTTATTGAACTGAACAAGTGTAATGATTACGTCAACTACATTTCTGTGCCTTCGAAATCGAAACTGTTTAACATTAAATCTGTTGAAAACATTTAAAGCGGTTGAAAGGAAGATTTTTGGAGAACGTTTCCAATTGTAGGTAAAAAAGAAAGCAGACAATAATTGTTTGAATCAGACAAAAATCCATTTTTGCGGAATGCTATAACTATGAGACAATCAGGAAAAGATCCCTTGGTAAAATATTAAAGTTTTACTGAAAGACAAGTCGATTGTTTTTTAAAAAGACAATTAAAGGTTAATATCCATACAGTCTCTGTATTTTGACTCAGAGTGTATTAGGGTATTAAAAACACCGGTTCATTCGTTTTCTTGAGATACATAGTATGTTCGTTCGGATATTGTGGCAAAAGAATTGTTATATCTGTTAAAATCAGTGTCAGCTAAATACTCTTTTATTTTTTAAAGCGTTTTTACTTGGAGCTTTCACGAGCAGGAAAAAACTTCATCTTGACTTCGACGCATATTTTTCAATCTGATTTTGATAGAATATTTTCATTCTTTTTTTATTAGTAAATTTAATTTCTTTCTCTGCTGTTGCTTTTTTCAAAGTGAGCTGTGTGTCGTCATTGTAAAACTGTGCTCATGTAGCTTGTTCTTTTTTGCAGGTTTTTCTTCCATTTTTTGTTGGTTTTCAACACCGTTTGAACATTTTTGGTTGTTTAATTTGACTTGACTAGCTCCGTAGTGTTTATTTTTTAATATAATTTGAAAAAACAAAATTTTCTTTTAATTTGAAATTTGTGTCCTCTCTCCTCACTCTTGAGATATCATGGTTTAGGAATAAGATTAATTTTTCTGCTAAAAACGGACTTTCAAAATTTTCCCAATTTCTACATGAAAATTCTTCAGTGATTTTTTGCGTTTTTTTTTAGTTATTGACCGTCATAGCAACAGAACAATGTTCTGATGTGAAAAAGTGACACATATAAACAATTGCATTTTTGTTACAGAAAAGAACATTCAAGCTTGATTTAGAGGCTATTCTTTTCGATAGGGCCGTGTCCTTTTTAAAAAAGGAGGAGATAGTTATTGTTCATAATTTTCAACAATTGGCGCATTTTACCACTCTGGTTTAAAGTTGATATTGAAGTCTCCACAGAAAACGTTTGTTGCGTTTGATTCCAAAATTACATTATTGTTCAGCACATTAACAGACCTTTTTTGACAGCTTTCGATGGCATAGAAATGCTTGTAATGTAAATGGGAATTTAATAATCGAGATTCAGTTTAACGTCTATTGCTTATACGTCGTTGCAATGACATTTCTGAACTCTCGCATTCAAATTTTGTCTAACGAAATTTCAAACTCCAGCTCCCTTTTCCCTCTGGTTGAGTGGAAAAGTGGCAGGTGACCGCATCTTTGTTTTAATTTGAATAGACCGGCATAAAAAGAAAACACTCAGGCCAAAACGTTCTATCTCATCTCACAAAAAAATTTTTAGAAAAGTTTGAGGTCATTGATAATAATCTTTTCACTTCGGGCCATTCGCTTGGTACAGACTGTTGGCGCTTCGGTTTTGGTTCTAGTTTGCATTATTTCTAATGGTTCAGATAGTTTCAATGGAGGCGGAGTTTAATAAAAAAAATGATTGCCAGAAAAACCGAAAAGTGACCTTCAAATGTTATAAACTCTCTTGCAGTTTTGTCGAACTGTGTACTTGTACACTAGCATTATAGCTAAAAACTAGTTCCAAGATTGTTCATTTAACTGTCCGTGCTTTTGTGAGTAAAAAATGCAACAGACCAGACGAAACATTTAAAGCAGAATTTCAACAAAAAAAAAGAATTCAAACATGCTCGAAAGATTGCCGGAAAATGGCTGTCATTGATTAACCTAACCCTGATTAGGATCAAAGTAAAAGAAAAATGGATTTTTTTTGGCTGAACCACAATTAAAGTGCTAACTAATATGGTGTCATTTCAATTTTGGAGAAACTCATGTTTATTATTGAGAGAGTAAAAATGCTGTTATCACTACCAATCAGCTTTCGAGATGGTAAGTTTGCCTTTTAAGAACAAGTTTCAAAAAGCGGGCATCTGTAATTGGACTCCATGGGTTTGTACGTGTTCTATTTTTGACTTCGTTCTTTATGACTCGGATCAATTTGGATCACATTTTAGGTTGCATTTTAGATTGCATACGTTCATTTTAGACTGATCTGTTGCTTTAGATTGCAACTGCTGTTTAATGATTGCAACTGCGCTTTAATGAGAAAAGGAAATAGAAAAAAAATATGCCGAGAGAATTAGAAAAAAATTCACGCAATGTATTGAAGGAGCTTTGAGTTAAGAAAGTCTACAAAAAATTTTAATCGACGAAGTGAAACAGCATTGCAAGACCAGTCCTGATGTACAACCAGACGAATGAAATTAATACAAGAACCAAAATTTAAAGCATTAACAGGAGGAACTGAAATGAATGGTGTTTAAATTTCTTACAGCAACATCAACGATTGTCAACAAAGCTCCTGACCTCATAGGCGCAAAGATTAACAAAAAAGTCTAAAAACTATTATATTTTTTTTTCAATATTTTATTGTTTTGAGAAATCTTAAAGACAACTAACTTTTTCTTCTGAAATTGTCGGTCGGAAAATACTGGCACTATGCCTCTTTAGAATGAGTGCATAATGCGACAACCTTGTGGGAATCATCGACAGACAAACCAAATGTTGCAAAAAGTAATGAAAAGTTCCCAAGATGAGAAATTTTGAAAAACAGTTGCGCCAAACTAAGACAACCTCCTGAATTGTGGTCAAACCACTAACCACAAAATTTCGTTAAAAAATTGAGAGTCATAAAACACTTTTAGCCGTTCTAATTACTGAAAAAGGACACTAAAGCTACAACTGAAGGCAAAATCAACAAATTCAATTTAGAACATTTAAAAACCATTGCTATCCTATCGAATTGAAAATTAAGCTGAAATTTTGGACCCCTTTCGTAGGAGAAAAATGCGCCGCACTTGAAGGCCAACAAAACCTTAGTGTTGTTTTTGAGATTTAGAGACAAGACCACAAAAAATACAATTCAGACATTTTTTTTAAAAAAAGCTCCCTTCAAAAAGATAGAATCGTCTGCTATGAACTCAAGCGAGTAAATAGATTCATCTAATACTCATTTACAACCGAGGAAATTTTCTTTTTTGAGAGTTTAAAGTAAAAAAGCAGCAATACAAGCAATAAATTACAAATAAGAATCAAAGTGTCGTTAAACTTTATTGAAAATGAAAAGCGCATAAGTAAAAAAGTTAAAAACTGAGACAACTAGTTCCATTATTTAGGTTTTCTGAGCGACTGATTAAATTTTTTATTATGGAGACTCAGAGGTTAGAAATCAAATAGAGCAATAAAATTTCTTGAGCTTTCGGAAGAATTAACTTTGCATTGAAAGATTTATATCTGAAACAAAATTTCTTAAAGCATCCTTTAAGACTTTTTGCGAAGGAGAGTAAATAATTAGATAACAAAAAAAAACAACAAATACTGTCAAAAACAAAAATATCGCTAAAATATATTTTGAATACATAGTTTCCAACTCATGAAAGCCAATAGCAGAAAACTCAAACAATCCATTTATGTTCAATTAAACCTCATTAGCAATCGCTGATACTGCAATTAAAGATACGAGCTGATAAGACAACAGAAATAATAACATAAATCAAGTTTTCAACAACAAGTTATGACACCAATAGTCTAAGTGTAGAAAAGCATTAGTTGACCGTCAGTGAAATGAATCAATTGCAAAAAGGCGCTATTAGAAAACAAATGTATTAAATTAGCAGCACCTAAGAGAAGACATACTGAATCCTAGACAGCTGTCAAATTGACACACGAGTAAAGCTCACATTTGAAAGCTCAAAAATTTTTTCAAATACCTACTTCCCACTCCTCTTTAATGGTGTTTGAAAATATTCAGGCCTGTTACGTGCTCGCTTTATTGCTCATTATTTTCCTGGAATGATTGAAATTACTACTTTTAATTGAATTCAAAATGACGTGAAAAAGCCAACAATTGTGTGAACAGATCTTAAAAAAACAGCACATCAATGCAACCAAAATAATTTTGATTGTGAAAAAGAGAACACCTAAATAACAGTTGTGGAGAGGCTGACGGTGACCGTTGATAACAATCGTAAATGTCCTTTAAGTACAAATGCGATTTAGTCATCCATTTCGGAAAAAAATCATAATGTTCACTTTTAATTATTAAATCAGAGCAGACATATTTTGTAAAAATTTTTGTAAATATCTTGGTTGCTGAAATACACAAAAATTTGATTTCTAACCTTTTAGTGACTTTTCATATGGTCTTTCAAGAGAAACGGAGACGGCAAACTCATAACAAAAATTTCAGATTGTTTGAGCCCAAATTTACTTTTTTGGAAAGCCTGGGTTCACTGATCATAACTATCTGACTTCGATCCATTTGCTTGGAAAAGACTGGAGAAGTAAGGTTCTGCTTCTAGTTGCACTAAATTCAATGAGGCCGAACCCAATGGTTTAGTAGGCGCTGGATCAGGAAAAATGATGTCAGAATGAATGAAAAGTGATCTTCAAAGGAAGAAGTTGCTATAGCAGTTTTATTGAACTGTGTACTTAGAGACTAGCAACCTAGATAAGAACTAACTCTAAGCTTTTTGCACTTTACAATTCATTCTTTTTAGTACCAACAGTTAACTGACCAGACAAGAAACTCAGAGCAAAAGTCCAAAAAACCAAATGGAATCCAAAACAAAGGAAGCACTTTAAAAAAAATGAAGAAAACTTAGAAAATAGATGTCGGTTTTACATCTTGGAGAGTAGACGTTGAGAATCGTTCAATTTGATTTTCTTTGGAAGTCAATCAAGAGGTAAGGAGGAATCATCATGTAGTTTTGTGTCTATAATTAGTCTATAAATTAGTCAATAATAACTGAATGAGGCCAGTATCCGAATTAGCAATTTATGCTAAATTATTAATCCAGTAAAAACTTTGTACCAATTGAACAATTTTTAGATTTTTTCCGGAACATATTAAAAAAAACAAATTAATTATTTGATGGGGCTTATTCAATTTATTTTTCCATGAGGATAAACCTTGTTGAAATAAACCCTCTACTAGAAATCGCTGGCAAAACAGTTTTGTAAAACATCTTTTTTGGAGAACTGAAACTTTGATCAACATTTCTGTAATGAGCTAAGCTTTCGTTCATTTTACAATAATTTAAGTTTCTATTCAGTAACCGAATGCAAAAAGATTGTCACCTACTGTTCTAATGAGAATAACCATTGTTTTTTACGAGTTTTTTTTCATTCCTCCTTATTTACTAGTTAAATCAGGTAATCAATTCGCAACTGAGAGAAGGGTGATTTCAACAAAATTTTGAAAAACTTAAATTGCATCAGAAAAGCCTGGAAAGAAGTGCAGGTCAGAACTCAAAATTGTCTGTCTTATAAAAATTTGTTTTATTCTGTACCATTGGGTCAAGACAGTACAGTGGATGTATGACTTTATGAGTGTATGTATGGCCCACCACTTCATTAGAATCATTTTTGTATCTTTCAAATACTTTTGTTTAGATTTTTGTTTGTGGTATTTAAGTGCTCTTTTGCAGATTTTTTGTTTTGACTGTTTTTGCAGTTTCCTTCTTGAATCATATCTTTCTTTTTAGAAGACATTTTATGCCCTTACATCTCTTCTTTGAGTGAGTTCATTTGCACAAACTCCAAAATAAAGTTCTTAGATAGATCCAATGACTGTTATATAGAATATCAGAAGAATTTGATGGCCTAGTTGTTAAGGACTTTGCCGAGGTGACTGCAATTGTACGCAGGAAGTAGGGTTTCGAATCCCGCTTTAGTTCGCTATTTTCGCACTCTCAGAGAAAAAATATCTAAGCAACAGCCCGTGAATTAAATTACCGCGTTTGTCGTTCAAAACAATCTTTTTCCAATGTGAGTCGGCTTATGTTTTTTGAGCTTGTTAATATTTTGAAATCTTCTGACTTTCAGTGTAAAATTTTTATTGTCCTTGTCATTAGCTTTCTTTGCACCGACAAAGTTAAAACAATTATGTGCTGTTAACGCTTCATGTTATTGCTGATTCTTTTTTTCGTTCTATATTGTTATTCAATTATATAATCAGTCAACTGTTCTCAAACCTAAGGAAGAAAAGAAAAACATTAGTGAACTATAAAATGTCTGGTTTTGGTTTTTGTACTTGTTTAAATTTTGCTATAAGAAATTGCTAAAGTTTAAAACGACCACCTCTTGCGTACGGACGGATATCGTTCTAAGTTTGAAGCAAATGTTTTAATTGAGTGTCATTTTTTTAGTTAAAATTTTGCTTCAATTTTTTCTAAGACCGGCGCTATTCGTTTATTGTGCATCTCTCTAGAAAACTTTTTCGGCGTTAAATTTGCAGCTCAACGAAGCTCTTGAGGAAGCATTGCCTCAAGTGCATTTTTGAAACTTTTTTGGTCGGACCACAACCACCACCACAATTTTTGCCCGCTCCTTTTAACCAGTATCAATTATTACACCACGAACATTTTCAGCTAGGGAAAGACAAAGCCATCCACTCGCCCTTATTCCCGAGCAGTTTGTTCGACATTACTCCGTTTTGTTTTCCTGGGAACCCTTTTTTGCTCTAAATGTTCGAGTAACTGACAATAATCTATCTTGTTAATGAAGTTCAAATCTTTACTGCGCGTTTTGAAATTCAGCTCAACTGAAAAAAGTTCAGAGGATTTTTGTGGCGTTCACTCAAAATATGTTTCAGCCAATTATTTTTTTATTGAAGCCAATGAAAGAACACATTGACTGCTCTCTGACCTTACTAGGTCGTGAAATGTCGATTTCATCATTGATTGATTTTATTGATGTTTTGATTACTAGCCGCCCCCATCTTCTCAGTCGGCTATTATTCCGCTCTAAATCTGCCCTACAATGCAAAGAATTTGAATTGTAGTAGAGCGCTGTTTTTTACGAGTCGAAGAGGAGTATTTGTAGAGCCCCTTTGGTTGATCGGTAAATTTGTTGCAGTGTACTTAAATCAGGAAATGAAATATGTGAAAACACTGTGTTTAGGCAAAATTTCTGAAACGTAGAGAGTTTTTTTGGTGAAACTTGATGTTTTTTATGAGAGGGGGCGAGAGAAGTAGATGTAACAATTTTTTTCTATTGATCGACTGAATTGTTTATCGCGTGCAGTTCTTTCAAAGCAGCATTTTGCATAGCTATACAAATGTTTCTATAGTTGCTTTTATGTCCTGCCACTACCAGAAAACACTTATAGGTTAAAAACAGTCCTTTTAATGAAATAGATGATACAATTGTAATATAACTTTTCACAATTTGTTTTTTATGCTTTTGTTTATGGACGCTATGTATTTCTCGGTTGAAGGATTGAGCAAAAACGAATAAAAATTGTCTACCTCGAAAAAGTTGTGGATTAGTTCTTCAGATGAATTAGAGAATTTTGGAAGAGCATTTTTTGCTTTCACTTCTTATTTTCTCATTTTGTTTTACTTCTTTTAGTGTTTCAAAAAGATTGGTCTAACTAAATAGACAGCTCATTATATATTTAATGCTGAATTTGTACTTCGAATTGCTTGCGGAGTTCTTCCGGCTATTCTTTTTTGATAAATGATTGAGCCAGAAAACCGGAAGATCGGGGAGCGAATAGCGAATGAAAAGTTGTTTTGGTGAATAAAATCGAAGAGCTGAGAAAAAAGAAAGAAACGTAGGCGTGAAAAAAACGCTAATCGAAGGAATTTTTTTCGATATCTCTCTGTCTGTGACTAAAATTTATTTTAGACTATTGTTCCATTTTTTGGTTTATTTTGAAGGCATTTGCTACTTTGAAGGGTTTTCAACTAATTTTCGGGTTTTAAAGATAATTTAGGAATTTTTGTTTTAAATTTTACTTGTAATTGAATCTAATCCCAACGCTCTGGAGTATTTTTCATTACAAATTAAATACAGATCATTTGTTACCAATCAATATTTTGTTGAATTTTAAAAGATAATTACAACTTTTCTTATTTTTGTTATGGTTGTTTAAGGATTGGAGATGTTTTTTGTGCTTTTTTGAATAGTCAGAATTTTATTGAGCAATGGCGTGTTTCTATTCGTTGTTTTCTATGCATAAAAGAATTGCATTAAAAAAACTATCGTCATTTTGATCGGCTGTCTGCGTTTTTCGTAGCCAGTTTAAAAATAGTTTGTCTTTTCGAACAATCTGTTGACTTTGTTTTTTATGTTGACGTATTATGACAAACTGCATGCTCGACAATCGTAGCCGACGAAGTATCATATAAAACCGTAACATTTGTACGGCTCTACTTCTCTTCTCCTCTAATTCCTTTAAACCCGCATATCGTGATCGGAAACCATTTCACCGTGTCATTTAATCCCTCTTGGAGCTCATCTTGGCAATTAGCTTTCGAGATTGCAGGTATGTTCTGTCAAGTTGCAGGGCCCCGGTAGAAATAGGGTGAAAAACCGGGTCACCCACTTGCAAACAATGGTCTCCAATTATTATTTTAGAGAACGTTCCCATTTTCACATTTTTTTTTGCTTTATTTAGTCAAAATTGTTTTCAATATACAGGCAAATGATCAGTAGAGCTTTTCAACGGTTAATTTGAAATGTACGAGTAGAAAAAATGTTGAATTGGACTGATGATTGTAGACAGGGTTAGTAATGGTTGAAGGGGCCCCAGCTGTAGTAAATCGACAATCCTTACAATCTTTTTTTTATTAATTTTAATCGATATTTCATAAAAAAAATTTCTAAATAATATATGTTTATATGTGCCCCCTTACCCCCTTCACACATTACTAATGTTCGATTTGGAATAGATAATAAAGTTTGATTTCTGTTAATTTTTTTTCAAAAGGGAATGGTATGATTTGCAATTTTGAGAGGACAACAAAGAGCAGCTCACTGGAGATAATCTTATATCCAATTGGAAGAGCAGGACTTGTGTACTTGATTTGTATGCATTGGCCAATGTGATGAACCTTTGCTCAGTTTTTTCCCATCAAGTGTGGTTTTGAATGTTTCCATTTCGTCTGCACCTAAATTATAACAATGGTCAGTCATCAGGTATTTCCCATTAAAGCCCCCCCATCCCACTCCTATCCACCCTCTCCAATCTAGTCGGTAAACATGACAAAAACCCTTGTCTTCATTTTTTTTCCGATAGAGAAGTCGGTTCAAATCTGAAAAACCTAATTAGTTAAACTGCTATAACACCTACTGAGAAAACCAGAATTGAAAAAAAAAATAGTTCCTCGCCAATCGCCAACAACAGATTGTCAAAAATAGCCGGGTAAACGTCAAAAATAGCCAGAAAAAACGTCAAAAACTAACCGAGAGAAACGTCAAAAAAGCCAGGGAAACGTCAAAAATAGCCAACAAAAACGTCAAAAATTGCCGGAGAAATGTCTGACTATCTTCGAGTTGAGACATTACAACAATCTGAAAGGTAAATTTTGTGAAATTCCGGACAAAAAGGGGCTCAAAAGGCTGAAAAACGGCCCAGAACATCTGAAATACCATCAATTGGTCCAAATTTGAGCAGAACAGACTCTCCCGGGGTGCTATCTTACTGTTTGCCTACCCTGTCATCATTTAATAGCACCCGGAAAAGTGAGCACCCCGGAAATGTGAAAATCGTGGCACGTTATAAAACTTTCACATGAATTTTTTGAAAACTTAATTTAGACTTGGGAATCACTTGCCAAGTGTATTTCAAGTCCGATATGAACAATACACTTGATATTGTACTGAATCAGTACTGATTTTTGAAGAAAGACATGCATTTATACTGGTCCAGTACTGAAACACACTTGGAATTCGGTACGGGTATACACTCGACTCCGGTGCTGTACTGTATTACCACCGTATTAATAGAAGTTTATCTTCTGTGTTTTACTGAGTCGGTTAGTCTGAGAGATATAGGCAAGCCTGCTTCGCGCGCAGAAATAAGTGCCCTACCTCTATATACTTTAAGGCTGTAAAATAAGCCCGCCTTGGGTGTGCCTCGGTCCCTAAGTAAGTGAAATCAGAAAAATAAATAAAATCATTCTATGTGAGGTTGCCAAGTGGACCCAAATTCAGAGGTGGTTTCTGGAGTTTATGTTACTGAAAGGTTGCGTGTAGAACGTATCTGTAGATGTGTATTCGCAAACTCAACTCAAGATCGGCGGGTTGCAATTTGATTGAAATTACTCCGATGTTAGCTTTGTCACATCTGTGGCAGTGTAAGACTAGTCGGACTAATCGAACCCCTTTGGTATTGATATTTCATACATGGACACAGAATAAAGTTGGAAATTCTGTTGAAAGACCAAACTGCTTTCTAGGTCAGGGAAAAAGTCGGGGATTATGTGAACCTTACAAGCATAGTCAATTTTTCAGAGAATACAAATGAAGATTTTATTTTCCATTTCTAAACAGTGCACGCCATTTGTCGAACTTGGCAACCTCACATAGAATGATTTTATTCCTTTTTCTGATTTCACTTACTTACGGACCGAGGCACACCCAAGGGGGCTCCTTTTACAGCCTTAAAGTATAAAGAGGTAGGGCTCTTATTTCTGCGCGCGAAGCAGGCTCGCGCATATCTCTCAGACTAACCGACTCAGTGAAACACAGAAGATAAACTTCTATTAATACGGTGGTAATACAGTACAGCACCGGAGTCAAATGTATTACCGTACCGAATTCCAAGTGTGTTTCAGTACTGGACCAGTATAAATGCAAGTCTTTCTTCAGAAATCAGTACTGATTCAGTACAATATCAAGTGTATTGGTCATATCGGACTTGAAATACACTTCGCAAGTGATTCCCAAGTCCAAATTAAGTTTTCAAAAAATTCACGTGAAAGTTTTATAACGTGCCACGATTTTCACATTTTCGGGTTGCTCGCTTTTCCGGGTGCTATGAAATGATGACAGGGTTGGCAAACAGTAAGATAGCACCCCGGGAGAGTCTGTTCTGCTCAAATTTGGACCAATTGAGGGTATTTCAGATGTTCTGGCCCCTTTTTCATCCTTTTGAGCCCCTTTTTGGCCGGAATTTCACAAAATTTACCTTTCAGATTGTTGTAATGTCTCGACCTGAAGATAGTCAGAGGTTTATCCGGCAATTTTTGACGTTTTTGTTGGCTATTTTTGACGCTTCCCTGGCATTTTTTCACGTTTTCTTTCGACTATTTTTGATATTTTTTTCGGCTATTTTTGACGGTTTTTTTGCTGGCTATTTTTGACGTTTACCCGGTTAATTTTGATAGTTTTTTGAGTAAAAAAAACAGAACGGGTGTCAGTCTGACAAGTAAAAAATCAGGATGCCATTGTAAAATCAGGATGAATGCAAGTCTGGTAAGTCAAAAAGTGACTTGAATCAGTCTATGATTCAGTAATGATGAGGAATTGCATTTACACTGGCCCAGCACTGATACGCACTTGGAGTTAAGTACGGTTACGCATAGTGTATCTAATCTAACATACTGACTAGAGTTAGTGAACCATGCGCTTTATATAAGAGATTAGTGTCTTCTCAGTCTCTGATTGGTTGGAGGTGTACATCCAGTATTTCTTGTTGCTACAGGACTGTATAAATTAGTTGTAGTTTTTGCTCTACTTTGTGAGATATATTTCTAGTGGAATGCAATTAATTGAGTCAATATAGAAAGCGTTTGAGCTCAGAGTAAATTTTTTTATTTTTGAGGTTTATATTGAATTTAGCCGCTTTAGGGTTTCTACTGAGCATAGTTTTATTAGAAATTAATTTTTTCATTCAAAACCATTCTCGTTTAATTTAGTTTTTGTTGCGCAATAATTAATTTTGGCTATACAATAAGGGTACAGGTAGCTTTTAATTATCTACTCAGGTTTGTAATCTTATTTGGTTAACTCTCTTTTCTGATATTAAAAACTTTTGCAGAAATTTTACGTTTCGATTCTTTAAATCTATTGTTGCTTACTAATGGATGAAAATAACGGTCAATTATGTAGTTTTCATTTCATATACCTTGTTGTTTTTGAAGATGTAATATTATTAAATTAAACGAATATTTAAATACGAATGATTCTGAATTCAGATAATTTTTTTGGAAATTCTATAAAAGACAATTATCAATTGTAACTTGAGTAGAGAAGACTAAATACAATAGCAGTCAGATCAATTTTAGAAACAGATAGTTTTTAAATAAGATAATAGATAAAAGATAACAAATAGATGAAAAATGAATGTATTTTAAAATAAGCCTGAGTTAATTAAAGAGATAATTGATGCCCATTGTGGTTTAAACTCGTAGCACTTTTCCTTCCAAAAATTGATGAAGCGACGAGGCAAATAGCTCGATTAATTTTATTGAATACAGAACCAAAAAGTTTTTTTTTGTGAGATTCTACTTTAGTTTGACTTAATAAATTTCTGAGCTCAACAAAGCTCTCTTAAAAAAGCACTTATTTTGGAGCTTATATTCATGCCGTTTTAACAAAACTGTATATACTTTTTGAAGTTTTCATTTGTCTAATCGCCTGTGATATGGGCTGCGTGCATGTATGAATGAATATTTTTACGCAGATAATGGTTTTGAAAATAATTATATTGGTTTTGAAAATAATTATAATGGTTTGAATAAAGGCGTTCAAAACGCACAATCGATAGCTTTCAATTCATATAGTTAAGCAAGATAAAGCCAACTGTATTCAATAACGTATTAAGGCCAAAAAGCATCGATTACTTACAGGCAAATCTAGCTTGATCTTTTTTAGCAGGTAATTGTCTGAGCCGATGTTCGGCTCAGATCGGTAACCGATACGTTTTTGAAACATAAACATATTAAGTCTAAAAAGAGCGCAATCGATTTAGTATATTAGTAGGCTCAACGAAAGTTGTGTTAAACGAACTTTTTGTGAGCTCTCAACGTATAAAAGAACGGATATAAGGCTTATATGGTTACGAAATTACGTAATCCTTTCTCGCTGGATAGATTGAATAGATTTCTCGCTTTGTTTAAATAGCGCTTTAAATAGATTGTTCATTTACGCGGTAAGGGAAGAAAAAGTAGGGAGGATCTGTACAAGGTTAACGAGTGGGCGGACAAGCTATCCAGACGACGTGCGTACGACGGCGGAGCGGGCGACTCTGTCGGAGTCTTAACGGAGTTTTTCAATCCGAGCAGTTGGATAGTAACCCCTAGGGTTGCTTTCTTCAGCGATCCAAACTAAATCACCAACCTTGAGGTGATGCTCGGCAGGCGTCTGCCACTTAGATCTACGGTTCAACGCAGGTACATACCCCTTAAGCCAACTTTTCCAAATTGCATTGGCGTAGGACTGTGCACGGGCGTATCGCTTACGATGATCGAACTCGTCGACGCCAACGACGGTCGGAATTCCGGTTGCTGGGTTACCGAGTAGAAAATGATTAGGTGTTATTGCGCCTAAGTTGGACGGGTCGGCGCTTACGGGCGTTAACGGGCGTGGGTTTAGTGCGTGTTCAACAAGACAAAAAATAGTGTTCAACAACTCATCTGTGAGGCGGCGTGTACCGTGAATGGAGTACTCTTTTAAAGCTACGAACTAACCTCTCCCAGATGCCACCTTGTTGTGGCGCACTGGGAGGATTGAAACTCCACTTAATGCCCTTATGTGCAACTTGGGCGGCAATGTTAACCGTATTCCATTTTTCCATACATTCACGGAGCTCATGCTCCACTCCAATGAAGTTCGTACCATTATCCGACCAAATCATAGCAGGAGTACCCCGATGGGAGACGAACCGCTGCACTCCCATTACACAGGAACTGGTGTCCATGGACGGGACGACTTCAACATGGACAGCACGAGTAGTGAGACAATTGAAGAAAAATCCCCACCTCTTCTCGGTAGACCGACGAACTCTGACGTAGAGTGCGCCGAAATAATCAACATCGGTGTTGGTAAAGGGAGGAGACTGGTATGCAAGTCTCTCCTTTGGGAGGTCTGCCATGATAGGTTGAATGGTTTCTGCACAAGACTCAGTTTGATTTGATGGAACGCAGTGTGGAACGTAGTTTTAGGATGGCATAATGTTCCTGTACATTTGAACTTAAGTAATCGATGCCCTGATGATGGTTCCTCAAATGAGTATGGCGCAGAAACAGTTTAACAAAATTATGACGCGCATCCACCACGATAGGATGCTTAGTGTCAAAGTCAATTTCCACTAGCCATCGGAGTCGACCAGAAGAACGGATGAGACCATGCGGCCCAATAGACGGATTAAACTGAGCAATGCGGCTGCTCTTCTTAACGAATTTGTTGTCAAAAAGATCCTCCTCTCTTTCAGTATTAAAAGACTCTCTTTGAACCAGGTACTGGAAATGACGCTCTGCTTCGTCAAGCTTAACAGGGTCTGCTTTGCTGCCGTCTACGGTGCGGTAACTTTCTTGAGATGGTAAAAGACGGAGCGCATATGCGGTGACACGTAGGAGTTTTCGATAAGAACTGAACTTATCAGACGGGATTGGATTAGTGCTTTGTTCCGTAGGGGGCTCGGTTACGGATGCGGCTAAAGATGAGATGGAGTCATCATCTTGTCCCTTGGTTACAACGCCCAGCTTGGCTGTTATCAGCGACGTCAGTATTTGGTACAAAAGTGAATTGCTTAGTTCTCAAGAAGTCAAGACCCCTCACCCAGCTATTTGATTGCAAAACTTCAGCGGACATGACACTTGTGCCAGCATCTGCCGGATTATCACAAGTGGCGACGTGGTTCCATTGGTCAACGCTGGTGTTCTCCAGAATTTCACAAACACGATTTCCATTGAAGATGGGGTGTTTGTTTGTTGAGTTTATCCACTGCAAGACGATGGTACTATCTCTCCACATAAATACTTTATTCACAGCAACCGTTAATGCTCGACACATTTCCCTTTTTAAACGGGCAGCGAGGAGAGTGGCTTGTAATTCCAACATAGGAACCGTCATCACCTTCATAGGTGCTACACGGGCCTTGCCCAGGTCAAACGCCAGCTCTGTTCTAATCTCCCCGGAAGTGCAAGTTAATTGAGCTCTAAGAAAACCTACTGCACTGAATACATCTTGCGAGCTATCACCGAACATGTGGAGTTCAAGATGCTGGAATGGTCCTGAAAAGTAACTTCTTGGTATATTGATCTCAGCTAACCGCGGCAGTTCAACACACCAGGCAAGGAATCTTTCAACTGTGTCTTTAGGTAACTCGTCATCCCAACTTTGTCCATTGACACGCCTAATGTCCTTCAAGATTAACCGAGCACCAACAGTAAACGGTGCGACAAGACCAAATGGGTCGTATACATTTGACACTAGACTTAAGACCAAGCGCTGTGTTAAGTTTTTTTGTGTGGTGCTGTTAGTATCTCTACTGACAACCAGAGTCCTCGTTGTTTTGATCCCACTTAAGCCCAAGCACGTGCATTGATTCCTCTTTGAATGAAACGATGACATTCGGTTCAGTGGATTGGGCAGACCCATCAAATCGGTCAGTCAGATCTGGTATATTGCTTACAAACTGAGTAAGCTTGAACCCACCTAGATGGAGAAGATGTACCAATTTAGACCTAATGAGGGCCCTCTCGGGGGATTCCACTGAGTCTAAGTAATCACCCATGTAGAAGATCTCAAGGACGGCTTTCGCAGCTTCTGGGTACTGCTTAGCATTATCACTTGGCGTGCGTTGAAGTGCGGAGTTGGCGTAGGTGGGCAAAGCTTTTGCCCCAAAGATGTGGCGTGTATACTGGTGTACCACAACATTTGATGTGGGTCCTCCCGCCACAAAAAGCGCAATGATGGCTGATCACATGGTAACACTCCAACGCGGAGGAACATTCCCTCGATGTCGTTGGATACGGCAAACAGATGTTGTCTGAACCGTAGGAGTACATAGATTAGGTTTTGCAGTAAGTCAGGTCCTGTGAGTAATGACTTGTCAAGAGATGCGCCGTGGAATTTATCTGCTCCATTTAGTACCCTACGGACCTTGCCCAGCTTGATCGCGTTAACAAACGGATGGTGTGGTAGGTACCACTCTCGTTCCGAGCAACTTTCCACCTTATGAGCATCTTTGATCTTTACCACGTAGCCCTTGTCTAAGTCCTTCTTGATGGTATTCGAGTACGCTTCCCTTAAAGTCTGATTTTTCGTTAGCCGCTTTTCCAAAGATTTCAATTGAACCAGCGCTGATAAATAATTTTTGGGCAGTTCGATGTTGTCTTCAGCCCATAGCATTCCTACATCGTACCTTTTTCCATTATGCACTGTGGTATTTTCAAGAATATCATGCGCACGTGCATCCGCGGTGGATCGATGGTCTACTTGCTTAAGTGCACCGTAGGACTCCATGTCGTAGCAAGATTTTACCTGAATAGCGAGTTCAAAATAGTGCTCCATATTTGCTTTAAAACAAGTCGAGACTAAACCTGAAGACTACGGTAGAGGGCCGCTTAGAACCCAACCTATGGGTAAGCGAACAGCGAAGGGCGAGCACTTCTCGGCGGCAGCGAAGTACTCTAACGAGCGGATGGCATGATACACATCCTGTCAAAGTTTCATATCAATGTTTCCATAGCAATATGTAACAGGGTCTAGAACTGCTAGGTGCGGGTATGTTTTCTGAAGTGCTTTAATGTTGATGAGATCGGCGCCTACATTCAAATTTTGCTTTACGTTAGGGCTTACTTTAAATAGTTCAAATGCTTGGTTGTCGCGTGGTGTTACAATTAGTTCAACTAACTTAGTGTCTGCAACCTCCTCGGTATTTATACCCTTGACCGTTAGTCTCAATGCTGTACCGCAAACCAAGTCTATCTGCAAGATATTTGGACACCCAAGAGCTACTGCAAGCGGTAACGCACAAAACTAAAACCATGGTATCTTTACCAGAAGAGCTCTTCAACTGTAATTCAGTCACCTGCAGGAGGACTTTCACATTACTCACAGATGAAAAAGTAGTAGTCTTACTTGATGATTGGACACTAGAAATTTTATTTTGATTTGCGCCAGCATTACAATTACTATTGTTGTTGTTTGAAGGGGATTTTAATGGATAAACCCTCTCAACTCTATGGAGAAGTGTATTATGGGAGCTGTTGCAACCATCCTTTCTGCATTTCCTAGGTTTTGGGCATTGCCTGAACATATGTTTTTCTCTCAAACATGAGAAACACAGTTTTGCTTCCGCCAGTAGTTTTGCTCGCTGAGTAGGAGAATTTTCTTTAAATACCCTACACTCCCAGATGCGATGGTTACCTTTACACACAATGCAGCGAGGGGTTGTAAGTTTTGCCGATGTTGAGGCTGGTCTCTGAGTGCCCTTAGTTTGTGTATTAGCAACAAAAGTTCTTGAAGCAGCTTTAGTCTTTACTACTGATTTGGTGTTTTCCTCAGTTCTTGCCTTCGATGAAGTTTGTTTCATTTAATCATGAGGCGCTCGTAAGGTCTGAGTCATATGAAAGTGATTTAAGGACCCCGACAAGACTTGAAATTGTTGCAGAAGAGTTTATGATGTTATCAGTATTGTGCATATTTAGTGGAGGACAAGAGCTGAGTTTGTCTAAGTGTGCACTGACTACTGCCTGGGGTTGGCCATACTTACGTTCAAGTGTCACGAGTGCATCCTTATACATTACACCACAGTATGCGAACTAAGCGATGGCGGTTTTAGCTTTTCCAGTTACAAGAGTTTTTAAGTATGTTAAATTGACATCATCAGTCAAGGACTGTGAGTCTATGGCTTTTTTAAATTGTCCGAACCATTCGTGACACTGCTGCGGATCACCATTGTACTTTGACAACTTCCACTCGGGCAATGGATCGTT
Organism: Convolutriloba macropyga; assembly: GCF_964194025.1. Lineage (NCBI taxonomy): Eukaryota > Metazoa > Xenacoelomorpha > Acoela > Convolutidae > Convolutriloba > Convolutriloba macropyga. Next base: position 68,208 of record NC_134476.1, read on the forward strand.
CTTCTTACAAGTGATTGCGTCCGCCAACTGCTTTAAAAATCCGTGGAGTCCAAAGAAGGAGGCATAGGTGTGGGATGCGGCGGGCAACCCCAACACAACGGATTCGGAACGGTAGCTCCATACGTTGGCGAATGATCGGAGTGACAAAGGTGGGGGCGGTACCTGTGGAAAAACTAAATGGATTTGCTTGCATGAAGTCTGATTTTACGTAATTTTGAGCCTCTGCTGCTGCTTGTACATGAGAGGAGCGGAGCGATGTAGGTGTATGAGGGTTGATTAACGGGGCCAGTTGTACGGTGTATAAGTTTGCAGTTGTGCGTACAAGTGGTACTGCATTAGATGGGATTGCTGCGGGAAAACGCCAGATGTTTGTGTCCGGGGGAGCAGGAGCTGCGTGGGTGATGGGGACAAAGTTTTGGGGCTGGAACCTATTTTGTGGGGGCGGTGGATGAATTGATTGAGGTACAAATACGTTTGCGGAGGAAATGAAAGGTGCAGGTGGACAATGGGGTGACAGATTGACATTATTCGTCACGGTGTTAGTGGCGTGTTGCGGGAGTGCTTTTGGCGCCAAGAAAGCGGAATGTTGGTGGGATTAACGGGAAATGCGGTAGTACGGGGTCTAAAACGGGGGATGGGGGGCTGGTAAATTTATGTGTGCTTGTGGAGGATTAGGTTCTAGCGGAGCATTAACGATTGTATTTAAAGGTGGTGAATGCGGAGGGCTGACTATGTTCAAATCTCCCGGCATGCTCGACCTACGAGGGAGTTGGTGGTCTAACTGTACACCTTCGAAGTGCATTGCTGCTTGAGACAGTTGTCAGGCTGTGTTTGGGGCGTTTAGTTGAGTTGACATACCAAAGTTTATTGGTGGTGAAGGAAGCGTATATTGAGGCTGTTGCTGCTCTTGCATGATGTTGTTTGCATTATGTGCATCATTGGTTACATTGTTTTTTCTACTTGGTTCTTGCGGCTTATGGACAGGGAGGTTGATGCTGGCCTCAACTTGACCATGTGTACAGAGATTTGAGAGTGAGTTTGGATGTTGAGTTGAAGGACGTTGGACAATTGCTTGGTTGGATTGGGCGATGGAACCATAAAAGTGAAAACTCGGTTCATTTGCATCATCTGCCATGTTTCCAGCCGGTGACGAATTGACCAAATCTTGAACAAATTTTTTGTTCTTGACTGAAATTTTTTCCGTAAAGAGTTCGCTCAAAGTACCCAACCCCTCGGCTGATGCTTTTGTCATCAACTCAATTTCCTCAAGGGCTGCAGCAGCTACTTCCTTGCGATTATCATCCTCAAGCTGCTCAATTTCCAATTCCCGCAATTTCATTTGTTTTTCAATTTCGAGACGCTGTCCAGCAAATTGAAGCTTTGCCTCATGTTGTTTCTCAAGTTCCTACCTTTTGAGTCTTGATAGTTCTAATTCTCGTTGACGCTGACGTTATCTTTTTAAGGAAGTCATATGTGAACCTGATCTTGAATGATGAGAAGTATACAGCTCTGCTGTCTCTTTGCCATGGACCGAACTGATATACCCTCGAGCAGCAGCAATGAACTCATCAGTTTTTTTGTTACAGTCTCAAACCATTTTTTAGGTTCTTACAGGCAGCATCTGGATCTTCAGTCTTTTGTGCCAGATAAAAGAGCTCTTCGTTCTTATGAACTACTCTAGTAAAAGCATCCTTGCACTTCACCAACAGTCGTTGGATCTTAACTTTCCTGTCTCGCTTATCAATAGCATTGTTAATTTCACTATAGATGTTATTAAGTTCAGCCTCTAATTTTGCCCTTGCACTATAAAGTTTGTTGAATTTGTTCTGCAATGTTGCCATGATCTTATGAAAACAGGAACCGAAAGTTTAATTTGGTACTAACAAAATTAAATTGCACACACACACAGCAACATAAATAGGTTAAACCGAACCCTAGTGTGACGGTTTGCCTAGCAAACCGCCAAAGAGCGAGAGTATTCGTCGAGTACAGAAGTACCCGGCGAAAGAAAGAAAGAACGGTGAGCGCAGAAAGCGCGACACGGGAGAGAATGGGAGACGGGACGGACGAGAACAGATGCCGAACGAGTAACGCACGACGCAACGGGAAACCGAACGGACGAATGGGAGCGTCGGGCGAACTGCGCGCGACGAAGCGGGAAAAGGGCACGGGCGGGGCGGAAACGTCGAGCGGACGGCGCGCGACGAAACGGGAAAACGGTACGGACGAGAAGGAAACGTCGAGCGGGTAGCGCGCGACGGGACGGGAAGCCGGGGTAGCACGGGAGGGAGACGGTAAACCACAAGCGAGGAGGCGGGAAGAACAATGCTAGCAGACAACAGCAATAAACACTACCAGACAAACTAGCCGTAACTCCAGAACAAACTTAAGTCACAACCTAGAACGAAGGAGAGAAGCTACTGCCGAGCAAACTAGTACAAACATTATGCGGCTTTATCTAACAAAATCAAAATAATTTACGGCAACGAAGGTCAGGAAAATACTGGCGGTAACTAAAGAACAAACTTAAGTCACATACTATCAAACCACCATACCCAGACAACAAAAGTGCATACTACCAAAATAATAAAGCTACAACAAATCGCTAGCAAACAAGTGTGGTGAAAGTCACGAAACAAACCAGTGGTAACTCCAGAATGAACTTAAGTCATACCCTAGCAAGGAAAGAGACTAAACAACAAACCAGCATACCAGCAGAAAGAAATTTTACTACAGCAAAAACTCAACATACTACATCATACAACAGAGAAACGGGGGATAGAAAGAAACACGGCGGCACGAAAACAAAAGGAGGGAAACGGAAAATGAAACCAGATAACCTGCGAAAAACTGACGGTAGTGAATAACTCAAAAATGGGGAGAGCGAAACGTTTAGTAAAGTGCTATTGGAGAGAACCAACCACAAACTAACCCATAACTCGTGAGTAAACTAAGTCACAGCGCCAGTCAGCGGGTATACTCCCACAACAATGCAAGACTAAGTGACATTCAGGTTATCACAGGCTTGAGTGAGTTCCGCCTCCTCGAACGCATGGCAGGTGGGAAGCGTTTTACGACGGCGCTTAGAGAGTTTTTTGGTCGGTAGCGTGTTATCAAGGACCGGAAGTTGTTCTTATATGCTAACACAATAGTGAGTGTTTTCAACTCAAGCGCAGGCCTTTGGTGTAATGCTCTGTACTCTTTAAATAAGCTAGGGTCTTTCTATTCACGTTTAGACACAATGTCTTTCACTATGTGGATGGAAACTAGAGTACTACGCTTGAGCTGATCGTAAATATCAGGAGTTCCCTCTCTGGGGCAATACACTATAGCTTCTATGCGCTACTGATACTCTTCAAGCTCTGCAATAAGCTGCGAAGGTGTTAAAGGCTTATTGCTGTTACTGGGATAACGGGACAGTGAATTGTTGACAACATCATGGCATATAACTAGCCTCTTTTTATCACGGAAGAAATGACTCAATTGGAACTGAGCAGTTTTTCGTACTTTCAGCGCGTTAGGATTGAAAATCAGACCCGGTACTGCGTAAATTCCTTTTTTGTATTCGTGATGCAGTGAACTGGCAGCTAAAATAAAAACCATATAAGGTTTTTAAAACATAACTGATGTGAGCTTTGCTCAAACTCCGAATCTTGATGTTAAATGTACAGTTTTCACGACTTTCTAAGAATGAGTGCTTATTTGGAGAAAAACCTGAGTATTTTTTTCCAAATTTGAAAAACTTGACCAAATTGTTCTTTTATTTCATTTAAATTGACAACTTTATGAAATTATTGCATCCCGGATTAATAACTTTTTTCTATAAACTTCTAAAAAATTTTAAAGGGGTAGGTTATTGGGTACCAGGTAGTGCTAAAGGGTATTGATGCAACACAACAATAACAATTAGGGTGTTTTTTTTGGGGGGGGGGGGGGGTGCTAGACTTGCCGGTTTCTATAGTCAATTTAAAGCATCAGAAAAAAATAGTGAGTTCAGTTGAGTCTTACAGTTTTTTGAAGCTTTGAGGCAGGGTTTGAGTTTTACACTGGGACTTCTGACAATAGATTACTGTGCTCTCTTTTTCCAAGCTCGCCTCATCTAGTCTCGTAAATTTGTTTTGCCTCTGCTCCAAGCACGACTGCTTGTTGTCATTTGAGCCAGTTGTCTGACAGCATTGTTCGGTTTTTTGTATGGATGTGTCTCTGGTTTTCTCCTGATAACGTCTCGTTTCTTTATTGACAAATACAAGTAAAAATATGTCTGTGAAATTCGGGAAATTAGTGTCGTTTTGATATCTTTGTTTCCGCGCTCCGATATCTTCAAGTTAGCACGACAAAATAGAAATTGTTAATGGTTGATTTCGAGCCGCAATGGGATTGCTCAATCGAATAATGACAGATGCCGATGCTGATAATATCTTTCTAAGACGCTAATAAGTTAGAAAGGAACGCATATATAAGCAGCGAAGAAAGCTTCGATGAATTAGGACTGATTTTGATTCGATTGATTGTGAAGACAGATAAAAAACAAATAACACAACAATGCCAAACTTGTTTAATGGTCTGTCGTAGTGTCTCTAATCAGATTTGAGTTCTGTTGTTAGCTCCATTAATGGTGCTGTCGAACTCCACTTTGTAGAACTGATTGAAAGTCCACTGAGAAGCATCAATCTTAAAGGCGTTCAAAACGCACAATCGATAACTTTCAATTCATATAGTTAAGCACGATAAAGCCAACTGTATTCAATAACGTATTGAGGCCAAAAAGCATCGTTTACTTACAGGCAAATCTAGCTTGACCTTTTTTAGCAGGTAACTGTCTGAGCCGATGTTTGGCTCAGATTGGTAACCGATACGTTTTTGAAACATAAACATATTAATCCTAAAAAGAGCGCAATCGATTTAGTATATTAGTAGGCTCAACGAAAGTTGTGTTAAACGAACTTTTTCTGAGCTCTCTACGTATAAAAGAACGGATATAAGGCTTATATGGTTACGAAATTACGTAATCCTTTCTCGCTGGATAGATTGAATAGATTTCTCGCTTTGTTTAAATAGCGCTTCAAATAGATTGTTCATTTACTCGGTAACAGAAGAGTAGCGTTAAAAATGAGAAAAAATGCAAAAAAACGTCTCAAAAAAGCGAAATTTTCTGTTATAGTTTAGGATTTAAATGAAAAGATAGGGGCTTTCAATAATGGAAAAAAATCGAAATAATTCGTAGCTTCAAAAATAAAATAGATTAAAATATTTGCAATTAAATATTTGCAAGATTGCGTAGATCGCAAGCGAGAATCCATAGTCGAGAATGAAAGTTTACCGTGCAGGAATCTGTCATATTCTGACAGAGAGATGATTATCTTGCATTATATGCAGTAAAATTGTAATCTTGTACGATCCTATCAGAAAACAGTCTATCTTGCAGAATATGCCAGAAATATGATTTTTTGGCGGAATATGCCAAAAGAACTGCTATCTTACACAATTCTGACAGAAAAATGTTTAATTTCAAGATTCTGATGAAATGGAAAAAGATAGTTCCGTTTCAGATGCATTCAAATTGGTTGATAAAATCTATTGTGCTCAAATTAGATTCTCAGAGAAATATCTCCAGTACAGTTGGATTGTTGATCTGATAAAGTTTTCTTTGTTTACATTTCACGTGAAGTACATGACAAAATTTTGAGCCTCATTGAAGTACAAATAAAAAACAAATAAATGTAAGTACAACAAATGTTTGGTTAGGGGTGTAAGGGGGGGGGGGCAATGGGGTATTGGGAGTAATGATGGGAATTTTTAGATTTTACCCCATAAAAAACACACCAAAAGATGTAAGATTGGGGGGGTATTTTTTTTTTGGGGGGGGGGGGGGGAGATGTAAGATTGGGGTGGTTATTGTGGTTATTGGTGTAACGGGGTGTAATGAGGGGATTTTTAGAATTTACTCCAAAATAGATACCCGCAAAAAGATGTAAGATTTGGGGGGTGACTTTAGAGGGATAAAACGATGTAAGATTAAGGGTAAGGGGGATTTTTAGATTTCACCACCAAACTAACCCCGAAAAAAATGTAAGATTAGGGAGTGAAGCGATGTAGCTTTTGGTGGGCCATGGAACGTAATGGGGAGTAAGGAGGGAATTTTGAAAACTTATCCCCCTCCCCCCACAAAAATTACCAAAGAGATTTACGATAAGAACTCAATTTAAAGGGGTAAAACCATGTAAGATAAAGGAGGTAATGGGTGTAATGGGTAGTAGATTCATATAGAGGGGACTATCAATAATTGGGCAAGCATTGATGCTTTAGAGGCTACGGGTAGAGAGGTTGTGGGTTTAAGACTGTCAGTCTTGGCGTATGGGGGCTGAATCAATGTAAGATTAAGGCCTCCAAGCGCGATAATCACCCCACTACTCTATCATCATTTCCCCAACCCGAAATTTACCCCCACTCTTCCCCCCATTACCTCCTACACTTGCATCGTTTTACCCCCCATTACCCCCCTACGCTTACATCGTTCTAGCCTCAAAATTATCCTCTAATCTTGCACCATTTAAGCCCCCAAATTTAACCCCCCTTACCCCCACTCTTGCATTGAATTACCTCCTATTAACCCCAAAAATGATGTAAGAGATTTGAGGGCAATTGGCACAAAATTGTCCCGATTACCTCCTAAAATTACATCTTTTTTGGGGTAAATTTCGACACAGGTAGGAATCTGGCGGAAGTTTCTGTCAGGAGATGCATCGTCATGACAGATTCTGCCATAAATCTGCCAGATTCCTACAAGATAACCATCCATTCTCGACTAGGGGAGAGGAATATCCCGATGTGGGGTGAGGGAAGAATGAACCGGGTGGTCCAGACAAAAATTTGCATTGATCAGACGATCCAGACAAAAATTTGTCAAACCATTTTTCGACCACCTCACCCCGGGCTGGTTACACTGCCGGTTTTATCGAAAAAAAAATATATCGTTACCTCCCGCAGATGAAGTTTGCCATCTTCTTCGCTGCTCTTTTGTAGTGTATTACAACCAAAATTAGAAAAATGCTGTTTATTGAGTGGAAGAAAGCAGATAATACTCTAGAAACGCTATAAAAAGTGAGCGATTTTTCCGTCGCCAAATAAGCAGAAATGTATTCTTTTTTCGGATCATTGCTGACAAAAAGAACACCAGGATAAAGATCGCGCAAATACTGCAGTTCTGAAGCAGAATCAAGACAATTCTTGAGATTACTTAGGTCACTACTTATTTATCATAATTTTTCGAGGAAAACATTATAAAGTAACTAAAAGAACATACCTTTAAGTAATACCGGTGTCTCTACTGGCATAAATGATATAAATATTTAACAGTGGCCCTAATTGCACTAGCATCACTTACCCAGGTTGACCACCTTAGACGAAACTTTGAAAACTTACTAAGACTTATAAGCTGCCGTAGAAAACTTACAAAACTTTGTACGGCACCGTATAAGGCCGTAATAAGTTTTCTACGGCACCGTAGCCAATTGATGTAATTACTGATTTTTAAATTCTAAATCCCTAAAATCGACTTTAAATCTATCGCTTATCTAATACAACTCACTTTTTCATCACTTTATGGCACTGGGTATAAATTTTTAAATCTCTGAAAAATTACAAAACTTAGTACGGTGCCGTATAAGGCCGTATCAAGTTTTGTAATTTTTCTAAGGTAAAGTTTTCGAACTTAAATTTGCTCTGCAGGTAGGCCTGATGGTCAAAAAATTTATCTCAAATCAGTTCGAAATAGCAAAACCCTGTTACGTCTCTTCCAAGGCCGTACCGAACTTTGGACGTCTAATGATATCTTTTAGAGTTTATGTCATTGATCAAGCAGAAAAAAATTCAATTCTAAAAATCCATCGAAAGCGTCAAAATTGAGACTTTGTTCCAAAGAAGACCAATGTTTACGTATTATGTCTCAAAAATGATTAGCTCTAATATGAAGTTCGAAAAAAAAAATTGCGGTTTAAGTGAATCAGATAAAAGTAGCACTGTTTTCAACATGAAACTGTCAGTACCACTTACATAGCTGCCAATTAGTTGCCTAATTACAAACAAAGTGTATATAAGAAAGAATAGAAAAATTATGTGTTTGGTTTGCGTTCTGTTCAATTAAATCTGTTCTGGTTTCAGAAAGAAAATTTTTATTCAAATTTTGGCTCATTTGAAAGTTCATTTTTGAGCTATTTTGAGCATTCACAACAACAAAAGTCCTCTTGCAGCTCTACAGTCCGATTACTTAAACTATTTACAAGAATGAATTAAGAAGAATCATCAAATGCGCAACAATAAATACAATTGATCGCTTTAAAAAAAGTAAAGCAAGATTTTTATACTTTTTCAAAGTTCTCTATAGTTTTGGCATCTAAATGACTAATCAACAATGCAATTTCTCGCATGTAGGCTGTCACTGCATGCAGTTTTATTTGTTTGTCCTGAAAATTTTTTGTTGAACGGTTATTCAAGATTGATTCCTGAAAACAAGGTCCAATCACAGATTTTATTGGTTGAGGTGTGCTTTTTGTAATCGAACAGTTTTTTCTGCGTGCAATTTGTGTTTTCCAGACAATACTCAAGTCTCTTAGGCTATCGAAATAACTGGTTACTGGTATTTCAACCTTTTTTCCCTTTTCATTGTTTTGTCAAACTTCTATGTATGTTGTTTTTGTATCAAAACTGATAAAACGCCATAACATTCATGGTGAGGTTTGAATATTTTTTTCATCTCATCATGAAGGTTTTACTTAGCGACCAACAAAAAAATGGAATGAATTGCTTCCTAGAAACACGCCAAAGGTGCCGTTTAACGCCGTCAAGAATGTTTTTTGGCATTTTTAGGCTTCAAAAATAGCTGAAAAAAATGGGGTATATTTGAGGAATTTGTTATTATCTCCCAAAGTACTGTACCAAAACTGTTCGGCATAGTGGCGTTTTGATGATACTAAGCTTTTCTTTTTTGCCTTGATATTGGAATCTTCAATCTAGCAGATAAAGAGGTATTCAACTCCAAAACTGAAAAAAATCAATTTTTTCATTTTCATAAAGACTTTAGCGTTGGTAACGTGTTTGATATACTCGTTTTTCACAAAAATTGTTCAATGACTGTTCCATTAGTTCATTTTGTTCCCAACAAAATTGAATGAACTGTTAAGCACTAACAAATGTCAAACAAAAGCATCCAGTGCGTTCTAGCTTATCATATATATTACTTCATTCGACTTTTTAATTTTAAAAAAATACTTTTCTTAGAGTCCCTTCATTTTGAATCTTTATTAGATAGCAAGTACTCCAAAAACCAAATTTCAATAGTTAGTTGAGAGTGATAAATCTCAAATTTGCTGTAAAATAGTCAATCATACATTTTGTGTTCCCATGACAACGTTTTTCACTGATAAAATAGGTACCTGCCGAAAATCCTAAGTGGTCATATTGCTCAACCTTGTAAGCTCTTCTAATCTCATTTTGTAGCAGAATGGGACTTTTGTTGAAATTTACACAAGTTTGAAGTGGGAATTAGGGTTCAAAATTAGGGAAAAATTGAAACCAGAATTAAAAGTTTGTGATTTGTAAAAGTTGAAAACAAGTGAAGGTAAAGTTGATCAAGGATAGTTTTTGGAATTTTTTTATTAGTGTTGTGCATTTTAGTAAACAAACAAGCAAAATCAATGCAACAGTGGACATATCTTATCATTTAAGATCTCATTTTGTTGTTTTTTAATTATAAAACTGATAAGTTTTCAAGTAACCTTTTTTCACCATTAAAAACCCAAACAAAATTTTGTATTGCAGGTGAACTTAAACACAACACTTTCCTTTCAGAGCAGTCCTCATATAATCAATCAACGTCATACAACTTCAATTGTTGAAGGAACCCAGCACTCGAACTCTGCTGCACTTTAAGAGCAAAAAAAATAAATAAAAATTTTAAAAAAGAAAACCGTTTTGTTTTTCAAATGATTAATTCTCTTCAGTTTTTTTACGCCTATTTTGAGCGCGATTCTTTGTTGCATTTATTTTCATTCAATTTTTCATTGAAAAATTTCTCTTGGCTTTTGGTAATGAAAAACTACTACATGTTTTTCTTTAAATGACAATTTATCAAATTTTTTGTCTGAAAAATTATGACGCGCATTTGAATCAATTATTTCGCATTTAAACGTTTCTCTAAGTTGTTTTTGATAACTTAAGTCCTTCCAGGCATAAGAACAAGTTTTTGCCGGGTGCTTTGAATTATTTACGGTAGTTGTTCAGGCAGAGTTTGCAAATGCTGAGGAACGAAATTTATTTTGTCTCATGAAAAAGGCACTCAGTTTTGTAATTTTTTCTCATTTCTCTGTCAATTACGAATCAAAATAAGTAATTTTGAGCGCATTCTCTTCCCTTTAAGCGCATCTTTGTTGGAATTGTTGGTCTTCTTCATAATATTCTTTTGTGAAACGTTAATTTAACAGTGAATGCTGAAAAACATAACATTTCCCAAATTTTAACCGCTAAGTGGTGCTTTGCGCAAAGAACAGGTCTTCAGGCGTGCAATTTGTGTTTTCTATGCCCCACTTGGGTCCATGGAGCTACCTGTTTCATTAAATGAGGTTAATTCATCCATTTTTCTTTTTTCATGATTTCACCAAATTTCTGTTGAAGTTTTCAAGTAACCTTTTTTCACCATTAAAAACCCAAACAAAATTTTGTATTGCAGGTGAACTTAAACACAACACTTTCCTTTCAGAGCAGTCCTAATAATGTCAATCAACTTCATACAACTTCAATTGTTGAAGGAACCCAGCACTCGAACTCTGCTGCACTTTAAGAGCAAAAAAAATAAATAAAAATTTTAAAAAAGAAAACCGTTTTGTTTTTCAAATGTTTAATTCTCTTCAGTTTTTTACGCCTATTTTGAGCGCGATTCTTTGTTGCATTTATTTTCTTTCACTTTTTCATTGAAAAATATTTCTTGGCTTTTGGTAATGAAAAACTACTACATGTTTTTCTTTAAATGACAATTTATCAAATTTTTTGTCTGAAAAATTATGACGCGCATTTGAATCAATTATTTCGCATTTAAACGTTTCTCTAAGTTGTTTTTGATAACTTACGTCCTTACAGGCCTAAGAACAAGTTTTTCCCGGGTGCTTTGATTTATTTACGGTAGATGTTCAGGCAGAGTTTGCAAATGCTGAGGAACGAAATTTATTTTGTCTCATGAAAAAGGCACTCAGTTTTGTAATTTTTTTCTCATTTCTCTGTCAATTACGAATCAAAATAAGTAATTTTGAGCGCATTCTCTTCCCTTTAAGCGCATCTTTGTTGGAATTGGTTGGTCTTCTTCATAATATTCTTTTGTGAAACGTTAATTTAACAGTGAATGCTGAAAAACATAACATTTCCCAAATTTTAACCGCTAAGTGGTGCTCTGCGCAAAGAACAGGTCTTCAGGCGTGCAATTTGTGTTTTCTATGCCCCACTTGGGTCCATGGAGCTACCTGTTTCATTAAATGAGGTTAATTCAACAATTTTTCTTTTTTCATGATTTCACCAAATTTCTGTGGATGTTGATTTATGTCAAAACACACAAAACATCATAGCCTTCATGGTGAGGTGGGAAATTTTTTCCCACCTCACCATGAAGGTTTTCCGTGACCTAGAACATCGAATTCGACCAGAATTACACCCAAAGATACCCCTGGAACGCTGTTTCACGTTGTTTTACGTCGGTTACGGAGATTTTGCGCTTCGCTGATAGCCCAAAAAATGGGGTATGAAATAGTATTTTGTTAATAACTTCTAAAGTACCGAACCAAATTAAACGGGAGTGGTCGCATTTTGTTGGCACTAAACCCTTCTTGCTTGCAGTGTTTAGTTGGTTTCTCAAATCGGCCTAATCAAAAAGTTATTAATGTTTAAAGTTGAAAAAAGTCGAATTTTTGGGCTGTTCTGGTGACCCAAATTTTCGGTACCACAAAACAGCTGATTTGAGTTATAACTTATAGTTCATTAGCTTCGTCAGAATGAGGGGAATGATCCCATATATATTCCTCATACCATTTTAGGAAGTGCAGATGCTGAATTTTGGCTCTGCAGCCGGAGTACTCTGCTTTTTTGGACATTTGGTACATTATCTTTACTTTGCAATTACTCGTTGTAGAGTGAACCGATTTTGATGAAACTTTTTTTGTTAAACCCAGCTTGAGCTAAGCTTTGTTTTGATAT
>NC_134476.1:80641-180641 GCF_964194025.1 Convolutriloba macropyga
TTCTTAAAAACCCATAAGAAATTTGCAGACTCTGAATTAGTTTAAAAGAAATGATTGTAAAAAAGTACAGTGGTGTTCTCCTAAGCAAACATTTATTGTGTTCTATGTTTATGAGTCCTACAAAAAAACTTGGAAGTTTTATTATATGTGTTTTCGAAGTTTAAGTTTTATATTTAATGGTTTTGTTTAAAGGTGCTATTTCCGTTTCTCGTTTTGGATCAAAATTTTGTTAAAGAAACAATAAATTATCTTTGGAAATTTATGAAGAGCAAAACGAACAATCAGTCTATATTCAGTGGTAAAAAATTTCTTGAAATAGAGTCACTCAGAAACAATCGGAAGGATTTGAAGAAAAATTCTTGAAATATCAATTAATTGTCAAGATTTTTAACTAATCGAGAGAAAACGCTCACAAAAACAAATTGATGAGACCGATAGAAAGAAGAAATCTTTTCCGTTTTTTTAATGAGAGAATAAGTCCCATTTGGTAATGAATTAGTTCAATATCTCGACAAAATCTATGTTGCAACCTTATAAAACAAAAGTATCTCAACTTGTGAAGTGTTTTGTAAGGGGTTTGTAGGTTTTGAGAGACCACGATTGCTAAAAACACATATCTGATATGTTGGAATGTTGGAAAAATCAGTAATGCAAAAGTAGTGGAGTTAAATAAATTACTAAGGCTGACTTAGTTGCTTTGATTTCTTAAATCATAATTTGATACTTAATGTGGAAAAATGTATCTTGTTCTAATAGAAACTGCTGAAATGGAACATAGCAATTGTGCAAAATTGATTCGTCCGCAAGATTTTCAGAAGTGTAAAGGAATCAGAAATTTCAAAAGTTGACTGTTAGGTGAATTCTGATTATGTTAAAATATCAGACTGACCCGATGATTGCTTGAAAACAGAAAATGAAAATTTGCGCATTGTACCTTGAGATGTCTTCAGATAAATTCCTGAAGCCATTGGTGGCCATTGTTATAAATTTGGATTTGCAGATAGTTTCAGTAGTTTCCCAAAAATCTACATCTTGAAAACAAGAGTTGAGGTCCTGGGTAAATTTAAACAGTTGGGTAAATTGCCGATACAAAAAAACCTGCTAGCTGGGTTACTGAGTGAACTAGAGAAAAATTTGCAGACGGTTCGTATAGTTTTCATACAGGTTTCTAATGACACCCGGACTAATTTTGTCCCAAATTACTGGTAGCTTTTCTTGTACTTTTCTTCCAAAAAACTTTCTGTTTCCGTAATCAATGCTTCAAAATTGTGAATTAATTTTCAATCAGATTTAGGTTTGGACTATATACTGGCAATTTTGTTACCTCAAAATCCTTCTCGTAGAATAAATTGCTCATAATTGTCGATTTATGCACAAGAACATTATTTTGTTGATGAAAATTTTCCTGAAAATTTCTTATTTTTCTTCTTAACTTTCCAGACTTTGCAAATGCAAGATAGCGTTTTGCTTGTTTAGAAAATTAACATGCGTTTTGCGTCTATCTTATCGTTTTGCTCAATTTTTTGGCCTCTGTGCAATGAATCTTTGTATTTAGTTGAGTTGCTTTTCTAGTTTTGTCCGAGAAAACCCGGCTTCTCGTAGCCTAACAACTTGGCAAACAGTGAAAGACAAAATCCATTTTTTCTATTTAAGCGGAATAAATTGACTTTTTCATGCCTCGGAGCAATTTATGCTTATTGAGCCGAATCAGGCTTTGAGAACAGGAATTATGCAATACGTAATTTTTTGGTACCATATTGTACTTAATATACAAAAAATACGCCAGTAGTTGGCGTTCCTAAACTTATGTCTCCCGGGTCGAGGTTTGGTCAAAAAAAAAAAAATTAGCGGTGAATAGCGGTGAAAAAAAAACTTTTTTCACCGCAAAGCGCTCGCATCTTTTGGCGTTGAATGTGGTGAATTTTTGCGGTTTTTAGCGATGAATTTTTTTTTCACCGCATTCACCGTAATTCTTACAAAAAAGAAATTGCCCTACACGCGTTCGAACCTCTCACCTCCTGCATGTCATCTTCTTGTTAGTCCACTGCTCCATCTGACACCTACTTTCTTGATATATCCTGTAAATTTAAGATATGCGTTGAAATTAGCGGTGAATATTTGTATGATTTGCGATTTTAGCGGTGAAAATTTTTTCACCGCTTTCTGCTGATAACGGTGAAAAACTTTTTTCACCACTTTCTGCTGGTAGCGGTGAAAAAATTCCTTTCACCGGTTAAGCATTGAGAAAAAATTTATCACCGCTTTAAATTTTTTTTTCACCGCATTCATCGCATTAAACGCAAATCTTACACTTTTACTCAAATTCACCTCAAATGTTTTAGCGATTTTTAGCGGTGACACCTCGACCTGGGCTTGATTGCCTTTGTTTGTCTGAGTCCTGAGACTTATTGTTTCCAGTGCTTTGTGACAAGTTGTGTATTCAATTCTGTAATAGTTTGACAGACGAAACGTTTGAGACAACTCCACAGCGGCGAAAAAACAGCTAGTTTGAGTCCCCCGCCCTCTAGCATTCCTATATATAATAACGGGTGGCATATACTAACGTGAGTTCTTTTCCATTACAGCCTAAAATGATGTCCAGAATATTTGCCGACCTAAAATTTCAAAAGTCCAAAGCCGGAAAACTCAAAAGCAGGAAATTTAGAAGACTTAACTGCTGAGATAAATCTTGTAGGCAAAAATGAATGGTACCCCCTTGATCAAAATCACTTGCTCATGAGGGGTTAACGCATTTGGTCAGTGCTCAGTGCGGCCTATGGGTCTCGATATGAATCTCTCACAGCAAAACAAAATATCACGATCGATCATGTTACTCTCGTAATAACAACTGTGCGTTCTCAAAACTGATTATTTGATTGATCCTTTTCGGCTATTTTTGTTTCCTTTTCCGGCTAATACCCGGTGCACCGCTTAAGGATATCAGTCAATTTCCAGTATTATTTAAGGCGTAAAATTCACCGAGGGTTGAAATAGGAGCTGAATCCTTACCATAGTACTCTGGATACTGACTGCGAATGTCTTCTTCACGTCTCACGAAGTATATTTTAAGGCAACTTGCTATCAAGTTGGGTAAAATACACACCACGTATGTTATAGAAATACCACGAAACACTTTTGCTAGATTTTTGGCTCTTTCCCAAGTATAGCCTCTCCACCCACTTTAGTTGCCAAAACCACGCTATAACCCAGGTCGAGGTGTGCGTTAATGATCAGACCCATCCAGACAAAAAACGGTCATGATCAGACCCATCCAGGTCATAATCAGCCATGAACAGACTTTAGCTCGTTTTTAGAAATAGTGCTCGTTTTTGCTTCACACTTTTTGCTCGTTTTTACCGCGTTTAAAAATTTCTGCTCGTTTATAATTTTTTTCAGTAAGAAAGAATTCCAAAGTCTGGTTATAGACTTAGATTTAAATTATGAAACAACTAATAAGAACCAAAGTTTTCTCTGGGACTTGTAAATTAAGAGGAAAAATTGACAATTGATGACTGATATGTTTTTTTGTACGAAAAAAAAACAGTTGGGTTGTTGCATAATAATAATAAAAACAAAAATATTATTAATCATAAAAAAAGTCATTTCTTTTTGCAGCGTGACTTGAAGATTATTGCATACTTAAGCGTAAGAAGTTGTCCAAGTTGAACCAAACATGGTATGGAGTATCCCCTGTGTAGGTAGAATGTAGAAGAAAAAGAAT
The DNA here is from genome assembly GCF_964194025.1 of Convolutriloba macropyga. Lineage (NCBI taxonomy): Eukaryota > Metazoa > Xenacoelomorpha > Acoela > Convolutidae > Convolutriloba > Convolutriloba macropyga. The sequence continues at coordinate 84,363 of NC_134476.1, forward strand.
TTTTGCTAATGCATGTCTAGGAAAAAAGGTAGTTTTTCATAGGGAAATTGGCGAATTTCGCGATTAGCGAATTTCAACTTTAGTTGTTTTTGATTGGGTCAAGAAGCTATTCAAATCGAACCAAACTGGGTATGGAGTGTACCATGGGAACTTAGAGTGTAAAACAAAAAGGAATTTTTGCTATGGCTTGCCAGGGAAAAAAGTTAGCTTTTCATACGGAAATTTCCTATTATTTCTGAATAATTTTGAATAAGTAATTCTAAAAATGTGTCTTTTTGATCGGGTCAGGGAGTTGTCGAAATCGAACCAAACTGGGTATGGAGTATCCCCTGTGTAGGTAGAGTGTAGGAGAAATAAAAATTTGCTATAGCTTGCCTAGGAAAAAAGTCGATATTTCATACGGAATTTTCCAACAATATTTTAGCTATATTCTGTTAGATTTTGTTTTATTTTGTGTGGTTTTAATTGGGGAGAGTCTTAGAGCGCGGTTTTTTACCGTTTGCTTGGACTCAATTCTGCTATAGTTGTTTGTCTGTAACTCCGCCGTAGCCGGTCCCCAGCCCGGTTGAGAGAAGGAGGAGGGGAACACACACAAAACGTACTGGAAAATCTCAAAAAGTTGTTCGTTAATTCAACTGTAGATTTTTTCCGACAGTATTTAACCTACTTCAGCAATTTATTATGCTTTGCTTTGTTTGGAGATAGAGTTTGAGCTCAATTTTTTACCTAACGCTCTTCTCAAAGTCTCCTATAGTTGTTTGTAACTCCGCCGTAACCGGTCCCCAGCCCGATTGAGAGAAGGAGGGGAACACACCCAAAACATACTGGAAAATCTCAAAAAGTTGTTCGTTAGTTCAACTTGAGAAAATTTCCGACAATTTTATTGCCATTTTTTTTACATACTTTTGCTCGTTAATGATCAGAATTTAGCTCGTTAATGATCAGAATTTAGATCGTTAGTGATCAGAATTTAGCTCGTTAATGATCAGAATTTAGCTCGTTAATGGTCAGAAATTAGCTGGTTAATGATCAGAATTTAGCTCTTTAATGGTCCGAAATTAGCTGGTTAATGATCAGAATTTAGCTCTTTAATGGTCAGAAATTAGCTCGTTAATGATCGGAATTTAGCTCGTTATTGGTCAGAAATTAGCTCGTTAATGATGAGAATTTAGCTCGTTAATGATCAGAATTTAGCTCGTTATTGGTCAGAAATTAGCTCGTTAATGATCAGAATTTAGGCAGACTTTGACTAGGAAGCTCGTTCATGTAGGCAGACTTTATTATGATGCTCGTCCATGTAATCAAAAACGCAATTTACCCCCCTCCCTGTGCGTTTTTAATTGTCTGATCATTAACGCACACCTCGACCTGGGAACGCTACCCCCCCCCCCCCCCCCACACACACACACACACACACACACACACACACACACACACACGCACACACCCGCTCCAAATCATGTTAACTAAATACCATATAACGTGGCAAAAATGTTGGTGTGGGCTATAATGGGAAAGACCCAGGGTCTTTTTCCGATTGGTTGCTCCATTCTGTTCACTGTTCGAACTGTAATTAACATTTAAACTTGAGCGAAGAGCAGCGATCGTTTTTCCGTAGAAGATAAACACACATATAACGCCAACAACGTCCGCAATATAGATGAGAACGTCGTATACATAATAATGACCAAATATGCAAATCTTATTCGGCCGATAAAATTTGAAAAATAACTAATTGGTCTACAAGTCTTTCTAAAAATAACGTAACATAAATAAAAGAGTTGTGAATAATTGAAATATTCCCTCATTTTAAAGTTTTACTTCGTCTTATTGCTTAATAAAATTATTAATAAAAAGAGGGTGGATTGCTGATCAGACAAAATGACACCTTTTTTCTAGCGGGTTTAAAAAGATAGTGTTTTACAAAGACATTTAGTGAGTTTTTGAGTTTTTCATGTGTTGTACAACTTAGGACTCCCATATAATTTAACCACAATTGAGAGAGGCCTCAACGTCTCAAAAGTTCCTAACTGAGAATACGTTGAACGATTTGTTTTTCTCCCGTTTAAAACTTTAGATATTTTTGACACAGATTGTTTTCGATAAATATTGTCTTTTTTTTAGTTTTGATCATTATTGTGGCATTTTGTTTCATCTCTTAGTTTCATTAATGGCAGAGGTGTCATCAGCTGCTAAAGATGGTTAAACCAATCAAGGCAATCATTTCAAGTCGCAGCTATTGCTTTCTAAGAATTTTACGCTGTTCGTTTAGAACAAACCTAAGTGAGTTTATGAGTTTTGCTTTAACTTGTAGTTATCGCTGCCTATTCACGTATTGTCAATAATGCCAATTGAAATCTAACTAGTTGAAGAAAAATTTTCCAGTGCGTAGCTGAAGCTTTTTGTGACTTGTATACTGTTAATGTTCAGTATGTAAGAGCCAGAATTGGTTGTAATTGGGACTAGTTGCTTTTTCATTGAATAGTAACCGATTTCATTAAATTAACACTTCTTTTGAAAAATGAAATATGATTTTCTAATCTTGCTTTTTTGTTATTTTTCTTATGGTCGTGTCGCACACTCTAGGAAAAAATCTCATTGGCCTTGAATTGCAGTGGGTTTTTGATCAGTCTACATCTTTCAATTTTCAGCTCACTTTTGCTTTGAATCAGATACCTTTTTTTTTCGGATTGTTCAAGTGAATTTGTGCATCATGATGTCAATTGTTGTTTTATTGTCATTTTTCAACAATTATAGCGGCTAAAAGTTAATTTACGAATTCTATTGTTTGATGGTATGCTGTTTGCTGAGCATTTTGGAATGCAGTGATGTGTGTTTTTTTTATTCCTAGTATTTTCTGATTTCTTCCATTAGTTTTGCCTCTTTCTTCTTGTGTCTGCCATTGATTCTCACTATATTGTTGTTTTATTTGCCCAGTCTAAGAATCAGTTGGGTAATTAATTGATTAAGAGTGTTAATTCTATTATTGTTTCTCAAAACACTAGATCTCGATAAACAAAATTTAACAATTACTTTTAGATTTTTTGTTATTGTTTAGCATTCAGGGTCATAGGTTCTTTGCAAACTTTAACGTGATATTGCTGTTTCATTATTAATTGCCAGGTCATTAGATAGTTTATTCCTTTGGATTGGTTTTCAGGACAAGTCTGGATATGTTTTTAATGTGAGATGTTTTGATACACATTTCCTTGAATTGATCTTGCAAAACGGATAAACATGTAGGGTCCAGTAGTCATTTAATTACATTCGAGGCCAATAGCTGGCTTTGTAGTCCCAAAAATGGCTACAGCGCTTCCGACGGCTTTTAATTGAAGGCTAAAAGGTCTTTTTAGGTGTTTTTGAGCTTTTGAGCTTAAATTGTACCATTTTGAACGTTTTGTGTCATTTAGCGAGATTTTCGTTTGATCAGTCTTAATTTGATCTTTGTCAAAATTGATAGAGATTTTTTTGCAAGGCATAGTAACATTTGGCTGTTTTTTGTGTTTTATGTTTTGGTGCTGTAAACATAAACAATCAAAAGGATAAAGAATATTGTACATTATTTCTAGTTTTTTTGTAAATTTTTTTGTCATTTTTTTGAATTCTTTCAACCTCAGACGCCAGGAAACCTCCTCTATATTTTGATCATAGGTAGTTTCCTGCGTAATTTCTAGTTGCCATGGAGTTGTTTTCAACAATTTAGTGTCACAAATTTAAATTTTAGCAATTATAAACTCTTAACTTTCCTCAATTTTCTTTCAACCTGCAAATTTCAGCCCGCGAACTTGCCCTACGGTTTGATAATAGTTTTGTCTAAATTTATCGATCTTTATGGACAATGAAACTTTTTAGGCTCAAAACTTTGTTGCTGGAGGTAATAAATGTGTTCTTAAGATTTCAATATCAAGAAGTTTAGCAACTTTTCGAAATAAGCTATTTTTCAATTTTCGAAAATTTTTTTAAAAAAAATTTGAGTTTATCGACAGTTTAGACCAATAAAAATTTCTTTGGCCTATGAAATGTGTTGCGGAACAATTTTTTGCGAAGAAAAAAAAACAAATGGTTTTAAGATTATTTATTAAGCAAACTTTAGTAAATTTCAATTTTTTGCGTTTCTTTTTTTTTCAAAATTTCCGACATATTTCTCTAGTTTTTTTTTCTCATTTTTAGTGGCCGAGAAACGCCTTTGTTAACGTGTAAGTTTGAGTCGAAAAATTTGAGTGAAAATTTGGTCCACAATAGAAGCCTATCGCGTTTTAGCAATGATCACATTTTTGTTTACTTTCTTTCATTACTTTATTTTCTCTAATTTTCAGTCTGTTTGTCTTTTTTGCTCCAGCCATTGTTCAGATGATCTGCTGGTCAGATACAGTAATTTTAAGTTTTTTGTTCAAATCTTTGATGGTATTTCGAGACTTGTCGTGCCAGGATTTTGTTAAGATCTGTTCGAACTTTGTTTTGGCTATTTCGGTTAATTTCTCAAGTTGTTTTAGAGCAAAGGGGTTTTTTTACGTTTTTTGTCAATTTTTGAGGTTTTTGTTAGATGGGTATTAATTGAAAATAATCTTCAAATTTCATTTGCAAGACGAAACTTTTTTTTCGTATTGCGAACTTAAACAGCAAATTTTTAGTGTTTCAAAATTTTTTAAAAAAATATTCTCTTTTTCGAGTTTATCGATCTTAAAGAGCCAGTGAATCAATTTTAAGAATTTGACGATGGTTTCTGTGTTCTAGAGACAAGGAAAAGCTGAGGATAATATTACGGTCTCGCTCGTTTAGTAGGTAGCACCAACACGGCAAAAAAGACCTAAAATGAAATTGGCTGGTTTGCTTTTGTCGAATTTTGTTATGTTAATTTGCGGAAAAGCGATGCACCTTTGTAATCAAAGTTCTAAATGTAGAACATTCCAATTTGTCTGATACGAGTAACAGTAAAAAACGGAAACCACTCCCAGAATTCAGCAGTTTAAATGCAAAAAAGAAGTGCCATTACATAAAATTGTGGAATGTAGTGTAGGTGAAAAGTGGAAAAGAGGCCACAATGCTTGTCGCCTGTTTTTCGTAATTCAATAAGTTTTGCAATTGAATAAACCATTACGTAGCCAAAATCTGGTATGTAGGCTCCATTTTGATTCTTATTTTCACCATCAATTTTGTTGAGATTAGAAACTAGTCAGGAACGGAATATAGTTGCACTATCGAATTCAGTTCAAATATTCTACAAAATACCACGTTACAAGTTCCCAATTGCCTACTAAAACTCACGCCCCTAGTTGAGAAGACCGAAACAAAAACGACAAAAATGTTGTAAGAAATCGTCAGAATGTTTGGTTTCAAACATAAGAAAGCTCCGGAACTTTCGATTTATACGGTATTGCTGGTTTGGAACGTAAGAAAGATTCAAGATAGTCATTTTTGGACGCAGGAGAGATCGGTATGCTCCAAATTAGAAAAAAAACGATATGCTCGGTATTTAAGTACAAGGGATCATTGGTATGTTTGGCTTTAGACGTAAGAAACTGTCGGTTTTTGCCATAGGAAAATTTGACTTTTCTGTTTATAATTTATTCAGACGTTTTGATACGGTTTGCAGCAATAATGTCAGACGTACTTCTTAGATAAACGTTTTGAAAGAACTCATTTAAAAATCTCTGTTCGTTGAAAATTTTTTCTGCTCGTTAAAAAGTGAACTGATATAATTTTCGTGGTTTATCTTGAACTCAAAGGTGTAACATCATTGAAGAAGATTCTGTTGATTTATTCACATTCATTGAGTTTTGAGTCAATAACTTCTATTCGTTTGCAAGCGAAATTTTTGACGGTTGGCTAAGGTTCAAAACGCCCAATGCCAACCGTTTTATGTTCGGTCTGCTGGACAAATCTGCTTTTCAGTAGTTTAAAACTCCAGGTTTTTTTTCACATTAATAAGGAATCTCTCTTATGTTTAAAACCGACGATACTGAAAATTTTCTTACACTTAAAAATGACAATACCAAATCTGTCTTACGTTTAAAGACGACGAAACCGAATTAAATACCGAACAAATACCAAATTTTGTTTCTTTTTGCCTGGAATAAAACGAAGATACCGACAATTTCTTATGTTTGAAAAACACAAAAACACCCTAAAGCTCGTTGTTTTGGGTAAAATTTGTGTTTAGCTATATATTGAGCCAGGAGCTAAAGAAATTTATCGTCCGTTCATTGCAGTTGTCCACCAACTTCACGACAAGTTAAGTGGAGGTTTCAGTTATTCGAAAATCAAAAAAGTAATGCAACAATGGGGTATCCTACTTTGAAATCCTATGCCCTTAAAGTTACAGATTGGTTTTGGGGTTAACTCAGACTTAATTCAGTAGTGTGGAGAATTTTCCGCTGTTGCATATTTTTAGCATACCCAAACAAACCTCTATCTACTCGGCTTCGGCAAAAAGCACATTATTTTCTGTGTTTTCTCTTCTGTACGGTGACAACTATTTGGTCCGATCAGTTCTTAAAAAAATTACCTTGGTTGACCAAACTTACGTACCATAAAAAGTACCATATATGGTACCTTAGTTACCATAGAAAGGACCATATATGGTCCATCAAAGACATAAAAAAACGTTTATTTCTTTCAATGGTTAACTGTATATATTCCCCTTTATGTTAACTAAATTTCCACATTAGACACAACTCAAAATGTTAAGAAAAAGAACTGTTCTTTTTCTACGTCTCTGATGGACCATATATGGTTAGTTCTATGGCTGGTAAGTTACCACATTTAGTACGTTCAATGGTTGGTAAGATACCATATATGGTCCATTATATGGTTGGTAAGTTACCTTATATGGTCCGTTATATGGTTGATAAGATACCATACATTGTGCATTCTATTGTATCGTAGTGAGCATATACTAATTTATATGAGTTCACATATTATGTATGATAATATTACAGAGTTTTTGTCAAAAACAGAATTTCAATCACTGAATATCTTACAAATATGGAAGTTGCTTGACTACAATTCTTTTTTTTATTGAAAGTTCATTAAAAAAATCAAACATTCACAATATTTTTCAACTTCATTTTCTGCACGGCTAAAAATCTGACAAAAGTTCAGAACGCGAAGCTCTTGCAATAATTCCCAAAACATGAAATATTAGCGTCAAAATATAGTAAAACGCTATAGCAGTACTGTTTCAATGATTTTCTCCAAGGTTTTCATTTATTCTATTCCAAGGATATTTTGTTTAAAAACTTCGAAGAATATAATCAAGCCACCTTTTTAGTGTTTTCTACATGCATAGTCAGTTTTGATTTGTTTATGTATTCATACAATAATCATAATACATTTTGAAACGCAGTTCATTTTCAAAATCGAGTCTTTTTTCAGACAAAGACGTGTAAAAGACAGCCAAAAACAGTGCAAAACAGTTTCATAACAAACGAGTTACCCGTATTGTGAGGGTATATCATTGGCTTTCCTTTTTTCAGATTGTTAAGAACTAAATCCTAAATCTTTACTGCTAAGTCAGGAAATATTTTTTTGAAGTTTTGTGGGATAAGAGGTACGTTCCGAAAATTGCATTATAATTATTCATAAGTTGTAACAAGGGCGTGCATTAAATAGTACCTGTGTGTGTGTGTGTGCGTGTGCGTGTGTGTGTGCGTGTATGTGTGTGTGTGTGTGCGTGTGTATGTGTGGGCGTGTGCGTGTGTGTAGGTGTGTGTGTGTGTGTATGTGTGTTTGTGTGTGTGTGTGTTTGTGATTGGTGGACTGGGGAGGGAAGTTTAGTGAGACAACAGAAAATGATTATGCTAGTTATTATGCTGATAAGTTCTTTGCTAGTTATGTATGTCATTATTCTGCTCAGACTTATTCTGCTCAGACTTATTATTCTGCTCAGACCTATTTTAGGGTTATGGGTATTTTTCAGAATATACAAGATAAATTTTGCTTCTGTGAACTCTATAACCTCAGTATAACCATATTGAAACTCAAGTCCTGGTTAGTATAATACTATGATCAAGGAAGGTGGAAAAATTGTTATCAGGAATTTATTATATGGTAACGCAAAGCTTTTTGAGATTAATATTGATGTCTAAAATAAAAAAAAACACTAACCAAAAAGTAAAAATTAGAACGGGGCCTTTAATGTCTAACAGATGAACTGTACTGTTCATTTAACAAAATGTACAAAAAGTGGTAGAAAACACTATTCTTTGTTAGATGTATACTGACACTCAATCAGAATTTCCTGCTCAAACACAAAACACAAAATTATTTTCGTTCCAATATAGAGTTCTTCCGAACCTCTTCAAGTTGTTTGGTCCCAAATTTAAAAGTACATTTTAAATTTAAAAGTTCATTAGGTTTTTCATTGTCTCATCTATGCTTTGTTCCTGTGCTTACTGGCTATCCCAGTCAACGTCGAATGCTTATCATGCAAGATCATGCGAAATTCTAGCGGAATCATGAAAGAATATATATTTCTTGCGAGATTATCGTCCAAAATCTTGCAAGATCTTGTAAAATCATCATAGGTCTTGCTAGTATCATACAGGATTTCCATTCAACATGCAAATATGCATATAGTTGCATTATGGTTGAACAGGGTCAAAATAAGAAGAGAAGATTATTTCCTAACATCTTTTTTCGTTGCGTTAAAGATTTAAAACCAGTATAGCGCCATTTTGTTCGCGTAAAGCAAAATATGAAGTAATATAAGAACAGTAATAGAGGATTTTAAACTGTTGTGCAATAAAAACAACTGTGAACTGCGGAAAATTGTAAATAATTGCTCCTAACAAGTAATAATAAAAACTATCTAACTTGTTCCAAATAAAATTTAAACGCTAATTGAGGAAAAAATGGATGAACACTATGAGGATTTTGAGGAGTTCTTGATTTGTGTTTGCATTGTTCAAGGAAACCGAAATATTTTACTCTTACTTGACTGAATTTCTGTAGTTGTTTCAAAACTCACTTAAGTATATTTTGGAAAAATTTGATTTAACTGAATACTGATGCTTCTATGACAACCAATGAGCGCAGAAATCCAGCGGAACGAAATTGCTAGAGTCTTGCAAGATCTTGAAACATAACTATCTGTTGCAGACTAGGTTAAAATTTTGAAGACTGATCATGATGCAAAATAACTAAACGCTTATGTTTAATTTGATTCCAGTTAACTGTTGCATTATCATTGAAACCAGACGAGGAAAACATTAGATGATATCTTATGCCGTTTTGTTTTTTTTTCAGTTTTTTAGCGTTTTAACATTGACACTTTCATAATATATTGATTAACTTCATATAAAAGACTTTGATTATTTTTAAAGAAAACTTGTCAAATATGGAAGTTCCATGCTTCTGCAAATCTGGAAAATAAAGATTACAGTTCTTTTATGTAAGTACTTCTTTGACTAGATAATAAATATTATTGGAATTTCTTGGATAGCTAATCACTATTAGCGTAACAGGTTTTCTCAGACTGTCTTGGTTTCTGTGTGAGACCTATTGCGCTTCTTAAACTACAAGACAAACAGCTTGTTTTTCCTTTGCTTGTTTTTCCTGAAGCGTAAAAACACAAAAATTTCTAATTTTTTAACACATGCTCTGAAAAAAGTACCGGATGGATCAAGATTGAAATACATTCGGACTACTCAAAATGAACAATTAACTAAATAATTTTGAGAATATTTTCAAGAAAGCACGCAAAAAGTAGGGTAGAAGACTCGAAGTAAATTTATGATCTCAATTTTTGTTCAGTTTTTGCTATGAGATATGACACCCAATTTGCTGCTTTAGAAAGGATAATGATGGAAACTACAAACAAAATTGACAGAAAAAACCGGAAATTTATTACTTTCTTTTTCTGTCAAATTCACTAATCTAACGGGAAAAAATTGATGAATTTTCTCTGAATTTCCTAACTGCGTTCCTTCAACGACTAGCCTTTGCAACCGGAGGTAAGCAAAAATATTTGAAAAATCCTTACCATAAACAAACGCCAAATTGAGCTAATAATGAAAATCTTTGGAAAATATTGAACAAATCCTTGAATTAGACCGAAGGCAATGGGCAGGAAGAAAACTATACAGAGCATAATGATGTATAGATAGAGTTGCAATTTTTTGCCGTTCATGAACAATGACCAACCTTATTAAAATCTTGAGATTTGGGCGGAGAGCAGAGGATCGCACATTAAGTTTTTCACTAAGCTGTTCCTGCAGGTTGGTCGAAATTTTCGTCAGAGAGAAAGATATTGAAACTTTAATTGAATTTTATGATGCCAGAAAATTGCAATAATTGACCTTATATGTTATTGGAAATCAATTTTCACGAAAGAAGGCTTTTTTTTCCGCAAAAAACTTTTTTGATTATTTTATTATATATAAGGTTTCTTAGAAAATTATACAATTTAACCTACACATTAAGAGGTGGAGACTTTGAGACTAAAAACTGTAAACTGGACAAGGTATTTTAACGCCTTCTCTTTAGGCAATAATTCCATGTGAATTCAACAAATTATTCTTTTTTCATTCACGCCACCCAATTCTCTCACTACAATTTGCTCACTACAATTGTGCTTTACCCATTCCAAACATATTTTTGCAGTCATAAGAGTTTGAGGGTGGTAATACACGTGGTGCCTAAAATTTCACAGGTTAAAAAATTAGGTAAAGTACTTCCCCTAGCGCTTCTCTAACGTTCCCCTCAATAAAATTTGCTGTAGTTTCTGCATTTACTTCCTGCAACAGCTGTCTCTAAAAATATCAGGGAGGCTGATTTTCATCTGTGGGGTTCAATTATTCTTTTTGGTTAATATTCAGATTAATTTTCATTATTTTTGACAAGAGTTTCGAAAGCAATGATATGATCTAAAGAATTTTCGATTAGCTAATTAATTTGAAACATTTGTCAACAATATGCCGACGAGTGAGATATGAAGCCTTGAGGAACAAGAAAGAACGTGAGAACGGGTTATAAGAGATGCCCAAGTTCGAGACCTTAAGACCAGTTGGTGTAATTGGGTAGCACACTAGGCTTGCAAGTAAGAGATGCTGGTTCGAATCCAGTACTGGTCCATTTTCAAAGTAGTTGAGCCTGATTAGACCCCCGAACAGGTAATGGGCACATACCCTAGTCTCTGAGTTTAACCGCAAAAGAGAGACAAGTTAGTTAGAAACTGTGAAAGAGAGGATGCACAATCTAAGGGGGGGTGGTGTTAGAAGGTTGAGAGAGAACAACCTAATGTAAATTGTGCGTAAGATAAGCTTGACATAGCTTAACAAGAAGCTCTACTTGTTCAACGTATATTTCGCTAGAGAAAAGAAGCCTCGGGGAACGAGAAAGAACATGAGAACGGGTTATAAGGGATGCCCAAGTTCGAGAGCTTAAGACCAGTTGTTGTAAATGGGTAGCACACTAGGCTTGCAATTAAGAGAGGATGGTTCAAATCCAGTACTCGTCCATTTTTACAGTAGTTGATTCTGAATAGACACCCTAACACCCTTTGCCTTGAAACTGGTCATTTCATTTGCCGTCTCCGAAAACCGTAACGTTCAGTATCTCCACTAAAAAGAATCCACTAAAATGACACTGAAACCGCTCAACGGTGAAAAAAAATTAACTCGTATCAGAGCAAAAACAATTCAGCACGTTTTTAAATCGGTAACGTCCACAGATCGATAAATTTGAAAAGTTTTTTCTGAGTATCTTTTCTAATAACAGTCTAAATCTTTCAATTGCCGACAAATGAGTTTGTTGCTCATTTTGAGTTGCTAAATTTAATATTCTAGGCATAGAAATTTTCAGAAGAGGTCAAGAAAGCATTTTCAAGGCTTTTGATTTAGTTTTGCTTCAGTCTTAGTTACATATTGAGTTTTTTTGTAAGTTTAAATAATTTTCTTGGCGCTCTTCGAAATTTTTTTGTATGTTTTTTTAACTCTTTTGGGAGCATTTTACTGTATAGCAGAAATGAAGACTAAATTATGAAAACAAGTCAGTATTTTATTCCCCGAAGTTTCCAGAGAAATTATTTAATAGTTTATAACATAGATAACATAGAAACCGAAACCAAAAAGAAGCATACAAAACAATAAATGGAGACAGCCTTTTTCGGCAAGGTTTCATCCAAAAGTTTTTCTAAAAGTCTCAAAATTAACTTGAAACACGTGCGTATTGATAAAAGTAAACTAAATTTTAGAGTTTCATCTTCAAGAGCAACTGAATATCGTTGCATTTTATGAGCACGGGTAACGCACAGACATCAGCTTCCTTCAAATATTTCATATCAAAATTCCTCCTGGTAACGAAGGGCGCTGGGGTTTTTCATGGGTACCTTAGCCAAAGAATGGGAAAAAAAGATCGTGGGCAAGTTTGGAGGTACGTTTGAGGTGAGGGTTTGGTCTCTATAGCACGACTGTGTTCAGCGTAACAGTTTTGGGCCCATTCGTGACATATATATATCAATAAAGAAACGTGCGTAATCGGGGCCTCTAAAGCTGATTTCTAATTGTTTACAAAAAAACTTGTCGTTTTTTACTATTCTTGCACCGTGTGAGTCTGCAACCGCCTCTCAGTCTTCTGGTTCAATTCTTTCACAACTAAGCCACCACTGCTGTAGTCAAGTCTTAAAGTGCAATCTGCTTTTTTTGAAAAAAACTAAAATTTTCCTTTGAAAATTAGGCTTTCTTCCATCGCGTCGTTGGGTTAGATTCTCGAGCTGGCCTTTTTGAGAACATCAGAGCCTCCAACATCATTATTTCGTGATACCAGAATATACAGCAGTATTCGAACATACGAATCCATTGAAATGGCAATGACAAATTGACCTTGATAAATTTTAAATTATTATACTCTACTTGAAACGAAACCTCACTTCTAGTAGAACATATTCAAGGGAATAGACAGCCAAAAATATCAGATAGTAAGATGTCAGAAGATAACCAATTACTCTCCGCTTCCTATCGGATAGAATTAATTCGTAATCGAAGGGCTTACACACTGCAAGGTAGCGTTCATAAGCCATGAAAGCGACAATTAATCCTCTTGTCGCTTTTACGAGTTCAAATGGAATATTAAGTGGAACTTTGTAGTTGAGAAAGAAAACTATCTCGAATAGTCCAATTTGATCACAAGACACTTTGAGCACACAAAACATTAGAATTCATTTAGGCGAAAAATTGTATTTTATACACGAAAAATCGGGTCTTTTTCACACGATTTTTCGTTTGAATTACGCAATAAACCATGATATTAAGGCTGAGAGAATCGTGTCGAAATACACGATTTATCATGTAACTGGGCAATTTCTCGTGTGTCACTTTTTTCCCGAAAGATCGTGTGACAATACACGATTTTTTGTGTAATTCACACGAGAAAAATTTAGTGTGAAGAGGATGTCAACTATAGTACAAATTATTTAAAATGATATAACAAATGTAATATTTAGTGTAATGATCCGCTGTGACCTTTCAAACATGGGTAAGAATAAACGGCTCGTGTTTTTCACTTGCAAGGGGTCACTTTGTGGACGCATAGGTTTTTGATAGTACCCTTGATGCGGTCTAATATGTATAAATATAAGTTTAAGGTGGTGAGATATAGCGAATACGAAAAAGAGCTGTATAACCCCACTCTAATTTCAATTTCCACAGTGACCCCCCAATTTACATACTTCGTCTTCGTACCTTGGTATACCCACCCTTACATCGTTTCTCCATTACCCTCTTTTCTTGAATCCTTTATGCATTTTTAACTCCAGAACCACCCATCTTTACAACGTTTTCTTCAAAGCCCCTCCTCCCATTTTTTTATCCTTGTTTCCACATTACTTGCACACGTACATCATTTCTTCTCATTCACCCCAGTAGTAAATAATAAGAGCGTTAAGAGTGCGGGGGGGGGGGTATTCATGCGATACTAAACATGGGAACATAGGGAGTGATCATGAGTGGGCATTCCTAGGATCTTAAATATGTGATTTCAGGGGTTCATGGTGAGAGGGCAATCCTTGAGATAATTAAACATGGGAATATATATGGGATGGCATTAATTGGTTCTTTTACGATACTTAAACATGGTAATATAGGGGTTTTTTTAGGTGGGTTTATTTACGATACTTAAACATCGTGAAAATAGAGAGGGATCCCAAGTGGGCATTCCGGGGATCCTAAACGTGTGCATAGAGGGCCTTATGTTGGGTGGATAATAATACGATGCCTAAATATGGGAGTATATGGGGTTTTTAAATGGGTATTTTTTACGATACTTAGACAGGGGAATATAGGGGTTTATTTCAAGTGGGTATTTTTACGATGAAAAAACATGAGATTGTAGGGGATTATCCTAAGCGGTCATAACAGTATAGAGGTGGACAGATGGGGGGAGTTAAATGGGTCCCCCGATGAAAGCCTTAACAGTGGGAATAGGTTTGGTTGGATTAAGTTGCAATTCTCTCTCAATTTTTTTTTCTATGTATCTATCTTTCTTGTTTACAACAAAAATTGGGTGATTAGGTTTGAAGTGTCATTTCTCAGAGGAGCGCCCAATGGCAACGATTGCAACGTTAGATTTGCAAAGTATTCACGAATTATACCAGGAAGTGAAAAAAGAATATTGAGGGTATAGTGAAAGGTATATGTCTTTCTTAGCAACTTATTTTTACTTGGATCCTGATCTCGATTTGGATATTGCATTGAGACGTTAAGACCCTATGGCGGGCTAATTGGCATTGACATTTCTACACTTGACAAATATTTCAAATCTTACAAATTTTAAAGGTTGCATGCTATTCTCCATGACGCTTCCGGTTTTGTCTTTGAGCACAGCAAAAAAGGACCAGGTTATCCTTACGTCTTGCCCTGTCCAATCACAAATGAGTATCTCGCTCACGTGACAGGCCTAGCTTTCTGTCTCTATGTGAAGACTTTCAAGAAAAATTCGTTCAGTTTATTGGAATGTTGAAACTTGATTTTCAAGGCTTTCGACATAAGAGATCGGGTTTTATAATCAAAGAGCTTTCTGTGTGTACTCATAATTACAACGATACAATTTTTTTTCCAACCCCCAAGTTCATTCAATATATTTTCCACAAGTGAACAAAAGTCTTGCCAGTGGGTTTCAAAATTTCTTCATGGTTTGGCTTGGGAGAGCGGAGATAACCCCTATTGCCATTTGCAGCAAATTATTCAAAGCATCAAACTTCGTTTTCCATTTGCCGATATTTATGCAAAAAGAACTGAAAAAGCGGACACTTTGAAGAAGTTACTCCAAAGAAACGTTATCAATTTGGAGACGTTTTTTTGTCCAAAGGTTGGAAACCTAAAATTATATCTTGACATACCAATTTGTGAATTAAATGCGGTAAGTTGTCTCAAACGACAACGAAGCAGACATTGTGCTATTAAGAAGGCCAATTTGTTTTACCAGAGGCTGACGAATGAGTTGTCGTTTGGAAAAATCAACTCCATCTCTCCTTCAATTGATTTTGTCTCCAAATTTGACAGTTTACAGTTACATAACGGCTGAAGACCAGCTAACATTTATTACATTCTATTACCTTTGTTAAGGCAGAGAAAGATGATACTCGTGGTCAAACTGTGCTAAGGAAGCAACAAGTTACCTGTACTGATACAGAAACAGAAACACTGAAAAAATACCTTTCCCTCTTAGAATATTTCAAATTATATCATGTCTAATCAAGAGGAAGCGCGAAGACTGAAACTAGCCCCTTTACCTATGCCCAAGCCTGCAGTACAAGTTCAGATATCTCCAACAGATGAAATTCTTTCGGCTGAAATTAAGTAGAGCATCAGAGACAGCAACGTTGAGTCAGTTGTGTTCAGACATAAAACTGACAATGCGAATGCAAACTATACTATTGCTTACAGAAAAGCTGATGAAAACTTATGCACGAGCCTGAGCTTCAATTCATTGTTCAATTTAACAAACTGTTTCAAATGAGCCAACCCGAGGACAACTTTGACGCTGGAGGAGCTATAACTGACTTAGTTTTTGACTAAAATCACCAAGAAAATCGATCTTGGCTTTTTTGTAACTCTAGAATTCCAAGATCTGAGGTGGTTTATTTTATCCAAATTTTCATAATAATTTTTCTTATAGGTGTTTCTTTGGTCAAATTGGTGTTTCTTAAACTCGATTGTGCAGAATCAACCTTCTGGTTTTCTCTCCTCACTTGCACAGTTGGATATGATCTACCTAACCCGAAACTATGAATAAAAAAATTTCAACTACCGATTGTATTTTCATAGCTGTTTGTGGCCCATCATGTTGTGGAAAAACTGATTTGATTTTCAAAATGTTACTTCAAAACACCTTCTCACCCAAGTTTGAATTAATTTTTTTTGTCTACCAGCATGACCAAACTAAATTTCAGTTCATTGAGAGAAAATTGAACATTCAGGTTATGAAGTTTTCCAATTTCGCGCAAATATCAGAACTAGATAATTGCCTTTGGGTGTTTGACGATTCATGTGAAGAAATTATTAATGATACGGAATTCTCTAAATTAGCGACAGCTGGACTTCATTAGAAAATCGGTGTGATTTACGTGCAGCACAACTTGTTTCAACAGAGCAAATGGTGCAGAACGATTGATCTTAACACAACACATGTTGTTTTATTTCAATCGCCTCGTGTTGTTCAGCATATTGGATTAATGGGTCGACAACTCAACAACACACAATTTTTAAGAGAATGTTACGAGTTCGCAGCAAAGCAAGTTTTGGTCATTTATTAAATCATCTAGACCCAAAAATGTCAGACGCGTTACGTTATTCCTCTAATATTTTGCCTCCAGGCGCCTCAATTTGTACTTACCTCCAGGAAAAGCTGTTATTACAATTTTAACCGATGAAAGAGAAAGAAATATGCATGCTTCAGCAAAGGCTACAAGTGTCGGATATCAAGTTTAAAAAGTTAATCAAGTCAACTACTAAAAAGTTTATCTATTTTCTCTGCGAATGCTTCCTGAACACAGTTAACGGTAACTGAAAATTTGATAGAAACCGCAGTAATCTCTTTCAAATGAGTTCTCGGTCACATGACAGGCATAGCTTTCTGTCTCTATGTGAAGTCTTTTAAGAAAATTTTGTTCAGTTTATTGGAATTTTGAAACTGCGACCAGTTGTTCTTGATATTGAAGGCTTTCAACGTAAGAGATCGAATTTTATAATCAAATAGCTTTCTGTGTGTACTCATCATTACAGCGACACAGTTTTTTCCTAACCCCAAGTTCTTTCAATATTTTTTTCCACAAGTGAACAAAAGTCTTACTAGTGGGTTTCAAAATTTCTTCATGGTTTGGCTTGGGAGAGCGGAGATAAACCATTTTGCTATTTGCAGCAAATTATTCAAAGCATTAAACTTCGTTTTCCGTTTGCCGATTTTTATGCAAAAGGAACTGTAAAAGCGGACACTTTGAAGAAGTTACTCCAACGAGACGTTATCAATTTGGAGACGTTATTTTGTCCAAAGGTTGAGTTGAAAACCTAAAATTGTATCGCGACATACCAATTTGTGAATTACATGCGGTAAGTTGTCTCAAACCACAACGAAGCAGACATTGTGCTACTAAGAAGGTCATTTGGAAAAATCAACTCAATCTCTACTTCAAGTGAATTGATCTCCAAATTTGACAGTTTAGAGTTACATAACGGCTGAAGACCAGCAAACCGTTACATTTGTTAAAGAAGAGAAAGTTGATACTCGTGGTCAAACTCTGCTAAGGAAGCAACAAGTTACCTGTACTGATACAGAAATAGAATTACTGAAAAAATACCTTTCTCTCTTTGAATATTTCAAATTCTATCACGTCTATTCAGAGAAAGCGCGAAGACTGAAACTAACCCCTTTACCTATGCCCAAGCATGCAGTACGAGTTCAGATATCTCCAACAGATGAAAGTCTTCCGGCTGAAATTCATAGAATTGGCTTTGGCTGCAGCTTTGGCTGCATTGAAGCTCTGGCTTTGGCTGTTGTTTTCAGAGATAAAATTGACAATGTGAACGCAAAATATACTATTGCTTACAAAAAACTGATGAAAACTCGCAATTTGTTTGTTATGATTTTTTATTCTAAATTAATTATGTATGAGCCTGAGCTTCAATTCATTGTTTAATTTAATAAACTGTTTCAAATGAGCCAACCCGAGGACAACGTTGACGCTGGAGGAGCTATAAATGACATATTTTTTGACGAAAATCAACACGAAAGGCGATCTTGGCGGTTTTGTAACTCTAGAGTTCCAAGATCTGAGCTGTTTTATTTTACCCAAATTTTTAAAGTAATTTTTCTTATAGGTGTTTCTTTGCTCAAATTGGTGTTTTTTAAACTCAATTGTGAAGAATCAACAACCTGGATTTCTCTCCTCTCTTGCACAGTTGGGTATGCTCTACCTAACCCGGAACTATGAATAAAACAATTTCAAATATCGATAGACTTTTATGGCTGTTTGTGGCCCATCATGTTGTCGAAAAACTGAATTGATATTAATAAATTTGCTTCAAAACACCTTCTCAACCAAGTTTGAACAATATTTTATGTCTACCAGCATGACCAACCTAAATTTCTGTTCATTGAGAGAAACATAAACATTCAGTTTATGAAGTTTTTCAGCTTCGAGCAAATATCAGAACTAGATGATTGGCTTTGGGTATTTGAAAATTCATGTGAAGAAATTATTAATGATACAGACTATTCTAAATTAGCGACAGCTGGACGTCATTAGAAAATCGGTGTGATTCACGTGCAACACAACTTCAGTTTCAACAGAGCAACGATGGTGCTGAATGATTGATCTTAACACAACACACCTTGTTTTATTTAAGTGGCCTCATGATGTTCAACAAATTGGTTTAACTGGTCGACAACTCATCAACACACTATTTTTTATCAGAAAGTTACGATTTAGCAGCAAAGCAAGTTTTGGTCATTTATTAAATGATCTAGACACAAAAATGTCAGATGCGTTACGTTATTCCTCTAATATTGTGCCGCCAGGCACCTCAATTTTGAACTTAAAAGAGGTAATAAAGTTAATCAAGTTAAAAAAGTTAATCACGTCAGCTACTAAAAGGTTTTTTCATTTTCTCTGCGAATGCCTCCTGAACGTAGTTAATGGCACGTTCCCATCAACAAAAACTTGATAGAGAACGCAGAAAACTCATTCAGAAAATTTTTTATCTAAACAGACAAGTTTGAAGGCGAAAAAGGAATATTTTGCCAGAGAATTAAGCTAGTAAAAACGGTTAGCTTTGCTTGTTATCTTTATTTGAAAAAACCATAATGCATGCAGGAGAATTCATTCTGATTCCGGAGCGAATGTTCATGTCGAAACAGCCATTAAAAAGCGAAATTCTCGACAACTCAGCCTATAGAAACAAAGCAGCTCAGTTAACACTCATGCAAAAAATATGCCAAGTTCAGAGGACAGCGTGGGAAGAGCAGATGGAGTAGTTCAAACAGATCCAGTGTTAACTGAGCGGGAAAAACAAGTAGACGAGCCCGAAAAAATGAATGAAAGCGAAATTGATCCAGTTGTCACAAAAAAACCGGAAAGTACCTCGGCAAGTTTTGAGTCAATAACGGCAGTAGTGAAACTGAAAGAAAAACACAAAATCCAACGTGCAGAAATTTTGATTGATCTTATCTTCCAATCAGAAGCAGTTACAATTGGAGAGGAAAGCAAGTTACTATAGATCAATCAAGAACCAACAAGTGTACAAGTGTCCAAATTTGTGTATGATCTACAGCAGCCAACTAAAAAAACTGATCAATCAGAATACTCTAAAATTTTAGCCGCTCTCCCGGTTGAGCCTGAACTCGCTGGAAACATTTACGCCAAGAAAATTATACAAGCCTATGAAAGTGAACAAGAATTCTTCCCAACCCAACAATGTCCACAATCAGGAAGCGGCAATCCAAAACGAGTCGCAACAGAAAAAAAAGGGAAAGATCAAAAAGACAAACAAAAAAGAGAGCAGACCGAAAAAATGGGATCCCTTCTTCTTCTGGGAGAAAATCCTTGGAGCAACTTTATTCAAAAGGACCTGCTTCTTTTGGTAGCCCAAAGCGACTTCACACACAAAGCAAATTGTCAATGGCTAAAGTCAGGTCATATTTAGAAACAAAACCGTCCTTCACAAAATACCGCTCAATTCGTTTAAGGTTTCAAAGACTAAAAGTATTGTAAAGGACATTAATGAAATTGGGTCTCTGGATTTAGCTCATGTTGATAAACTTGGGGACAGTACAATAGAGATGTCAAAAACCTTTTGGTAGCAGTTAACTGTCTCTCGCGATATCTAAGAGTGGAACCAATGAAAACGAAATATGCAACAAAAGCAGTCCAAGCATTCAAAAAAACTGATCAAATACAAACAACCATTAAAAGTATGGGTTGAAGAAGATAAAGAATTTCTTGGAGCTTTCAAAAGCTTGTGTGAGAAAAGAGGGATTCATTTATATAGCACCTATATTTAAAAAAGTCTGCTTTTGCACAGAGAAACATTCGCTCGCTGAAAAATAACATCTACAGATACCCTGAAGAAAAGTGAACTTACTCCTATATTGATAAATTGGATCAGTTTGTGAACACAATTATTTCACATGTTAACCGGGTCACTAAACTTGCCCCAAATAAAGTTACAAAGAATGATGTACCGAGGATGGTCTCCCTGAGTGCTCAAACAAGTATCCTTCAAAATTCCAAGTTTTATATCGGAGACTTTGTAAGAATTGTCAAAAGGACGAAGTATTCAGAAAGGGATACAAACAATCTTTTGCTGACGAGGTATTTACGATTCTACTATATTATTGACGCAAACGAAGAAAAAATAGAGGTTAAATTCTATCAAACCGAATTGCAACTGGTTCGCGAACGCAGCGAACAAAATGTCTCGCAATCAATATGAAGATTAGTTCACATTACATGTCATATCGTCTGCATCGATGCAAATAATCAAATCAAATACTCTGGCGTTATTTCGTAACTTTTCTATTGACGAAATACAACTTCCTGGCGTTTGGAGGGTAGCGTTAAGTGAAACTATCTTTACAACGGAGATTGAAAATATTGTGGAGGGGAACCTATTGCTTTCAGCTTGGAAGAATATGAAGAAGCTACAAAAAGGGCTGCAGAAGCCAATGTTATCTCGCCACCATACAATGGATCAAAAAAAGGGATCAAAAATGTAAATCAGTTGCTAGCATTAATCAAGAGTACAGCCGGGCTGTCTCACTTTTCCTTCAGAGAAAGAAAATTCTGGAAAATACGAAATTTTGTTTGGAAAACACAAAGGCATTACGTTTCTAAGCATTGAAATTCCAAGTATCCTTGGTTTTGAGGGAGTTCCTGATGGTAATGGTATCCATATTGGCTATAAAATGAACACGACGGCAGATAAATTAAAGAGAAGTGATGACACGAAGGCTTATTATGGAGAGCTACCAGTGGATCTGTTGGCTGGTAAATATTTGATATTTGTATATGCGAATATTATTGAATATCTGTACCTGGATGATGCCAAAGCGCCTGTTTTACGAGTCATTGATTCAAAACAGCGTCTAAAAACGGTAGGGTGGGCGAAGTTGCACCAACACATCGAATAGTTTTTTCAAACTTGGATTACAAAAATCCATCGACAAACACAACTCAGTCCATTTCTATTGAACTTCGAACAGAAACGGGTGACTTGGTTACCTTCTCGGGAACAGGAAAAGTTCTTCTGACGTTACAATTCGAAAAGTTTTCAAGTTAAAATAGAAACACACTACGCAAATCAAGCAACATCTATGCCGCATTTTCTGGACACTATCGAAAAAGAGGTAGTGGCTTTGAAGCTTTGGCTGCGGGTATTGTTCGTGGTGCTCTACCCATAGCATGTCAATTCATTCTATCAACTGCCAAACGTATTGGAAAGGATCTGTTGAAACAGAGTGTTCCAGAGCTACTGGACGTAGTAAGCAGTAAAAAATCTCCAAATCAAGCGCTTAAAAACACAGTTTCTAATACAGTAAAATAAAAGACCGGTGGATCACGGAAAAGAACATTACGACAACGTAGACTAAGAAGTCGGTGAAAAAGCTCGTCCAAAAGATCAACAGCAGTAGCCAAACCAAAAAAAAACATCATTTCCACTCGGAAGCCCCTGAAAAGAAGTATGTCAGATTTTTTCGCCAGGTTAACGATGATCGCTAATTTGTTGCCAACAGAAGCAACTCACAGTTCTCTGGATTAATTTGAAAAACCAGCTCTCTTAGTAGCGCTTGATGGAATTTTCTGCCAAAAATTGGGACCTGTCTACAGTCCAAATGGGCCTATGTTAGAGTTTGAAAACTCGGGTGATCGGAATAATTTCATAAATTTACAAACAATTTTCCTCGAAATCAAATTTAAAATTGTTAAGTCATCTGGAGCTGATTTGAAACACGACCCAGGAGCTCCTACTGACAAAACGAAAACTGATGCTCCATACTTTTGCAACAGTTTGTTACATTCATTGTTTTCTGATCGTACGGTATCTGCTAATGGACTCAAAATATCAAATGTTAACGGGAACTATGCCCACAAAAGTTTTATCAAGACCAGATATTCTCACAAAAAAGACGCAAAAAAACACATGGCTAGAATGTCAAGGCTACTCATTTGAAAAGAACCCGGCTACGTTATTGACAACAGAAATTGACAGGAGGAAAGAATTAGTTAAAGAATCAGCCGAGTGCGCTTTTTATGGAAAATTTGCCGCTGACTTGATCACCTGTGATCGTTATCTGCTTAGCGGCGTTACGCTCCGCGTTGCTCTCAGACGCTCTATTGATGATTTGTTCATCATGACCGATGACGCTGCAAAACGCTACAAGGCAGAAGCGTTAGAGGCCAATTTGTACGTTCGCAAGATGACGCTAAATTATCACGTTATGTCACCCTTTGAAACAACCTTGTTAAGTAGTGCCGCATCTTATCCCTACTTCGAAACCATAACAAAACCGTTTTTGGCTTCAGCTGATCCCCATAGTTGGAAGCAAGAGGATATTTTCTCGCGGGAACCAATCCGCAGACTTGCAACTTGTTTAAACACTAACGAAGCTTTCTTAGGCAATAACAGACTCAACCCGTTTCATTATCGGAAAGTGGGTCTGGAACAAATATATATTTATCGCAACGGACTCCCTGTAGCGGATAGTCCAATATCAACAGATGACGATAAACGTCTCTATTTTAACACAATATCCGATTTATATCTTATATTGACAACGGTCATGGAATTAAACTGTGCGAGTATCCTAGCCATTTCCTTTTGGTTTTTGACTAACCAGCACGCAACAGGCTTCCCATGAGTTTATTCACCCCGAGCTGACAAACAGTTCAAAAACCGTGGAACTGAAGTTTTCAGCGGCTCTTCCAAACAACATCGAAATTTTTATAATTTTGAAAAAAAATTTCAAAATAGTCTCTGGTTATACTGATATCAGGTTTTGTGAAACTCAATATAAAATGAAACGACCACCTCGAAGAAACAACAACACTCAAGTGGCGCGGCAAGCTTGGATTAAACAAATTTCGTATCTCTTTTTAATTGCAAACAGGTTACATGTTTCAAAATACAGACTCAAGTACGCCAGAGGCGTACTTGAGTCTGTCAATTCTTTTCAACTTGGAAAAATTTCTGTAAAGCACATGTTTGTTCAATTATTAACACATGCGTGGTCCATGGAATTTTTTTTGAAAAGAGAGTTCAAAGATCAAACTGATAAGAAGACATTAAACACGTATCAGAAAATTTGGGGCATAGGAAAACGTGTAGAAAATTACTACTCTATAAAGCACTTGTATGTTTTGCACGTGCAGTAAACATATGTGGTCCATGAAACTTTATTACAATTAAGGTGCACGACGTGTGTCGAAAAAATATATTGACACACTAATGAACGAAGACGAACTGAAAGATTTAATTCAACGCTGTAAGCTACTGAAGCACAAATTTCTGGGTGTCTCTGCAGGAGAAAATTTCCCTAAAATTTTGTAACCAAATTCATTTATAATAGTCAATGCATCAACATCTGACAATGCTGGAACACATTGGCTCCTACTATGCGTCAAAAACATGAATTTGATTTTTGCCAATCCTCTGGGGCAAACAATATTGTTCTATAAGGATGTATATCTGAGACTGGTTTCAACCCAAGGAGAGGTTCAGCTATTTCAAGTTCTAGAAAACCAGACCATTCAAAGTCGAGACTCAAAACTATGTGGACTATTTTGTATTTATATTTCTCATCTTATTTTCAGTTTTCAGCCCATTGTTAAATGTACTGATAATGATTTGATACGGTTTGCTCTTCATAGGATGATGACCTAACACTGCTAAGGTTTGAAAGAAATTCATTTTTTTTTTCAAAATTTAATTTTTTCTTCATACACGAAACGAATGAACAACAAGTCAGTACCAATATTTGAATTTCTATACCCACTCACAAAAATATCCATAATCGGACAAAAAGCACCAGAATGAGGACCAGTTAAAATTTATTCAAATCTACGCAAAGTTTCACTACTGAAATTGTCTAATTGAGTTTGCTTGCCAGGCAAAATCATGTTGTGCACTGACTACTGCACCACCGTTGGCTTCACTGACTTCACATTTTTTTCATTATTTTTGTTTGAGTTTCCAGCAAATTTGGTTTGGAGCTCTTGTGATAATGTAACAATTGGTGGTAAACGCTTCCACACTGTTGCTGCAGACTCAGGTTTTTCTTCGTTCTTAATGTTGAACTCAACCGCTAACTTCAGTTTAAAAAAAAACATCGCATTTTGTCTCCAAATTCGCTGCTGATGAAAACAAGTATCGAAAAGTTGTGAAAAGACAAGATACTGGAAAAGCTTTGAAAATGTCATCGTAAGTTGTTTCTGCTTCTGATGTGTCTATCTGAACATGAAAATGGTTAGTAGATTTTGCTGTTGTTGTTGTTGTCAGCTGACAAAATGTTGAATTGAAATGAGAACACTGCAAAAGTTTTCACGCTTAACAAATTGTTTCACTAGTGACTGAAAATTTGAACTGCTTCTGAAACTGTTTGAAGTAACTAGGTGAACGCTCAGACATTGCTTCAACCATGAGTGTTACGTTGAGCTAAGTTTCATTTCTTAGCAGGAGAAGGTCCGTCAGTCTTCAATTTTGATTCCACTTCTTGTGAACTGATTGGAAAAGTTTCCCTAATTGTTGGCGCTTTTTTAATAAATTTGTCAAATTCTTTGTTAGTCACTGACAACCGTTGTTGAAATTCTTAATCGTCGTCAATTTTCTTGAATAGTTTCAGAAACACATACGTTCCAGTCCTCTGATACGTTTTGAGGATGGCCCTGATTAGACGTTTTTCTGTCTTTGAAATATCAATATAACTATCCCCAAAACTCGGAATCTTTTCTGGCAGAAAACGTCATTTTTCAAATTAGTCTCTGGTTATACTGATATCAGGTTTTGTGAAACTCAATATAAAATGAAACGACCACCTCGAAGAAACAACAACACTCAAGTGGCGCGGCAAGCTTGGATTAAACAAATTTCGTCTCTGTTTTTAATTGCAAACAGGTTACTTGTTTCAAAACACAGACTCAAGTACGCCAGAGGCGTACTTGAGTCTGTCAATTCTTTTCAACTTGGAAAAAATTATGTAAAGCACATGTTTGTTCAATTATTAACACATGCGTGGTCCATGGAATTTTTTTGAAAAGAGAGTTCAAAGATCAAACTGATAAGAAGACATTAAACACGTATCAGAAAATTTGGGGCATAGGAAAACGTGTAGAAAAATTACTACTCTATAAAGCACTTGTATGTTATGCACGTGCAGTAAACATATGTGGTCCATGAAACTTTATTACAATTAAGGTGCACGACTTGTGTCGAAAAAATATATTGACACACTAATGAACGAAGGCGAACTGAAAGATTTAATTCAACGCTGTAAGCTACTGAAGCACAAATTTCAGGGTGTCTCTGCAGCAAACAATTTCCCTAAAATTTTGTAACCAAATTCATTTATAATAGTCAATGCATCAACATCTGACAATGCTGGAACACATTGGCTCCTACTATGCGTCAAAAACATGAATTTGATTTTTGCCAATAATCTGGGGCAAACAATATTGTTCAATAAGGATGTATATCTGAGACTGGTTTCTACCCAAGGAGACGTTAAGCTATTTCAAGTTCTAGAAAACCAGACCATTCAAAGTCGAGACTCAAAACTATGTGGACTATTTTGTATTTATATTTCTCATCTTATTTTCAGTTTTCAGCCCATTGTTAAATGTACTGATATTGATTTGATACGGTTTGCTCTTCATGTGATGATGACCTAACACTACTAATGTTTGAAAGAAATTCATTCATTTTTTTCAAAATTTAATTTTTTCTTCGTACACGAAACGAATGAACAACAAGTCAGTACCAATATTCGAATTTCCATACCCACTCACAAAAATATCCATAATCGGACAAAAAGCACCAGAATGAGGACCAGTTAAAATTTATTCAAATCTACGCAAAGTTTCACTACTGAAATTGTCTAATTGAGTTTGCTTGCCAGGCAAAATCTTGTGCACTGACTACTGCACCAACGTTGGCTTCACTGACTTCACATTTTTTTCATTATTTTTGTTTGAGTTTCCAGCAAATTTGGTTTGGAGCTCTTGTGATAATGTAACAATTGGTGGTAAACGCTTCCACACTGTTGCTGCAGACTCAGGTTTTTCTCCGTTTTTAATGTTGAACTCAACCGCTAACTTCAGTTTAAAAAGAAACATCGCATTTTGTCTCCAAATTCGCTGCTGATGAAAACAAGTATCGAAAAGTTGTGAAAAGACAAGATACTGGAAAAGCTTTGAAAATGTCATCGTAAGCTGTTTCTGCTTCTGATTTGTCTATCTGAACATGAAAATGGTTAGTAGATTTTGTTGTTGTTGTTGTTGTCAGCTGACAAAATGTTGAATTGAAATGAGAACACTGCAAAAGTTTTCACGCTTAACAAATTGTTTCACTAGTGACTGAAAATTTGAACTGCTTCTGAAACTGTTTGAAGTAACTAGGTGAACGCTCAGACATTGCTTCAACCATGAGTTTTACGTTGAGCTAAGTTTCATTTCTTAGCAGGAGAAGGTCCGTCAGTCTTCAATTTTGATTCCACTTCTTGTGAACTGATTGGAAAAGTTTCCCTAATTGTTGGCGCTTTTTTAATAAATTTGTCAAATTCTTTGTTAGTCACTGACAACCGTTGTTGAAATTCTTAATCGTCGTCAATTTTCTTGAATAGTTTCAGAAACGTTTCATATGTTCCAGTCACATACGTTCCAGTCCTCTGATACGTTTTGAGGATGGCCCTGATTAGACGTTTTTCTGTCTTTGAAATATCAATATAACTATCCCCAAAACTCGGAATCTTTTCTGGCAGAAAACGTCATTTTTCAAATAAGTCTCTGGTTATACTGATATCAGGTTTTGTGAAACTCAATATAAAATGAAAAGACCACCTCGAAGAAACAACAACACTCAAGTGGCGCGGCCAGCTTGGATTAAACAAATTTCGTCTCTGTTTTTAATTGCAAACAGGTTACTTGTTTCAAAATACAGACTCAAGTACGCCAGAGGCGTACTTGAGTCTGTCAATTCTTTTCAACTTGCAAAAATTTCTGTAGAGCACATGTTTGTTCAATTATTAACACATGCGTGAAGATAATTTATTGAAAACAAATGCGACCTAAGGGAGTGACTGAACTATAAAATCAAATTAGTTATACCACCTCAGACCATTTTAAAAAAACTCACAGAAAGGCACTAGTAATTACTTTAAAAAGCCGAAAAAAATTCGGGCTATAACTTTGAAGTTGTACTAATTTTACATCAAATGACAAGGTTAAACAATTGAAAACACGGTAAAAGAAGGATTTGGTATCATCAACTAATTGCCAACCGGCTGTTCCGATGCTAAAAAAAGAAAATGTTTGAGAAAAAATTTTTGAGAAAAACATTAAAAAACGCTATTTCTTGCTGTTTTTTAACATATGAACAGTGACCTTTGACCCCAAAAAAGTGGGCTCCAAAAAAAATTGAGATGAAAAGGAATGTTTCATTGGCATCCGCAGACAATGAGCTACAAAAACTCTCATCACACTCGTCAAATTTAGACTAATAATTAATGAGTTCATTAGCCCTCAATTAGGAGCTAATTAGCGCTTAATTAGCCAAATTTCTAATTAACTAAAAAAAATTGAAAATTTTTTTGCAGATTTGTAATGCCCTCGCTATGCTTGACAAATTTGCCCATAAGCATCGAGGTCAAAAAGCTGCGCCTTCACCGATTTCCAAATCATCTGGCCATTCATGTCTCATTAAAATCTGGCATCAATAAGAACATCAACTACCTTATAAAAAGGAGTTGGAACCCTGTTTTTCGCAGTTTTGCACTCCCCGGCGGCATCATGTGAAGTTCTATTCTGAGATCTTTCATCGAAAAATGCTTTTAAAGAGAAACATGTGTAACTGTCATGTAATTCTCATGTTTTGACAATTTACGACTTGATTGACAGAAAAAAAAAATTTTCCTGATGATGCTGGAGCATTTTTTTCATTATGGTCCTACGTTTCATGACGCCGCATGCATTTTTCATTCCCAAAACTTTTGCGTAGCGCTGCTATAAGATCCACTTGTTTAATTGCAAACCAATTACACTTTTTGCATTTAAAAAGTCATCGCATTCTGTCTATCGATTACCCGCTCACCTATTCTCGTCTTATCTAGAGAAACAAATTGAAAAAAAAGCTGTCAGACTTAAAATTTTACAAAAATTCGATATAAAATATGCCCGCCAAACCGACCAATCCGGTTGCAGCAGTTTAAAATTTCAAAATTTGCGCGCAAAACAATCCATGATCTACGTTTCGGTGAAAACTGAGAAACCATTATCTGTTCTTTCGTCTCTCAATTTGAATTGTTATTACTCAAGAAAAAGCTTTTGTTGCTACACAAATTACAAAACTCAAAAAATGTGTACCTTTACCGTTATTGCGATTCATCACTCCGTACAGCTAGCAATTGGACTGGACATGAGCATAGTTTCCACCCGGATGAACTTGGTTTACCCACTTACCAGTGTTCATTATGAGAATTTACTTCGCGAAAAATATGGAATCTCGTGCAAGACATGAGGACCGAGCACTCGCGATTCAGTGCTGTTGCTGCTGTTCTACTGTTGCCGCAGTTGTCATCTTGGGTTCAATTACTCTCACTTGTATGCTCAGAATATGAACTCTGTGCACTCTCTACCCGTATTTGGGGAGGAGTTGGAACCAAGAGATACGCCGACTGAAAGTGCGTTCAACGGTCTCTAAAACAACTGACGGTATTTGAAACAACTGACGCAGATGAAGCAATTGATCTTGAAAACTTCATGCGTGCTCAAAACCCCAAAATCGTTAGCCTCATAGATGAGCAGTTATGCCATGAGCCATAATAGGTTCAGTTGTGTGCGAAACTACAGCTGATAAAGTACCATGATGACCAGCCTGATAATGCCGAAGATGAGCGCATCGAAATTTACGCCAACTCACTAATGACTCCAGTGTACGCAAACGGTCTCACGATTGCAGCCTACTGGGAAATGGTCGAAAAAATGATGAGCGTTTCTAGGACATTTGCGTCGATGGGTAGTGGATGGGTACTGGAAAAAGTGCTGAAATGTGATGCGAAATTCGCACGTTTCAGACTACTTCGTGGCTTGTCCTATATTGCATTGCCAACTAAAATTGTCAATTGTCGCCGTCTGCTCAACATCAGAAATCATGCAGAAGGGCAGTGCTTCAGATATTGCTATGTAGCAGCATGTCATATACATCATGGAATAAGTCTGGACAGAGTTGATCAGAACTACCAAACTGCCAATACATCCCCAACAACTTACAATCAACGGGGAATTTATCAACCATTAGGTGAATTCGATATGCCTATGGGCTTTGAGGATATTCCTGAATTCGAAAAACTGAATGATGTTCAAGTTAGGACGGGCACATTTTTCCTCCTAAAATTTCGACAAACGAATCTGAATTTGTATTAGATTTACTTTTGTAGTATGATGACGATCATCACCACTATGTACTGTTTACTCACCTTGTAAGAGTCGTTTGCTACGTACGACGTATTGACTTTCGTTATTGTTATCGGATCTGTCGAAACTGCTTTTGGATATGTCAAGACGGCCTCGAAAAATACAATGTGCACAAGACTAACGGTGGCAACATCGCTCCCGCAGTTATTCACATGCCTTCAAGCGATCAAAATTCATACAAATTTACAAACATCTGCAACTTCTTTCGTACCTTTAGTAATATACTTCGACTTTGAGTCCTTTCTTAGACCCGTGTCACTATGCAGGGGACCTTGTAGCAGAGCATTTACACATGTAAGGGAGATTTTTGAACCGTGTGATTTTGCGTTAAGAGTAATTGACCACCACTCTAGAAAACCAATTTTTTACCAAGTTGACAGTTCTGAGGACTGTATGGCTAGTTTTGTAAAATTTCTGCACAAGCTTGCAAGAGATATCCGCAAGCAAAAGAGAAAATATCCAATTTTCAAAGGCGACAGGCGAAGTTTGGACAAATCTCAAGCTACACAATGCTGGATTTGTGAGAAACCGTTTTCGGAAGTCGAAGATCCAGAAAACTCGGTTGACTGAGACCATTGTCATTATAATGGCAAATTTCTCGGGTGGGCGCATGAAAAGTGCAACCGAGCAAGGAAAAACATCAATTTCATACCTGTCGTAGGTCATAATATACAAAATTATGACCTACACCACATTTGCCTGGCCCTGCACAACTTCGAACCAACAACGGCCATCAGCGTCATACCAGCCACGGTCGAAAAATACATATCTAATACTTTGGTGTGCTCATTGACACCTTTGTTAACGAAAAAGGGACAATAGTGAAGGTGTATGAATATCCACTGTTTATCGACTTCTTCAAAATGATGAACAGCTCACTTGAAAAACTAGTAGATATACTCCCGGCGAATCAATTTGAAATAATGAAGTCAATGTTTCCGACGGTCTCGGTTGAAAATATCCAGCTGCTAAAACAGAAAGATAAATATCTCTATTCGTTTATGAGTAGTCGTGCCAAGTTCTCTGACACAAAACTACCACCAATAGAAAATTGGGGAAACACCTTAGACGGTGGCTATGTGAATATTACAGAAAGTAATTTAGCTCATGCAAGCACGGTGTGGGATATTCTTGGCTGTGGAACACTTCAAGATTACCAAGACGCGTACTTAAAATTAGACTGTGCACTATTGGCCTGAGTCTGTGAATTTCGCAGAGAATTGAGTTTTACTACCTATAAGTTGGACTGCATGCACTATTTTACTTTAACCAATATGGCCAAAGAGGCTTCATTGAGGATCTGCAAAGCCAATGTCGAGTTATTGACGAGAACATCTAGATATGATCGAGCCTGCAATCCGCGGTGGCGCTACCTCTGTCTACGAAAACCGGCGCTTCATTGCTAATAACCAATACATTCCAAACTACAATAGCACAGAAGCTCATCGATTCCTATTTTGTGTTGATGCAAACAATATATACGGAGGAGTAATGCAACTTGAAAAACTCCCTCTCTCAGATTTCGCATTCAACACAGAAGTTGCAACTCAAGAGGTCCTAGACACACCCGATAACACCAGCGTGGGATATTTTGTAGAGGTCGTCCTTTCATACCCACCAGGATTGCATGACGATCAGCGGGATTTCCCCTGGCCCCTACCAAGGACATCATTGAAGAGGAGTGGTTGGGAGAATACCAACTGAACTTAAAAGAGCAACAATTCCTCCCCACATCAAAAGTGAAGAAATTATTAGAAACGTTTTTTGATAAGGAGCGATATTTGGTTCACTACAAATTGCTCTAACTGTATATTGAACTTGAACTTGTAATCAAGAAAGTGCATAGAATGCTGCAGTTTCGCCAAGAAAGCTGGCTATCACCATATATTATGTTAAGCAGTGAAAAACGACAAGTCGCAGCTAATAAGTTCGAGAAGAATTTGTACAAGTTAATGAACAACGCTGTATACGGCAAGAGCTGTGAATCTAAGCGACGCCGCAGTAAAATTACAATCACGCGTAATGCTGAACAAGTGCTGAACGTAGTGTCTATTTTAGAGTTTTACAGCTACATGGTATACCGTGAAAACATGGCTGCTTAGACGACACGCCCAACAGCTATCTTTTGGAACACTCCAACTATTGTGGGAGCCAAAATCGGGTCATGCGTCCAAACTTCAACTGCCGCCATTTTTATAGTGATACGGACAGCCTCTTATATTCTGCTCAAAGTCCAGACTTTTACAAGGAACTATCACAAAAGCCGCAGTCAGTTCTGAGTCATTTTGATTTTTAAAATACCCGTCGATCATTTCTTGTTTAATGCCAGTAACAAGAAAGTAGTCCTTAAATTTGAGGATGAATTAGCCGGCGACTACATTACCGAATTAATCTGCTTAAAGCCAAAGCTATACTCCATTCTTTCAACAAGTAAGTTAATTCTCATGAAAATCAATATTATTATTCTTACTATAATTTTAAATAGTAGTTGTATAAATAGTGAACATCTGGAACTTGTTAGTTTGTATTGTTATTTTAAAGGGGGTAAAAAATTAAAATAGCGCCTGTTTTTCTGGTTTTATCTTTTCAGTTTGTAGAAAACTTTCAGCAAAAGGAGCGGCGAAGTCCGCGAAACAACATCTACGGCACGCAGACTTTGTTAATACCCTGCTGTCAGGCAACAGTGTACGTGCAGAGAACACCCGGATTGTTTCTGACCACCACTCGTTGCGCAAAGTAACTACAATCAAAATCTGCTTGTCAGCGTTTAATTATAAACGCTACATACTACCCCATGGCATAAAAACCCTCCTTTTTGGCCACTATGAACTGGGCGATTATGCTATAGATGAAATAAATTGGAGCGACGACGATGTGGAGTGGTATTATGAAAGTTCTGGCGATTTTAGTGACTTACAGCTTAGTTCAAGTCCTGAGTGGGATGACAGTTTCGTTGTGCCACAATCGTCTCCAGAAACCACCGCCCAAAGCTCCAACACATGGCAGCCACCAGACTCTGGATTGCTAGCGACTGAATTGATAAACTATTCGGATATTGAGAGCATTGATATAGTCGATTTTGATGCAAGTTCAGATGAAAACTCCAGTCTTGATTACCAGTTTATTAATTTTGAAGCAGAGGAAGCCAGTGAAATTGAGTCAGAAGAACCAGTGTTTAAAACTGCAAGGCGTTATTAGACTGTGTAATTAAATTTAATAGCGCAGAAAAGCGCACGCAAAACTGTACAAGTCTGGATTTTGCATGGAGTTAGGTATTTGGTTTTAATTTAAATTGATTGAGTGTTTTGAAAGCGCTAAGACTACTGAGAAAGCGCAAGAAAGAAAGATTGGAATAAAGAGGAAAGGAAAGGTTTTTACATGTACAAACTATTCAATCCTTCCTAACCTAATTCCCACTCATGATCACTCCCTATATTCCCACGCTTAGTATCGCATGAATACCCCCGCTCTTAACGCTCTTATTATTTACTACTCACCCCCACTTTTCTACTCGTTACCTCCGAGCAAAGCACTTTCTTACACTCATTTCGCTTTCCACATTTATCCCATTTACATCAGGTTACCGACCAATCTGAGTTTACGAAAAATTGAATTTGAATTTTCTTAAAAATCTACAATCAAACACGTACTCTTATATCTCTTATGGTTAAAAAACCGTGCCATGTATGTCAAAAGTATGAAAAAAACAGATAAATAGATCTCGTCCGTATTTAGACACAAAACTGTTAGAATTTTGTTTGCCCAACGTGAGAAGAAGTCCCATATTCTGAAACTAAAACACAGAGACCCACTTTAATAAGGTTTTTGGTGATGATCCGGCCAAGATGGTGAGAAAATAAGAAATAAAGCAAACGATATCATAACCTGATTGTTGTTGCCGCCGTTCAATAATATGTAGATTTTAAAATATGTGATCACTTTTTGAATGAAAAGATAAAATTTACATAAAGATTTAGCTTTGTGCAATCTCTCTTTCATAAATACAACTTTTACTATTTCTATCCTTTTGCCACTTTCAGGGGCCGAGGCCTCAGTGATAAAAACAAAAATTTAACTGTTTTTTTAACGGCAAATGCGTTGAACATGATGGATCAACTCTAAATAAGGAATTTGAATTGCATTGGCGCGTTGCCTTTTAAAATTCGGATCTTTTCCGTTTGTGCCCCCCCCCCCCCCCCAGTACGTTATGCTCCCCCCAGTGACAAAGCACGTGTCACTACATAGTAAATCTTTATGGAAAAATGTTGCACGTGCGTCTGGAGGTTGCAAATAATATGCACCCACTAAGCTGGGGGAGGGGGGGGGGGGGCATAAACGGAAAAGATACTAAAATTCATTTTTTCATGATTTTTGACGTCAAATTGATGCGATGATTTTGGTCATGTCGGGAAAGGACATGGGATCCAAGTCAAAAAGTATTTTTGACCTAGCTTGCGTAGGAAAAAAGTTAGATTTTCAAACGGTTTTTTCGTTGTTTTGCAAAATGTATTTTTGAAATATATTTTTTTCAAGCTAATCAAGGAGTTGTCCAAATCTATTGTTACTACAAATCAAAGTTCCCCTATTTTCTTAAAATCCAATTCAATTTGGGATGTTGTTTTATGTATATTTGTAATGTTTGGTATTTTAATGGGTTTTTTTAGCTATAGCTCTTCATGTCTTTTCAACAGTGAGTATTGAATTTGTATTTTTAAGGACCTCTTTGGTCTTGAAAATGTGACCATACCTTACCAAGAGCCACGAACATAGTTTAAATAGCATTCATAATCATAATTGGTGCTTTATTTGTACTTTAGGTCACTCAAACTTATGCTAAAAGGGCCCATGAACATAGAAAATGCACCATTCTAACCATCCGTCCAGAAAAAATCAAGTCTTGGATCCTTTCTGCCGAGAGAAATCCCAAGTATTGTGTCCAATGTATATTTGTAATGTTTGGTATTGTAATTGTTTTTTTTAGCTATAGCTCTTCATGTCTTTTCAACAGTGAGTATTGAATTTGTATTTTTAAGGACCTCTTTGGTCTTGAAAATGTGACCATACCTTACCAAGAGCCACGAACATAGTTTAAATAGCATTCATAATCATAATTGGTGCTTTATTTGTACTTTAGGTCACTCAAACTTATGTTAAAAGGGCCCATGAACATAGAAAATGCACCATTCTAACCCTCTGTCCAGAAAAAATCAAGTCTTGGATTCTTTCTGCCGAGAGAAATCCCAAGTCTTGTGTCTTGACTGCCAAGAGGTTGCCAAGTCTTGGTTGTACTCTGCACAGAGTGACCCAAGACTTGGACATTCTCTTGGCAGAGAGACCCAAGACTTGGGATTTCTCTGGGCAGAGACCCCAAAGTCTTGATTTTTCTCTGTCAATAGAAACCTCAGAGATCGACTCTGGAGTGTTCTCTTAGCAGCCTTGTATTTCACATGATCAGACTCTGAATCAGGCCTGGGACTTTGCCTGACTTTTTTCTGAATCAGTCCTGATGGTCCCTGGAGGCTCAGTACGGGGAGTTTTTTTCACACGAGGCAGGAATCATGTACACTTCGCAGAACACTTTTCTGCCATGAAGAACGACCGAATCCTGTTCCGTCACAGCACCTGCTTACAGTACAAGAGAATGAAGATTATATGTGAATTACAAAGTGGAACAGATATAAAACAGACTTTGAAAAACCTTATAAAAAGAATTGCATTTGCAATTGGGCCGAAAAAAAAACTAGCTTGTTGGGCTGAAAAAAACGTTGTATATAAAAGTTCATGTTATTTATAAATAATCATTAATTTAGTGTTATAGAGCATGCTATTTTTCAAAAGCATGAGTTCGACCCGGGCTGACAATCCAGAGCATTCCAGTAATGAACCAGTGTAAATCCATAGACTGTATATAGACATTTTTACCCTTGTGCAGATTCTGTTCATGTCAAAGTATAGACTGATCAGTCTATATTTCAGAGTAAAATTGGAAATCTGTTTTTTACCTGATTTTGATCTGTCCATTACTATTTTCATACAATTATCAGTTTAATTAACATTTTTGTATACCTCTTGTCAGCCTAAAACCATTCTGTTCTGAACCTGTTTCAGCTCTGATTGTCAGCCTAAAATACACTGCTTTTATTCTGTTTCAGCGCTGATTGTCGGTCACACCACAGGCATATTCACACCATTCTGCATCACACCAAATGCAAATTCACACCATTCTGCATCACACCACAGTCATATTCACACCATTCTGCATCACACCACAGGCATATTCACACCATTCTGCATCACACCACAGGCATATTCACACCATTCTGCATCACACCACAGGCATATCCCACCACACATACATGCACACACACACATGCACACACATTCACACACACATGCACATGAACACACATTCACACACACAATCACACACATCGTAAATACACCTGTAAAGTGATCCGGGACATCGTAAGTACACCTGTAAAGTGACCCGGAAGGTCGAGAATATACCTGCTCTGTTTGCGAACGCACCCCGAATGCTCCCCGAATGCACCCCGAACGCTCCCCGAACGCACCCCGAACGCGCCCCAGACGGATCCTGAAATATCCAGTATCAGTGAAAGTAGCAGTATGCACACGGTATGTAGTACGTATGTAGTATGTATGTAGCTGTTTTAACTGGTAACGTGTCGTTACAGCGAAATGCATGCATTCTGCATGCATTTTGCATGCTTTTCTGACATGCTCACCATATTTCAACATTTTCGAAAATTTCAATGCACTGTTTTTACTCTGAAATTACTCTGAACAGTCTGAATAGTTGTTCTGTTTTTTTTTCTGGGCATAATGACCAACTTTTTTGATGTAAATAAGCTGTTTCAGTTCTGGTTTTGCGAGATACTCAGGTTCAGTACTGAAATACTCTGGGTGGTCAGCCCGGGGAGGCGCTCGAGTTTAAGTTATTTACGATGCGTCTTGAGGTACGCCACTTGAAAGGCAGTCAGTAATTTTTTCTGGCAACTATAGCGGCAGTGAGTAAATAACAAGGCAGTGGACATTTTAATATGGCTAGTTTGAGGGCAGCCGGCATAAAATTCCAGCAAGTAGAGCAACAGAATGCAATTAATTGTGGCATTTAGTGTGACAGTTTGCAATTAATTTGGCAAGTAAGGGGGCAGTCTGCAACCAATGCATGCGCAGCTAAAGACAAGCCTAAGTACTCATAAGTAGTATTGTCTGCAAAATATAAATTGCAAAGTAAAA
Organism: Convolutriloba macropyga; assembly: GCF_964194025.1. NCBI lineage: Eukaryota > Metazoa > Xenacoelomorpha > Acoela > Convolutidae > Convolutriloba > Convolutriloba macropyga. Next base: position 121,795 of record NC_134476.1, read on the forward strand.
GATTGGCTTGAAAATAGAAATGAGCATCCTAAATAACCGTCTCTTTTCAATTGATCAGCTCATATTTGCACTGACACCAAGCTCTGGAAACTTATCCTCAGGAGAAAACTAGTTTTGTTGAATTATAAGATTTAAAAAAATAGACCCAGATAAAGCCAGTTGAAACTGATTTCCTTGAAATGCAGGTGATTTTTTGATATCCAGTTGCCCCAGTCGAGACCAGATGGTTATCTTGCAAGATTCTGCCAGAATCTTGCAAAAACTGCCTATCTTGCAAGATCTCACAGAAAAATGGTTATCTTGCAAGATTCTTGCAAGTTCGTTCCGGTCGAGCTGTCCTCTTATTGGCTCTCATTCATGCAACACATTTCATTTCGACCAGAAATTTACTTAAGAATCAGTTGCGTGTTTTTTAAGAAAAAAAATAAATTTGAATAGATTTTAAATCTGGAAATATTAATTATCTGAAGAAAACAAATTAAAATCTGCCTTTGAGAACTGTTAACACAAAATAAATTACTATCAAAAATTATTTTGCTTCAACTTTATCAAGATTTACAAAACTACACGTCTATATTACCTTTTTTGATGAAAAATTATGTGTTATTATTCTTTGCATCTTAAACAGCTTTATTTCGTTTAATTTAGCTCCTTACGCTTAATTTTTCTTGCCAATGCCCAAAAAAACTTAATGCTTAGATTAATATTTTTCTGATGTTTTTTTTTAATAATTGTCTTTCGCTTTTTTGTCGATGCGCAAAATATGTTTACATTCGAATATTGCAACCGTTTTAGCGTTTTCTTTCCAAGTGTAAGGTCTTTTCAAGTGTAAGAAAGTGTTTTTTTTGCAAACGGCTATCTTGCAAGATTCTTGCAAAACGAACGGTTATCTTGTAAGATTCTGGCAGAACGAATGGTAATCTTGTAAGATTCTTGCAAAAAATGGTTATCTTGCAAGATCTTGCATGATTCTGGCAGAAATTCTTGCAAGACGATGTATCGTCTTGCAAGATTCTGCCAGATTCTGGCAAAATCTTGCAAGATAACCATTCGGATCCGGCTTGGGTGATCAACACTTTATTTTATGAACGAGGTGTTATAACTAAATAAAAACCTTTTTTAACTATATGGTTCAGTTTTTCTAGCTTCAAGATCTGTTTGAGAATTAGGGCTGGGCCGTTGCTTTAATTTTGTGCTTTTCTGTTTGTAGCTTTTAGTTTATTTGTTCACGCGTCTTGTCTTTCAATGAATTGCGTTTCAAGAAAAGGATCTTTTCAACAATTGCCCCCCCTTTGGTACCTAGTAGAGAATCGCCACCCCTTTTGTGCTATACTTTACCACAATATTACTTGGCGTACAGTTTAGATAGCCGAACATCAGTTTAAGTGCAATTGCAGACCGCTGTTCACGGCTATGCCTCTCACGCGCTGTGGGATGTAATCCGGAAATCGCGGGTCGGTTATCGCGGCGAAGCCGCGACGCCCGCGAAGCGCGCCCACCGAACCGCCAGTCGGAAATTCTTTTCGCTTTGTATTCCAATTCGGCTAATTGCCCTAGCATGGCGCACTTTATTCTATCCAGTTTAACACAGTATGAGCATACACGGAAAGTTTAGTCGTCTCTGATTGGTTGATAAATCGCTCGCTTAAATTCTATTCAAGAATAGGCCCCCCTTTTGCAAAAAGGGGGGGCAATTATTGAAAAGATCCCAAGAAAATCTAGTTTTCAGACTAATTCGATAAAAGAAAATGAGTTTCTGCATTGGTGCAATATTCTCTGATCCACGAATGAGAATTTCTGAGAAATATTAGTATACAATAAAACGTTGGTAAAACAGAATATTGATTAAAAGATGACTATTCTCATCAGTAGCTGCAACTTTAGTAGAAAACATTAACACATATTAATCACCGAGATATAACAGAATAAGTAATGAAAATAAGTAACAGTACTTTCTGCATTGTGGTTTTTCAATTTGGTGCTCAACGTACTACTTCGAGTCTCTCTCCGAAATGTTTGGCTGTTAAAAATCGCAGTGTTTATGGCTAGTTATCGCCAATTTTCTAGATTTCCAAAGTAATTTTTCCACCTGAAAATATGGTTTGAATCTGATTTAACTAGAAAAAAACCAAATCAAGGTTCTCCCCAACTTTTGTCGATCCTCTGTTTATTTTTTCAGTTATCTGGATTCGACATCTGTCTACACTTCGGATCCAGACGTAAACTTTAATTATTTTGCAAAAATTGCGTATAAAGAGCTCAATAAACGCGGCCGTATATCCGACACCTTTCTTGACTTCAATCACTGCGAAACCTCAACCCTCATATAAACCCCTTTGTTAGCGGCATCCCGGGTCGAGGAAAGATCGGAAAGCTATGTAACAAAAACGGGGGAAAGTTGCTTTTTTCACAGCAAATTTTGTACATATTTTGCGGTGGAAGGCGGTGAAACCTAATGATTATGCGGTGAAACTATATATAATGAAACTAGAGTAATCGCTGAACACTTTAGCAAGGAAATTTTGTAACTTCACCGCTACAAGGAGATAAGTGTTTTCCATTGCTTTCACCGCCTCATTTATGTAATGTGTTGCATATTTTTTGCGTCGAACTACCTTGACACTCGACCCGGGATGAACAACATCACATTTCGCAGTAACCCTGGGTCTTTCTAGGAAGGAAGCACGGTTACTGCGAATTGCGATGTTGATTAGACCCGGCCTAGGTGTCAATGTCATTCAACGCAAAAAATATGCAAGCTAAGCTCTGAATTCGGGAAAATTTGTAAGATAAGCGGTGAATGCGGTGAAATTATATAAATCAGGCGGTGAATGCGGTGAAAACAAATTAAACGCCTGGTAGCAGCGAAATTATATAAATTCGCTGCATAGAACACTGTCCAAATTATCTGAGGTAAGCGGTGAATGCGGTGAAATTCCATAAATTCACCGCTTAGCTCAGTGGTGAAATTACATAAATTAGGGGTTAGTGTAAGATTAGGGGGGTAATTTTAGTAGCTGAAACAATTTCTTAGAAACCATATCCAAGATCATAAAACTTAATATTTGTTTAATGGATTGAAAGGCCTTCATTTGGTTGCAGTCTTTGACATTTTTGCTGATTCTTAGAAACCATATCAAAGATCAAAAAAGTTTCATCAGTGGGAAAATCATTGAAAAAGTTCTACTCTGCTTGAACTACCAATTTCATGTAAAATCTTGAAAATCATACCAGTGATCATATATGGCGTCATAGAAAGCATAGCAAGATCATGCACGAAATTTTGCTTAGACTTGGATTGAACAATATATGGTTTCAGATATTGTATCTGAGAAGGGTCAACCGGGCAATTATAGCCCCCCCTCCCGCCTCGCCATAATTATGTGTTTACCAAGATTGGGCCTGGGGTATACGTTATCTTACAACCACCACTAAGTTTGGGAGGTCTATAATTGTAAAAATCAGTAACTTTGTCCCTTACTTTATGCTGACCACGCTTTCGCTGTAGTGGGAAGGCCTGCAGTAATGATAAAAATATTTCGTTATTGAATCAGTTATCAATTGAGTGGCGGTGAAGAACGATCCAATGGTTTCCACTACACACTGGAAGTTCACGAGGACGAACTGCAGAGATCGAAGTTCTTTAACACAGAACACAGATAGAACACAGAACGCGTTCAACAAAAGCGAAATTAGGAGGTTGAACACCTAAAAAATTAAAGCAAATTATATCAGGGGATCAAAACCCGGGTCACCGATCATACAAATTTCTTTGATTTAGCTCTAGGTCATATATGATTTGTATGAGTTCATGGTAGTCATAAAAAGATCATAAATGGTTTCCTAGAAATTATACAGGGATCATACAAACATTTTTCAAGGCCTGAAATCTGTACAATTTTTAACTTTCTATTAGAGTTAACAGCTTTTTTCGAAATCATACAATGTTATATATGGCGAAAAACATTACTTGAGCCACTGTAGTCAGAAGACATTGCAATTCGTATTTGATTCTTTTTGTGCGCTAAAAGAATAACGTGCAGTTGAAACATCTTCAGAAAACGAATTGAAGATATATCCAAAAAAATTTTAAGCTTAAATGAGAGTTTATTGGTATAAACTGGCTTCAGAGAATATCAAAACTTTAGTTATTCTTTAAGGCCGACTCTTTTTTTGGTGCCGCGCCATGCAAATGATATTGTACGTTAGGGTCTTTTGACGGATGGCAAAGTGATGCCAGGGAATCACGTAGGTGATGCATTACCGAACAAAAACGAGGAAACATAACGGAAGAAGGATTTATGAGATGTGTGATTCTTGGTAATCATACTAGGATCATATATGATTTAATGGCAATCAAAAAAGGATCATATAGGATTTCTTTGGTTCCCCATGGTGTTGTAGCCCTGTATCTTCAAAAAAAAATTGAGAAATTTTATTGCACGTTTGAAAATTTGCAGATTTCCTTTACAAATTGGGTATATATTGAAAAAAAAGGAAAAACAGACATAGCTTTTTAAATTTTTTTGTGAGCTCTATCTCTTCTCAAGACTCATTTTTGGGAATCGGAAATGGTGAACAGACGAAAACTTTAGAAAAAGAAAAAAAATCTTTTTTTCAATTTGTTTTAATCTTAGTATATAAAAAAAATTTATTGTCATATTATTAGATTTCAGAGGCCAGAAGCTGAACCAGAGCAACAACTCTTTCTTTGTCTACTAAAAATCATTAAATAAGAAACGAATTTTCGAGAGAAAAAGACGAAAATGTCGTTCACATTTTTGTTTGGTCCTCTGACCTGTCGAATAAAGTATTTTGTGGGAAAAACAGGGTCTTCATCTCAGAGAGTGTTTTTGCAATGGCAAAATTGTACATACAGTTTTTCGTTTTTTTAACTCAAAGGAGAGGATCAATTGTTTTTTGTTAATAAAAATCATAATATATTTTTCTTCGGATTCCGTGGACATCTAGACTTGAACTGAAACAAATATCCCCTGTTTTTTAATAGATAGGATTGAAATTCCGCAGCATTTATCAAAACTGAGAGACTCGATAACAACAGAAAACAACGTTATGAGAAATGAGGATTTTAAAACAAATTGTATACTTTGTTTTTTAATCCAGCTTGTTTGGGTCACTTTAGCAACCCTTAGCCCATAGTTGACCATCCAATCCAGTGAACAAAACAATAATTGAGCAACAACAAATTATAATCCGGGAGTTTTTTCGTGAAATTAAACATTATTATTTCGCTTGTGTCAGCGCAAATTGATGCAGGGCATTGTAACTTTTCCGCATTGTCACCCTGTTAAGTTTTGTGTTATTGTGACAAAAATGCTAGAATTTTATCTTCACGGGATAATTCGAAACATAACAAAACACATGAACTCAACCAATTGCGGTAAGAGCCAAAAAGAGCTTTAACTTTTTCCAATAGCATAACTTCAGACATATATTGACTTTGCTGTTTGTGCTGTTGCATTTTTTCAGCTCAAATAGCAGTCCCTTAATTCAAAATTTCTACAGGAGGCGTTTATATTATTTAATTCAAATAAAAACGTATAAGTTTTGTTTTTCAAGTAGAATAATTTCATTAAAATTCTGGAGCATACTGGCCAAACCCGAGTCTATCAATTATTTCGTTTCTTTACGACTCCATTTAGTTGAAATGATTGTATGGCGATTTTATAACGCGAAGAATAAACGGTATCTATTCGAGAAACAAAAATAAACGAAACTATCTTTGCCAAAAAAGCAACTCTCCTGTCAAGTTACGTTCGGTTTTTGTTAAAGATTACTTTTGTCAGTTAACTCAAAAATGACTGAGTCATTGCACTACAGCATTCTTCTTTGTAATGTAAACAAAATATAAGAAATTTATTAACTCGATGCAAAAACGTTGATAACTTTTATTTCATGTTTTTTTCTCAGTTTTCACGTAAGTATTGATTTTTTTTGTTGAATAGAAATAGCGCCATTTTAGGTACTGTTCGGACACAAGAATATTAGTGTTAATAAGTGAAAACAGACAAAAGACCAAAATTAAAACATTAACAATCACCTAAAAACTACAAAAAACAATTAACTAAGAAAAAAAAACATTGTTTTACCAAAACTCTATTTTTTGATGATTGTTTCCTATTCGGTTATATATTTCGAAAAAAGTTTTAAAAAGGCTGTTGATGCTCACTGTTTGGTGGATATTCCATTAGTTGGGCATTCATTTAACGATGTAAAATTTAAATAAGAACAAAATGAGTCATTTCGGTGATTTAAAATTGTTAAGATCATATCCGAATGAGTGTTTTCATTTTATTTTGGTTTTCATTCTAGAACCAATTGTCATAATGATTGCTTCAAAAAAAATTAGACTATAAAACAGAAATTCATAATGGTTTTCTTTCTCAGAACAACAAAAGGTATTTCAACAACTTGACACTTACTTTTTAAAATTCTGTACTACGCTCAGTATTGCACGAGCCGCTTGTTTTAATTTTGAAATGTAATAAAAGCAGGAATGTGAAAAAGTTTTCGACCAATTTTCAGAAGAATTGACTATCTGAGTTTGCCAATTTGTCACCATGGTTTTTAATAAGCTTAGCGGGCATAAATCCGCTACACTTACATCTAAATTGCCACAGTCAATATGGACCGATTGTATAAACGCGTAATTAAGTTTTTTTAACAAGGTCAATACCTAGAAACTACTAATTGCGAATTCGGAAATGATCTACTGGGGTAGATTCGAAATATAGGTTAATGTGGAGTGCTATTACATATCGCAATTTTCAATTTTATTTGTGAAGATGGAGTAAATTGGTGAAGAAAAATTAAAACTAGTTGCTAAATAGCAGGCGATTATTCGACATAGAGGAATGTGAGCCAAACTTTGCGAAATAACGTCAATTGATTTGACAGAAAAACAATTTCTTTGAAAGAAAAAATTTGAAGGGAAAAATCAGTAAGAAGTTAAAAGAAAACTGAAACGGTTTACTACTTGAAGGCAATGATTTGCAAGCTTCAATACTTACTCTTCAAGATTTTGACGTAAACTATACTTGCAAATAAATTACTCTTGTCATTAGTCGTAAATATATATCATATTATGATTCCGTCATAAGCCCTGAAATTATGAAAAGAGGTTGCAATGTTGGTGTTTAAGCGACAATCCCTGGAAAGCTGGAGACGAAAGCTGTCCAGACAATCTCTGCACTTATCAACCATGATGATTACGAAGCCATAAAAAAGTGCATTTTGATCCCCCAAAGATGGTCTAATGAGAACACTTCCCATATGTTGGGAAAACTTTGACAGACATGAAACACATTACTTTGTGGTGACATCAGAGTCAACCTTATTCCTGAAGAAAATAAATCCAAACAACTAATTTCCGTCTTGCTATCAAATGCAATAGCATTGGTTGTACGCTATAAAGCGACTAAGACAACAAAAAGAACAAAAACGTTAATTTATCTGGTTTTCAAAATCTCCGTTCACTACAAAACGTTACTAAAAAATGCGATGATTGATCACTACTGAATAGATTTGCAGATACTGGAAACAGATGCAGAGGATAGAAAAAAGAAACCTGCAGTTCCAGCATATGGGCAAATTTTCGAAACCTGAGACACGTTGATATTTAAATAACAAATGTTGGTTATACCGGTTACAAAAATTATTAGCAAATTGCATAAACTGTAAAATTTTTAAATTTCTTCTGAAAAAATTACAGGAGATTGTACAAAGAAACTAAATCGATTGGCACCAGAAAAAATTTGGTCAAACAGGTTGGATTGTCAACGAAGTTAAAAATGCTGCCACAAGATATTGTTCAAGACAATTTTCCTCATAGCAAAAGCTGATAACACCAAAAAATTTGATGAACAACCAAAGATATTTAATCCATTAGCAAAGACAAAAAAGAGACAACATAATCAAATTGAAGCACCCAAAATTAGTAGTGATGGTATCCAAAACATTTCGAGTTGCTACAAATACTCTCGAATGTGTCAATGGCAACGAATTTTCTTTCTGAAATAGGCCAAAAATGTCAGCTATTTCCCAGTTTTGCCTCTGGTTCATCAGCATGATCAAGCAAAAACTGAAAACTGTACGTAGCATCTTTCTCTGTAATGAGCACCATCTGAAAAGCTCAATGATAAAAAAACCAAAACAGCGTTGATGCTTTTTGATGCTCCTAGTCCTAGAAACATTTGCCAAAAAACCCTTGCTTCCTCAAAATCTACCTTACTATGCAAAATTTACCTTAAATACAAAAGGCATTCAGATTGGGTACTATACCGAATATTCTCAAATAGTGAAAACGCATCAGGTCTTTTTAAATGGAGATAAAACTGAGCCATAAAAATACAACCGATATCCATTTTACCCGCTTTTGGAAAATTTGATTATTTCATGTTTTTTTCTCAGTTTTCACGTAAGTATTGATTTTTTGTTGAATAAAAATAGCGCCATTTTAGGTACTGTTCGGACACAAGAATATTAGTGTCAATAAGTGAAAACAGACAAAAGACCAAAGTTAAAACATTAACAATCACCTAAAAACTACAAAAAACAATTAACTAATAAAAAAAACATTGTTTTACCAAAACTCTATTTTTTGATGATTGTTTCCTATTCGGTTATATATTTCGAAAAAAGTTTTATAAAGGCTGTTGATTCTCACTGTTTGGTGGATATTCCATTAGTTGGGCATTCATTTAACGATGTAAAATTTAAATAAGAACAAAATGAGTCATTTCAGTGATATAAAATTGTTAAGACCATATCCGAATGAGTGTTTTCATTTTAATTTGATTTTCATTCTAGAACCAATTGTAATAATGGTTGCTTCAAAAAAAAAATTAGACTATAAAACAGAAATTCATAATGGTTTTCTTTCTCAGAACAACAAAAGGTATTTCAACAACTTGACACTTACTTTTTAAAATTCTGTACTACGCTCAGTATTGCACGAGCCGCTTGTTTTAATTTTGAAATGTAATAAAAGCAGGAATGTGAAAAAGTTTTCGACCAATTTTCAGAAGAATTGACTATCTGAGTTTGCCAATTTGTCACCATGGTTTTTAATAAGCTTAGCGGGCATAAATCCGCTACACTTACATCTAAATTGCCACAGTCAATATGGACCGATTGTATAAACGCGTAATTAAGTTTTTTTAACAAGGTCAATACCTAGAAACTACTAATTGCGAATTCGGAAATGATCTACTGGGGTAGATTCGAAATATAGGTTAATGTGGAGTGCTATTACATATCGCAATTTTCAATTTTATTTGTGAAGATGGAGTAAATTGGTGAAGAAAAATTAAAACTAGTTGCTAAATAGCTGGCGATTATTCGACATAGAGGAATGTGAGCCAAACGTTGCGAAATAACATCAATTGATTTGACAGAAAAACAATTTCTTTGAAAGAAAAAAATTGAAGGTAAAAATCAGTAAGAAGTTAAAAGAAAACTGAAACGGTTTACTACTTGAAGGCAATGATTTGCAAGCTTCAATACTTACTCTTCAAGATTCTGACGTAAACTATACTTGCAAATAAATTACTCCTGTCATTAGTCGTAAATATATATCATATTATGATTCCGTCATAAGCTCTGAAATTATGAAAAGAGGTTGCAATGTTGGTGTTTAAGCGACAATCCCTGGAAAGCTGGAGACGAAAGCTGTCCAGTCAATCTCTGCACTTATCAACCATGATGATTACGAAGCCATAAAAAGGTGCATTTTGATCCCCCAAAGATGGTCTAATGAGAACACTTCCCATATGTTGGGAAAACTTTGACAGACATGAAACACATTACTTTTTGGTGACATCAGAGTCAACCTTATTCCTGAAGAAAATAAATCCAAAGAACTAATTTCCATCTTGCTATCAAATGCAATAGCATTGGTTGTATGCTATAAAGCGACTAAGACAACAAAAAGAATAAAAACGTTAATTTATCTGGTTTTCAAAATCTCCGTTCACTACAAAATGTTACTAAAAAATGCGATGATTGATCACTACTGAATAGATTTGCAGATACTGGAAACGGATGCAGAGCATAGAAAAAAGAAACCTGCAGTTCCAGCATATGGGCAAATTTTCGAAACCTGAGACACGTTGATATTTAAATAACAAATGTTGGTCATACCGCTTACAAAAATTATTAGCAAATTGCATAAACTTTAAAAATTTTAAATTTCTTCCGAAAAAATTACAGGAGATTACACAAAGAAACTAAATCGATTGGCACCAGAAAAAATTCGGTCAAACAGGTTGGATTGTCAACGAAGTTAAAAATGCTGCCACAAGATATTGTTCAAGACAATTTTCATCATAGCAAAATATGATAACATCAAAAAAGTTTGATGAACAACCAAAGATATTTAATCCATTAGCAAAGACAAAAAAGAGACAACATAATCAAATTGAAGCACCCAAGATTGGTAGTGATGGTATCCAAAACATTTCGAGTTGCTAAAAATACTCTCGGTTGTGTCAATGGCAACGAATTTTCTTTCTGAAATAGGCCAAAAATGTCATCTAATTCCCAGTTTTGCCTCTGGTTCATCAGCATGATCAAGCAAAAACTGAAAACTGTACGTAGCATCTTTCTCTGTAATGCAGCGACATCTGAAAAGCTCAATGATAAAAAACCAAAACAGCGTTGATGCTTTTTGATGCTCCTAGTCCTAGAAACTTTTGCCAAAAAACCCTTGCTTCCTCAAAATCTACCTTACTATGCAAAATTTACCTTAAATGCAAAAGGCATTCAGATTGGGTACTATACCGAATATTCTCAAATAGTGAAAACACATCAGGTCTTTATAAATGGAGATAAAACTGAGCCATAAAAATACCAACGGATATCCATTTTACCCGCTTTTGGAAAATTTGATTATATCATGTTTTTTTTCTCAGTTTTTACGTAAGTATTGATTTTTTGTTGAATAAAAATAGCGCCATTTTAGGTACTGTTCGGACACAAGAATATTAGTGTTATTAAGTGAAAACAGACAAAAGACCAAAGTTAAAACATTAACAATCACCTAAAAACTACAAAAAACAATTAACTAAGAAAAAAAAACAATGTTTTACCAAAACTCTATTTTTTGATGATTGTTTCCTATTCGGTTATATATTTCGAATAAAAAGTTTTATAAACGCTGTTGATGCTCACTGTTTGGTGGATATTCCATTAGTTGGGCATTCATTTAACGATGTAAAATTTAAATAAGAACAAAATGAGTCATTTCAGTGATTTAAAATTGTTAAGACCATATCCGAAAGAGTGTTTTCATTTTAATTTGGTTTTCATTCTAGAACCAATTGTAATAATGGTTGCTTCAAAAAAAATAGACTATAAAACAGAAGTTCATAATGGTTTTCTTTCTCAGAACGACAAAAGGTATTTCAACAACTTGACACCTACTTTTTAAAATTCTGTACTACGCTCAGTATTGCACGAGCCGCTTGTTTTAATTTTGAAATGTAATAAAAGCAGGAATGTTAAAAAGTTTTCGACCAATTTTCAGAAGAATTGACTATCTGAGTTTGCCAATTTGTCACAATGGTTTTTAATAAGTTTAGCGGGCATAAATCCGCCAGACTTACATCTAAATTGCCACAGTCAATATGGACCGATTGTATAAACGCGTAATTAAGTTTTTTTAAGAAGGTCAATACCTAGAAACTACTAATTGCGATTTCGGAAATGATCTACTGGAGTAGATTCGAAACATAGGTTAAGGTGGAGTGCTATTACATATCGCAATTTTCAATTTTATTTGTGAAGATGGAGTAAATTGGTGAAGAAAAATTAAAACTAGTTGCTAAATAGCTGGCGATTATTCGATATAGAGGAATGTGAGCCAAACGTTGCGAAATAACGTCAATTGATTTGACAGAAAAACAATTTCTTTGAGAGAAAAAATTTGAAGGGAAAAATCAGTAAGAAGTTAAAAGAAAACTGAAACGGTTTACTACTTGAAGGCAATGATTTGCAAGCTTCAATACTTACTCTTCAAGATTTTGACGTAAATTATACTTGCAAATAAATTACTCTTGTCATTAGTCGTAAATATATATCATATTATGATTCCGTCATAAGCCCTGAAATTATGAAAAGAGGTTGCAATGTTGGTGTTTATGCGATAATCCCTGGAAAGCTGGAGACGAAAGCTGTCCAGACAATCTCTGCACTTATCAACCATGATGATTACGAAGCCATAAAAAGGTGCATTTTGATTCCCCAAAGATGGTCTAATGAGAACACTTCCCATATGTTGGGAAAACTTTGACAGACATGAAACACATTACTTTGTGGTGACATCAGAGTCAACCTTATTCCTGAAGAAAATAAATCCAAACAACTAATTTCCATCTTGCTATCAATTGCAATAGCATTGGTTGTATGCTATAAAGCGACTAAGACAACAAAAAGAACAAAAATGTTAATTTATCTGGTTTTCAAAATCTCCGTTCACTACAAAACGTTACTAAAAAATGCGATGATTGATCACTACTGAATAGATTTGCAGATACTGGAAACGGATGCAGAGGATAGAAAAAAGAAACCTGCAGTTCCAGCACATGGGCAAATTTTCGAAACCTGAGACACGTTGATATTTAAATAACAAATGTTGGTTATACCGCTTACAAAAATTATTAGCAAATTGCATAAACTGTAAAATTTTTAAATTTCTTCTGAAAAAATTACAGGAGATTGTACAAAGAAACTAAATCGATTGGCACCAGAAAAAATTCGGTCAAACAGGTTGGATTGTCAACGAAGTTAAAAATGCTGCCACAAGATATTGTTCAAGACAATTTTCCTCATAGCAAAATCTGATAACACCAAAAAAGTTTGATGAACAACCAAAGATATTTAATCCATTAGCAAAGACAAAAAAGAGACAACATAATCAAATTGAAGCACCCAAGATTGTTAGTGATGGTATCCAAAACATTTCGAGTTGCTACAAATACTCTCGGATGTGTCAATTGCAACGAATTTTCTTTCTGAAATAGGCCAAAAATGTCATCTAATTCCCAGTTTTGCCTCTGGTTCATCAGCATGATCAAGCAAAAACTGAAAACTGTACGTAGCATCTTTCTCTGTAATGCAGCAACATCTGAAAAGCTCAATGATAAAAAAACCAAAACAGCGTTGATGCTTTTTGATGCTCCTAGTCCTAGAAACATTTGCCAAAAAACCCTTGCTTCCTCAAAATCCTCCTTACTATGCAAAATTTACCTTAAATGCAAAAGGCATTCAGATTGGGTACTATACCGAATATTCTCAAAGTGTGAAAACACATCAGGTCTTTATAAATGGAGATATAACTGAGCCATAACAATACCAACCGATATCCATTTTACCCGCTTTTGGAAAATTTTTCAAGAAAGTAAATTGTACAGCGGAGTTGTTTCGTTATCCAGCGAAGAAGATATCTTAAACAAAAATCAACTTGTATTCAGAGATCAACAAACTAAAATTAACCCACTTGTTGAAAACTTGAGATCCAGCTGGCAACCCAATGTGCACATCCTTTGGCCTTATAAAAGCTTTTGACAATGTCACCCTTCAATTTTTCATTCAAAAAATGCTGGAATTGCAGAATAAGGTAAGATGTGTTAGAATTACTAAAACATATCTCTGAAATAGAGTGCCAACCTGATGATGTGAAAACTCATCGACAAAGATATTTTGGTGTACCCAAGACTCGATCTTGAGACTTTAATTTCCTGTTTTGTATCAAACTTTTATTGTTTTTGATTCAAAGTGAACTGGAACTGGATCTATTGCGTAAGCAGCCGATACTGAAATATACACCAACGAAGATCTGAAAAACAAAAATGATACGCACGAAAAACTTCCCGATAAATCTGTCATTTGGCACAAAAAAACTGCTCTCATATTGAAATTTGATAAAAACAAAGAAAATTAGGTTCTGCAAAAAACAAGAAGAGCGACTTGTTAGAAAATCGAATGATTCAGAACATGGAGATACACAATGCTGCAGAAAAATTTATGTTTTTATCCTAATTGACAAAGACCTTTTTTTCCTTTTTCTAACCACTCTGGAAACATGCAAGACCAAACCAGCTTGTAAACGTTAAAAAAGAAATCTATGTGCAGCCAGAGAAATACAAAACTTTCGACCCACCGAGCCTAACAATAACTAAAATTTTTTAAATTTTGATTTAAAAATTTAATTTTGCAGCAACAATCAGGAAAACAATAATCATTTTCTTTTTAGCCTTGTTACATATTTATGGAACAATCAACAAAGAAAAAAAGTTGAGATTATCAAAACTCTAATTTGTTTTGTAATGACTGTTACACTATCGTTTAACTAAATCGAGAAAAAAAATTGTTGTTGAGTGTTAGTATATGATAGGTATTTTATTAGTTGGGTACAATTTTAATAAAAAAAACAATTAAGCGGAAACTCAGTCTTTTGTATGTTTGATACTTCTTGCTTTCAATTGAACCATTCAGTTTTATTTTCAAAATTACCATCGGTGTTTGGCTGAAATACATATTCTTTGCGACTCATGTCTCTTCGTGAACTTCAATTTTCTGGGGAAAAACTAAATTTGAGCTTTTTCAGTTCACATTAGCAAAAGATTGTTGCAAAAATTGCTTCAGAACAACGAGAAGTATTTTTAAAAATGGAAACATGTTTTTGAACTTCATGTACTACACACAATCTCGCACAAGCCGTCACGTTTTGCCTTGACTGTTTTAAACTGTAATGCATGGAAGTTTCTATCTGTGATTATGAAAGAAAATGTTGAAAGAGTTTGAGAAGTAGCTACTAACAAGCCTCATGATCGAAAAATTGGAGGAAATGGGTTCAATTGTCGTGAGATGACATAAGTGGATTAGACAGATTTACAATTTTGTGAAAAGCAAAATTGTGCAGGAATAAAACTGGGACAAGTCAAAGAGAAAAAATATTCTATATACTACTTATAGGCGTTGATGTATACGTCTCAAAAACTACTCTCCAGGTGCATTAACAATACTTGCAAATAACATTTTACACATTTAATTAATCGTAATTATATATCATATTATGATTCCATGGTAACCTCGGAAGTTAAGAAAAGATATGGCCTTATTGTTATTTATGTTAAGTGTAAAAGTAAAGAAAAGCTCATCGGAAAACTGAAGATAAAATATGTCCAGACTATCTCTATATTCATCAACAATGATAATATTTAAGCCATAGTAAGCTGCATTTATATTCCACAAAGTTGCTCTAAGGAGAAAACATATTTCAGCAAATTTTCTTACGAAATGGTTGTGAAATCATAACTGAAACACATATCTTGTGTTGACTTCATTTTACACTTTTTTCATAAGGTAAAAAATCAATTATACTAAACTTCCTCTTAAAAACGAATGGACTAGCCTTGACTGGACAGATGCTGTGACTAGGGAGAATATAAGAACAAAAATGTTAAGTGATCTGTATTTCACAAAATTGGATTCCCTAAAAAATGTCGAGAAAAGCAGCTACTCAATACAATTAGGTTTATTTGCAGACACTGCAAATGGAAGCAGGAGATATAAGCAAAAATGGTCCTGCAGTTCTCGTGTATGGTCGAAAATGCAAAATCCTAGAATATTTGTTAAATGAAGAGTATATGTTGAATTTTAGGTTGAGGAATTCTTAGACGGAATAAACAATAAATAGCTGCTTTCTTCTGAACTTGTTACAGGAGCTTCCAAGTAAGGCACTATATTAAATGGTGCGTGGAGAAAGCTTTCAGCCAGAAAACAAAAAAGCTGGATTGCGGCGAAGTAAAAAATGATGCTTCCCAACGCATTTCACACAAATGTGTCTCATAGAAAAACGGATAGAACCAAAAGAAGTGTGATGAAAAACTCGAAGATGGTAAGAAAATAACAGGCCCACAAAATTAGAAAATCTTGTATAAATGAAACACTGAAGAACGCCAGAAGAAGTACCATAAAATTTTTCTAGATAAACGAAAACTGTCGCGTGAGTCAAAAGCAACACAACCGTGTCTTTCGCGGACACATTTGCGCAAAACTCTTCGCGAATAAAAGAATCCAGTCTTTAAAAATTGATTTGAAACTCAGCCACCAATTTTCCAGCCAATATCAAACTTACCAGCAATTGGAAATTTTTTCGTGAGAAAAACCATACAGCAAAATTGTCTCTTTCGTTAGCAAACACAAAATCCTAAACACGAGACAAACAAAAGGCTCAAAAATTAGCGGTATATATACCCATTATCAGTGCGAGAAAATCAATATATGAACCAACGATACCGATCAAACGGAACACACAGAAGTATTCTTACGTTTTAAATTGATGATACCGAAAACTGTTTACAATATTTTGTCGTTTTGCTCTTCTCAGCTAAGGTAAGAAAATGACAAAAATTTCTACCGAAATAGACGCTCGTCCAGAAACCACTCGGTTGGTTGACGACATCATATTAGCATCAAAAAGCATGGTATGGATCTCCAATATGCAGCAGGCACTCGAGGCAACTTTTCACATGGAAAACAGAGGGAAACCACACTGTGGTATTTTTCCCGGTAGGACGTCCTTGTCTGTGAATGTTCTCAATAGGTCACAAGCCTCGTTGTCTTGAAGCACCTTGAACTCGTCCATCATTGCCAGTTGTCACCGGTAACAAGCGTCTCCTTGCAGACTTTGTAGGCTGATTTGGCTTCCAAATAGTTACCCTCAGTCACAACAAGATGGCTCCTGTCTTCTCCAAGAATTGGGGAACAGTCCTTGCTTGTATCCTTTGTCTGCTTGCTCCAGTGCCTCTTGAAAAGATATCAAGTTTCTCTGACTTGGGAAGTTCTCTGTGTCACTCTTTTTAATGACTCTGAGTCTCTGACACTCCATCTTGTTGCAGTAGATCCTTCATCTGGTGCCGCTTTCTCAACTTCCGAGGCGTATCATCTCAATGTCAATTTCTGAGTGTTCACAAACTCTGCGTAAGTGAACTCCTCTTTTATTGCTGTAGTTGTGCCCTTATTCTCTTTGTTGCCATCGTCCTAATGACCACCATCTGGGTGCAGAACCCCCCGTTGCTGTGACCCCTCATATAGTCATGCATCTCCGTGTTGTCAGGGACTGAGGCTTTTTCTGACACCTAGAAGATAACATCTGGAAGTGCCACCGTGTGTTGGATACGTACACCAGTTATCCGTTGTCGCCTTCAGTACAATCCTCAAACTTTCCCTCCGTTGCTTTGGGCTCAAGTTTGCAGATCTCTCTGTCTCTTTTCCTCATGAAAACTCTGCAACCAAAAAAATATATTTCACTTGTTGAAAGACTAAGTTTTACATACATCGCATAAGCTCTGTGGGACTGTTCTCTTCTCCTTGTCTCACAAGTTTCTGAGCCTTGTTGCGTGGAGAATCGCTGCTTCCCACATCATCTTGGGAAGTCCTCAGTCAATGAGCATGCACCTTGCCATCCCCAACTCTGTCCTGTTGCACCTCTCAGCTATCCCATTCTGTTATGGCGTAACGTGTCTTGATTTCTCTTTTTTACTGCCTGCATCTAAACAGTATATTCTGATCTGCTCTGAGAGAAATTCTTTCGTATTGTCTTGCCTCATTTTCTTGTTTGTCCCCACACTGCGAACAATTTTCATCAGACTTGCCAGTGCTTCACTCTTTGCCATAAGCAAGTACACAAACTCAATGTTCGTGAACTGGTCTGCAAACACAATGCGGAGCCGGAACCCCGACAGCGACTCTACTCTGAAATGTCCCATCACGCCTGAGAGAACCCTCTGCCACTCTTGGTTACGGAGTCTTCATGATCCTAGCCAACACGTAAACTTTGCATACATCATCGATTTAATCTCTCTCTCTCTCTCTCTCTCTCTCTCTCTCTCTCTCTCTCTCTCTCTCTAAGGTGCACTCCTGGCCACATCCGCTTGATTCAAACGAGCCAATCGCCTTTGCCACTTTTTTCACTTTCAAGTACCACGCTGCTGGAACTCATCTTGAATTCTGGAACGCTGCAGGATTAGTAAAACGATTTAATTCCTTGTGATTGTATTACCCGAGTTTTTTCTAGAGTTTTATGTAAGTTTTTAATTTCTTGAAAGTGATGCTATGTCCCCACTCCGTGCATCATGAGACTAATAAGATTTTTGAGGAATGATCAGGCACACAGAAAATTTTCATGAGTACACATTGGAATTGCCCTTTGTTTGAGGTAACGCTGATCCTCGCACTGCCTCTAACCACAACTATTGAGGCCCCTCCGCTTGGATTTTTGACCACTGATTGAATTGGCACAAATTCCAGGTTACGTGTCAATGATTGTCACAGTATTATATGTACAACCAAGGTACACTGGCATGCCTGCTGCTTTCCGCTAGGTAAGAGCTGCCCAGTATTCTTGGTATAGTGTAGACAATGTCGAACTCACCGCCAGTGACTCTGGTTTGCCTCCATCTCTTTGCCTCTTGCTTGCCCTGTCTACTTTACTCTTCTCACCACACTTGCTGCAATGTTTTGAACCCTCCCTCCTGTGGTACTTCGAGATGTTTTCTCGCTTGGTTATCTTCATGAAGTCACGCTTCACGGCCGATGCCACTGAACCACTTGGTTCCTTGTGTTTTTGTGATATGCTCTTATTGAAGTTCTGTAGCCTTTTCCTCAACTCTGTGAAGTTATTAGCCAGGTTGAAGCTTTTCTGTATGGCAAAGTTTTCATAAATCATTGGCAGATCTTTGAGGAACAAGACGCTGAAGAGGGACTCTGAGACCGCTCCCCCTGCTTTTTCAGCCTTTGGAGCAGCACCTGTCCTATGATGTAAAAGCTGTCCAAGTTGCAGTCGAGCAAGCTGTCCAAAATCCTCGAGATGCAGTCGAGCAAGCTGTGTCGTCGAGGTCACCACTATCGGCGTCTCCCAACTCTGAAATCTCTCTTGCAATTTATTCTGAGTCATTGCTCAGCCTCTGATGTTGTCATCTCCTACAAAGTTATGTCTCAACAGCATGGGGATTGTCGCATCCAGAGTGAGTGCCAGAGGGTACCACACTTTGTTTCGTTTCTCCCTGATATCTGCGACTTCCTTCTCACATGCATCCTTAGGCACCTTGTGGTTCTTCTTCTCTTCATTGCTTGTCTCATTGGCTAGCGAGGCAGTCTCATTGGGTTGCTCCTCTGTCCCAATCAGTGATTTGTAGAGTCCCTTCGTCTGCCTCATCGCATAAAAATCTCGTGCTCCAAATTGGAGAGTGCTGTGCCTTTCCTGTGTAGGTCGGCCGCTTCACTCTCTGTTGATCCATCGTAGTTTTAGCAGGTACAACACTTGTGAAAAAAGGTAAGGATCTTTTCCGTTTGTGCCCCCAGTACGTTATGCTCCCCCAGTGACAGAGCACGTGTCATTACATAGTAAATCATTATGTAAAAATATTGCACGTGCGTCTGGGGGTTGCAAATAATATAAACCCACTAAGCTTGGTGGGGCACAAACGGAAAAGATCCAAAGGTAATAATCAGAAAAGTATTATGACTCTCAACAGCAAATTAGTTTAATTAGGAATTATTTTTATGACTTAGAAAATGGCTGGGCACATAAACTCTTGGGTTATAGATTTTTGCAATTGGAATTTTTGCGAGCGTTTTTTGACAATGCTGAAATTTTGAAAATCAGAGAATGAAAAAAAGATAATTTAAAGTAGAATTTAGAGATTTACAGGAGAGATCTGATTATAAGATCAAGATTGTGTTTCGATTTTGGAGATGAAAAAAGGCTAAAAAAACAGCTTTATCTATACCCATTATCATTTCGAGAAAGTCAAGATATTGACCAACGATACCGAACAAACGGAACATACTGAAGTATTCTTACGTTTTAAACCAATGATACCGAAAATTCCTTACAGTATGTTGTCATTTTGCTCGGTCTTCTCATCTAGGGAAAAAAATGACAAAAATTTCTACTGAAATAAACGGTCGGCCAGAAATCACTCGATCGTTTGCATTTTGATCAAGCATGCCGACCTTGGCATTGTCAAGCGAAAATTGTGCAATTATTAACAAAATAGATATTTTCATTATTTATAATTTCACAGAAAAAAATGTAGTTACTATTGTGATAGTTTTGTTAACTATTCACAAATGTCTATTTTTGCGTACGCATATGTTTTTTCTTTGGTTACAGCAGTACACGCCAATTTGAATCTGGAATTTTTCCACCAAGGCAACGGAAATCAGAAACTTTTGCAACCCAACCCTTCCAAAAAAATAACGACTTCCTCTTTGTAATACCTTTAATGTTTTTTGTTTCGTTGCTCGGGGTTTGTTTGATAAAAGTGCAAAATTACGTGGGGAGGCACAAACGTTAAAAATCAATTGATTGTCAAAAAATCAATTTAAAGATGAAACTGCTTGTGGTTCACGCTTTGTTCTAAAGTCTTGACAAGAACTCAATAATTTTTATGCGGTTGATTCTTGCAAACTGTTTCTATACTTACCTCTGTGTAGACTAGATATGTACGTGTGCGCCCATGTCGGGTATAAAATTTGGTATATTCGTCACTGTTTCTGAATTCAAACCACGAGTAGTCTTCTGCCTCGTATCGAAAGTTGTAAGCACACCTTTCATTAAACCATACGTAGTCTGAAGCGTATTGACAATAGGGAATGTAATAGCTGTCACCCTCACTGTTGACTTTGAAGTAGCCAACTTCTACTCGTCCCAAGATTTCTGGTGGCTCTGGGCTCATTACAAAACGATGTTGAACAACTGAGGCAACCAAAAAATGCAAAAATTGTTATTAAATATGAAGAGTCAGAAATATACTGTCGAAAGATAAGATAAAAAATGGAGATTTTGATTTACCTGTGAATGATTAAAGAACTAAAATTAGAGTATCACAATAATCTCCCAAGGCATCGTCTGATTATTACTTCTAATTATATCAGTATTTTTCTGCTGTCAAACGCGGCGCCAGATTGTGGCAGGAAATTCTGACAAGACTAGCGTCTAAAAGACTAAATTAGATATACTTTATAGCACATTTTAAAAACAGATCGGAAATTGTAAATGGCTGACTACCGAAAATTAATTTACTTTTACAGAAAAATAAATGCACATGCAGATAGCTCCATAAATGAAAAATCTCAACTCAAGTTCAAACGGGTACCATCCTCAGTACTAGCCGCCAGACAAAGTTTTCAAGACCACAATTTGTCTCGATGAGCATGAAGGTAACGCGCAACCATTAACGCCGTTCAGCGCCGATCTATTCAAAACGAGTGCTCTTACACTGAATCATTTCCCTCTAAGTATTTTTTCCACCGTATTCCCTCGTTTTTTTTGTAACGACGAGTACACAGTCGTCACGGGACTCAAAGAACACGCTCCAGTACCTTGGACGTCCTAATTGGTGCACATATGCCGATGAATACCTTAAGACCTGTAATTTGGTTTGTTACTCGCAGAGATCAACCCGAAGGTTGCTACCCTACCCGGTGAAACCAATCCCAAAATTCTTGACAAGTTCCTGTTTTGTTCCCGGCAAGACTAGAAGAAATCTTACCAGGATCCTATTAGGAAACTTATCAGGAAATGTAGGTGGTGGTAAGTATGTGCAAGTTCTCACTTTTCCCACTAGGAAAATTGAGAAATGTCAGATTCCTAATAAGAAATATGGGCGAAAACAAGATCTCAGTAGGAAAGTTCAAAAATTAACTGGGTTCTTAGCAGGAATGAGCAGATTCCTAATAGGAAAAACAGGAATCTCTGTAAGAAAAACAGGAAGTTAATAGGTTTCGTAGCAAGAAAAACGGGATTCTCTGTAGGAAAAATAGGAAATTAGCAGCAGTTGTAGCATCGAAAAAGCGGTTGGGCAGGGACCCAGATGGACTGACAGCAGCTGCTGGTTATCGAGACACCAAAATCAGCCAAGAACATGCATCCCAGAAAAACAGGGCTGGGTCCCAGTTAAGCCGGGACCAAAAAAACAAGAGAGAGAGAACACATGAGAGCAGAGAAAGAAGAGGGTGTTGTGGGTCCCAGTTAAGCCGGGACCAAAACAGAAAGATAGAGAGCACATGTGTACGGATCACTTAACTCCGCTATAGTGCAATTACGATAGCACATTCGTCAGATCACTCGTCTTGTCTGCCCACTTTTGAATAAAGTACGCATTCACCAAACACCTTCCGTACCGGAAGATCTGTTAGCCGCCAATGATTAATTTTTCAGGATAATCACACGCTAGCGCTGGAAAGATCAAACAGAAGAACAAATATGGTTCCCTAATTGTTCGCATTGGTTCGTCTTGTTACTTTAAAGACAAAAGCTTTGTTGTGTTTGGAAACATTGCACTCGCTATAAGAAACACTCGGCAACGAAAAACATCTGCAACATTTAAATAAATTCGACCGACCAAGCAAACGGGAAATGCCTACAATGTGTTGCCGCTATTTGTAATAGTCTAAAATGAAATTTCAGGGTACGTTTGAGAAGTTTATTTGGTAGTTGCATAGTGGAACTCGAGATAAGTAATGATTTGGCCTGCTGACTTTTTCCCCCAAGAGATCAACGGACCCTGGCAATTTTTTTTAAAACCAACCGCAGTTGAATATGGAAATTTGTTTTCAGATATTTTTAACCTGTTTTTTTGGCAATACGGTGATTGAGCCCAGCAAAAAAACTCTACAGTAACTGATTGCTCTGATGACTGTGTCATTGTCTCAAGTTGAATAATGATGATTTTGAAAACGAATATAATTTATACTTCTAATTTAGAAATTGATGAAAGTTGTTTTTTACCTCTTCTTGTTAAATTCTTATGAGCAATTTGCCCACAAAACGTCATGAGATTAACCAAATTTTTCTCAAACCAGTATAATCTTTTCATTTCCTCTAATTTAAAATCTCAAGACAATACTACTCGCTGGAGTACAACAACGGTTACTCTTATCATAAGACTCTCCAATTTCGTAGTATACGCCCATTTGCTTTACTAATGCACGACTATGAAAACATTGCAATTCAGCTGACTACAAGAAAGTTCTCTTTTTAAAGTTTTTGTGAGATGCTTGTTTAGAGCACTGAAATCAATTTCAACAAACAAAATATCAGTCAAATACATCTCTTAAACCAAGTTTCCTAAATAACAATTTATCAGGTTTCTTCAGCGTGATAGGCTAAAAAAATTAACACGTCTAGTAGCCAAAAATTACCCGAAAAAATCAGCAAATTTTTCCTTATTGATGTGGTCATTCGCATAATGTTCAAGAGCTGACCCATATCAAACCATAATGAGATTTTTACAATTATTTATGAAGACTATTATATTATTCTAATTTACAAAAACGCACAGATCGTGCAATTTAGCAGATATTACTAAGTGACTTTTTCCAGCAACCTATCCTTACAAGGCTCAACTAATTTCAGTTTCATGAGATATACTAGCCACCGCCACTAACAGTAGATTCCAAATGATTTTGCAGTAAATGGGGGAATTGGAGACAAAAGAACTGTAAACAAAAACGGAAATAAGAATTTTTTTCCTCGAAAAAATCTACCATAATCCATTTTCTAACTTTATAAAACCAATTAGCATATTCGTCCCATTGTTTCCAAATCCCATATTACAAGGCCTTTTTTACATCGTTTACGTATATTGTAAACGTATATCGTACATCGGGGTGCTGATTCGTATTAATTTTGTTTACTAATGTTTCTACTCTTAAGCAGAAATTTTCCGGGCTGCCATTTCTTAGTGGTCATACACGGATCATATATGATGTCAAACGAATCTTAACGTATTTCCTAGTACGATCCTTGTATGAGTACTAAGAAGACATATATAATCCTTGTATGAAATTAAAGAAATCACAAAAGACAGATAATAATCGTAGATCGCAAGCAATCAAAAACGGATAGCTGACCAATTGAAACTGTTGCAAACCCACACATGAAATCTTTTGTTGTCCTTTCATGACTACTAATAAACATATATGATCCTTGTTTGACTACGAAGATGTCATATATAATCCTTGTATGAAATTAATGAAAACACAAAAGATAGATAAGGTGGATCGCAAGCAATGGACAACCGATAGCTGACCAAATGAAACTGCTAAAAATCGACCCATGAAATCATTTTTTGTCCTTTATGACTACTAATAAATCATATTTGATCCTTGTATGACTACTAATAGGTCATATATGACAACTAGGAAGTCATGAATGATCCTTGTATGACTACTAAGAATTAAAATATTGTGGTTGTATGACTACTAATAAATCATATATAGTGGTTGGTGGTATGACTACAAAAAAACATATTTGGTCCATTTATTACTAGTGAGACATCACACACACACACACACACACACACACACACACACACACACACACACACACACACACACACACACACACACAAATACACACACACACACGCACACACACAAACACGCTCTCTCTCTCTCTCTCTCTCTCTCTCTCTTTCACGCACATACAAACACACTCAGAGGAAAAATCCCAGATAAGCCGGAACGAAAAAAAAACAAACAGGAGAGGCCATGAGAGGCACTCGATGAGTAACTTCGATGCAACGGTACCAGATAAGTTAACGGTAATTAAGTTTAATTCTGTTCTTTATGAAAGTCTCCATTAACTTTTACAATGCGTTGCACCATTAAAAAATTTTTAGGATCCTTGCATAACTACAAAGAACTCATACAAATCATGTACGACCTAGTATGATTGCAAAGAAGAAGAATCTTAAGGTATGGCTGCATTGATCGAGTTTTTTTGTATCATTCGTTTAGGGCGTAATGACCGAAGCATATTAGTGTTACGTTCGAATTTTTGTTTGACCCTTGTATGACTACAAAGAATCCTTAGTACTTATATCTAATCTGGTATGATTACTAGGAATTATATTTGACCTTGTATGACCACTACGAATTTTGTTTAACAAGCAATCCGTTGGCCAAAGAATAAATCAAGGAACCTAACACAATTCGGTTTTTTTATTTCAAACGCAAGATCTCCGCTGCAAACACTTTACCGATGTAGCCGCGTATCTAGCGTTCAATGAGTATCAGTACTGAATAGGAACGTTTTCAGAAATATTAGTTTTCTTTACTGAATCAGCAAAAATATTGCAACAAAGTTCACTGATACTCTGAATCAGCAGCCTCTGAATCAGTACTGAATTTGCGTTAGAGCTAGGTACGGGAAGCAACGGCTCGTTTCTTTTGAAGTAAGTCAAACATTTCATCAGACCAGTTTTGTGCCAGTTTTGTAAAATTGTCGGCAATTCAAAAGTAAAAAGCTTGAGAAGTACAACAAGTAGAACACTTTCAAAGCTTTCATGTTCAACATGGTCCAGCATTTCGAACTTTTATAAAAAAAAATTGTTTGATGAGGCACAGGAGTAATGTTCACTTAACTATTTCATTTACAATCAATAAGATAATTTTTACTCGCTTGTGCGTCGATTGAATTTTGTCAGAATTCAAAAAATATCTGGATAAAAAGTCGGCATTCTCATTTTCGTATCCTACAATTGAAACTTTTATCTCTGCTTTTTCCATCTTATTTAAGCTGAAAAACAAACCAAATATTCTGGCTGAAAGAAAGCTTTCTGAATTTTTGGGGCTGAACATGAAGAAAAATTTAGCAGTTCCTGCACTCATCTTGAGCTGTTGTTTTTTGTTCGCTCTCACAAGCTCTTATGATGAAACCGGAACCATAGCAAAGCGAGGGATAGTTGGTGGATTAATTGGTTCCAAAAACAAATACGCATTTTTTTTCCGGCTGTCTATAACCAGACATCGGGACAAATTCGATATAACGAATAATTGTGGATCAACTCTTGTTGACAATCAGTTTCTTCTGACTTCAGCTCATTGTCTCTTCCACACAACGAGAGTCTCTCACAACCGATTTTTGCAGGTTAAACCAAATATCAAGCGAGCTACGGGCTCTTTTTACAATATTATGGAGAATATTGAGATGGGTAGTTATAACATTACAACGCAGAGGTATAACCAAATCGTCACGGGCAGATATGACCGATGCGTGTATCTCGTGTTCGTTTTTACTATGTTAATACATTGAAAGTGGAACAATACTGCGGAAAATAGCTACTTTAGCAGAAACCGGCAAAATGGAAGGGAAATTAGAATCCCGTGTTCGCAAAAGTGTCCTAATCCTAGCAGCAAAATACAAGTACAAACTTCATAACCTATTTTTCGCACGGTTTGTATCACGCATCCGCTCCATTTATGTATCGATTTTTCGCACGCAATGTAACTCGATTTCGCATATAATCCACAAATAAGCCTAACTTAATTACTACTTATTTAATTAAGCTTAACTTGTTACTACTATTAGTACTTTATTACTACTTTATTAATACTTATAGTACTTTATTACTAGTTAATACCACTTATAAGTACCATGTATTACTTTTTAATAAAATGGGCCAGTCCCACATTGGTATACAAAGCCTATGATGTGCGAGGGATTTTACGGAAAAAAAATCAGTTTTTGTGGTTGCATGTATTTAAAGCGCTTTAAAGCTTTGAAAGCTTCAATTGAATCTTTATTAAAGTGCTTATTGCATGCTCAAAATGCGCGCGAGGAATAGATAACTAAATTGAGCGAAAACGTGCTAAAAGATTTGTAACCTACTTTTCGCACCGAATGTTCTTTTATTTCGTAAAATTGGCGGAACCCCTTTTGCGAAAAGTAAGATACGAAGGATGTCTCCTAGTTTCGTTCATTGTATGTATCTAATTTTCGAGCCCATTTTACTCAGGCGGAAATTTTGGGGTATAGCTCTGCGTCGTAATGAAATGCGCCCGAATTGACTAAACTAACTCTATATAACTAACAGAACACATACTTAAGTTAGTGTGACTAGGGTCGTGATTGAGTCAAACGTGAGCTCTATTTTTGATTGAGTTCAGTAAGTGAGAAAGTCACCAGGGACAAGATGCTCTGGTCGACGATGTACTGCGTATTTCAAGTTCTCCCGCACTCTTGCAAACAAGGGGGTTTGTCTTCACTAGGAAGAAATGTACAGTGGCAATATTCAATTTGTTGTACCTTGCACTTGATTTTACAGGCCTAACCGCTGGTATATTTCTAATCTAGCTACTGTGCGCTAGTTAACCCGACTGGGCAAAAAAGAAACTGATCTGTATGAAAATTTAAAAAAAGAACGAGTTTTAAAAAGAAATGTTAAAAAGAAGTATTGTATATGGTAATGTTATGTGTGAAAAGGTTTATAAACGTTAGAGTGGCTAATTGACTACTTTGAGGTGTAGCTATTTCGAATGCGAGACTTCAGTGTCTTTTCAAATTCGAAGCTCAAAATCGAAATCTGTGTCATCTATTTTTGTATCAGTTTCGATGTGGGATCGATATGAGATCCGTTTCCTTATATTTCGAGGTGTTCAGGTTCTGTGGTCAGGCAAGCCTCCAGCTCTAATTGAGCTAATATAAATAGCTCAATTATTAGGCGGACATGATTTTTTTTGTTACAAGGTGCGTAGAGGATTATTACGGTTAAAGTGATATTTTAATAATCTAAAGTTCCGCGTCCTTTTCTCATTTTGGCAAAAGACATTTTGTTTTCAGGCGATTGGGTACTGTGCAACTGATTTCCCAAGATGAAGCAAAAGCAGTGAACTGTTTCCTGGGAAAAATTGTGTATTAAAATATTCTCTGCTCTGTATGCGAGAGCAAAGAAAAATTGAAATATGCAAAACATTACTGTGCGATTATTGGATTAATCTGGAATGTTCGATTTGTTTTTCTTACCCCACGTTCTGCTCCACTTAACAAAATATGATGACAGATCAATGAGTTTTACCAGGTTGAGGTCCCAGACCAAAAATTAATGTGTCCATACCGTCACTGACAAAATATGTCGATGTCCAGACCGCCCCAGACTAAACGTACCTATGACCAGACTTTCGTGCGTTCAAAAACATTTGTGCGATCTTCTTGCGTTCAAAAGAAACCTATGTTCAGATTTTCGTGCGTTCAAAATCGCTTATAACCAGACTGTCGCCGTTCCAAACCAAAATTTGTGCGCTCAAATTTTGAAATTTTGTGCGTTCAAGTCCAGACTATCGTGCGTTCAAAACCACTTATGTCTAAACTTTCGTGCGGTCAAAATAACTTATGCCTAGACTTTCGTGTGGTCCAAAATATTCGTGCGTTCATCGTGCGTTCAAAAGTGAGCATGTCCAGTCTTTTGTGCGTTTATGTTCAGACCAGTCGCCAGTTGTATAATGTATTCGATGCATGTTTAGATATTTTGTTTAGGGTGATGGTTGCGATGAATTGCCCCAGCGGTTGTTACATTTTACATTAACAAAAGGTGCTCTAAGAAAGCATTGGTTGAAAGGGTTGCCAGGAACCTACCCAACAATTAAAGCTTGATTTTGTTTTGCAATTTCAGCAATGGTCTATTATTCTAGGTGTGAATTTGTTCAAAACAAATCAAGAAGTTGGATTCGACTTTTCCTGGGTTCGACGTTTGGAACCTTTGAACTCAAGTGATTTGAGGTTTTCTTGGCGGTTCACTTGAGTGAGCACTCTAGTAAGAGTGTTTAGTCAAAAATGAGCTCATCGTTTTTTGGCAATTCTTGTTTCCATTCAAAAAGATTTCACGTGCTCCAGTGTCACTATTTTTAGTCTTTCGTTCGTTCAAATCTGCCTATATCCAGATTTTTTTGTGTTCAAAATCGCTTATGACCAGACTGTCGCGCGTTCCAAACCAAAATTTGTGCGCTCAAATTTTGAAATTTTGTGCGTTCATGTCCAGACTATCGTGCGTTCAAAACCACTTATGTTTAAACCTTCGTCAGGTCAAAATAACTTATGCATAGACTTTCGTGCGGTCAAAAAATTTTGTGTGTTCATCGTGCGTTCAAAAGTGAGCATGTCCAGTCTTTCGTGCGTTTATGTTCAGACCAGTTGCCAGTTGTGTATTGTATTCGATGCATGTTTAGATATCTTGTTTAGGGTGATGGTTGCTATGAATTGCCCCAGCAGTTGTTACATTTTAGATTAATAAAAGGTGCTCGAAGAAAGCATTGGTTGAAAGGGTTGCCAGGAACCTACCCAACAACTCAAGCTTGATTTTGTTTTGCAATTTCAACAATGGTCTATAATTCTTGGTGTGAATTTGTTCAAAACAAATCAAGAAGTTGGATTCGACTTTTCCTGTGTTCGACGTTTGGAACAATTGAACTCAAGTGATTTGAGGTTTTCTTGGCGGTTCACTTGAGTGAGCACTCTTGTAAGAGTATTTAGTCAAAAATGAGCTCATCAGTTTTTGGCAATTCTTGTTTCCATTCAAAAAGCTTTCTTGCGCTCCAGTGTCACTATTTTTAGTCTTTCGTTTGTTCAAATCTGCATTTGTTCAGACTTTCGTGCGTTCAAAGTTGCCCATGTCCAGACTATCGTGCGTTCGTTTGTGTTTCCAAAAATTATCATAGAAGTAAGTGATAGATGGCGCGGTGGAACGGAAAGTTTGTAGACATGAAGTAGGTGAGAGGTTTAAACCCCGTTCGATAAGTTTGCTTTTTTGTTAGAATTCTGGTGATTTGGGTGAAAATGAATAATTCCCCACATTTCACAGCATTCACTGCAAACACATTTAAAAAATACGCAGTGAAAATTATTTGTTTTCACCGCATTTCATTCACAGCGTCCTCTACAAAATTGCACCACCAAACTTTGACCCGGGAGTTTTTCTTCCATTGCGCGTTCCCATTGATGTTGGAAGAAATTTGTTTCCTGTTGTGCAAAAGCGCTGTCTGTGAACAGAGTTTTCATTTCAGAGTTCAGTGTTGGATAATTGTTTGTGTAATTTGCAACGTATCTACGAGAGAGAAAGTGTTTAGTTCGGTATAGAGTGAATTTTTTTTTTGTTTTTTTTTTTGCAAAAGGTTTTATATTGCAGTAAAAACACCACCTCTTCAAAACTTTTTTTGTCGGCATGACAACTTGCAATGCAGATGGTTGCCCCAGTTGTTGTTTTTCTAACACAAATACGACTACAATGAATTTACGATTCTGTCCCAGGCTGAGGTCCAGAACTAAATTGAGCTTGCGCTATGATCAGACCGACTCGAACGCAAACCCGTGTCTTCCCAGACCAAAATTACAGGGTCTAGAATTATCATAGAATTAAGTGATAGATGGCGCAGTGGAACGGAAAGTTTGTAGACATGAAGTAGGTGAGAGGTTTGAACCCAGTTCGATAAGTTTGCTTTTTTGTTAGAATTCCGTTGAATTGGGTGAAAATGAATAATTCCCCACATTTCACAGCATTCACTGCAAAAACATTTAAAAAATACGAAGTGAAAATTATTTGTTTTCACCTCATTTCACAGCGTCCTCTACAAAATTGCACCATCAAACTTTGACCCGGGAGTTTTTCTTCCATTGCGCGTTCCCATTGATGTTGGAAGAAATTTGTTTCCTGTTGTGCAAAAGCGCTGACTGTGAACAGAGTTTTCATTTCAGAGTTCAGAGTTGGATAATTGTTTGTGTAATTTGCAACGTATCTACGAGAGGGAAAGTGTTTAGTTCGGTATAGAATGAATTTGTTTTGTTTTTTTTTTGCAAAAGGTTTTATATTGCAGTAAAAACACCACCTCTTCAAAACTTTTTTTGTCTGCATGACAACTTGCAATGAAAAGGATTGCCCCAGTTGTTGTTTTTCTAACACAGATACAACTACAATGAATTTAAGATTCTGTCCCAGGCTGAGGTCCAGACCTAAATTGAGCTTGCGCTATGATCAGACCCATTCGAACGCAAGCCCGTGTCTTCCCAGACCAAAATTACAGGGTCTAGAATTATCAAAGAAGTAAGTGATAGATGGCGCGGTGGAACGGAAAGTTTGTAGACATGAAGTAGGTGAGAGGTTTGAACCCCGTTCGATAAGTTTGCTTTTTTGTTAGAATTCCGTTGAGTTGGGTGAAAATGAATGATTCCCCACATTTCACAGCATTCACTGCAAAAACAATTAAAAAATACGAAGTGAAAATTATTTACGATTCTGTCCCAGGCTGAGGTCCAGACCTAAATTGAGCTTGCGCTATGACCAGACCCACTCGAACGCAAACCCGTGTCTTCCCAGACCAAAATTACAGGGTCTAGAATTATCATAGAAGTAAGTGATAGATGGCGCGGTGGAACGGAAAGTTTGTAGACATGAAGTAGGTGAGAGGTTTGAACCCCGTTCGATAAGTTTGCTTTTTTGTTAGAATTCCGTTGTATTGGGTGAAATTGAATAATTCCCCACATTTCACAGCATTCACTGCAAAAACATTTAAAAAAAACGAAGTGAAAATTATTTGTTTTCACCGCATTTCACGGCGTCCTCTACAAAATTGCACCACCAAACTTTGACCCGGGAGTTTTTCTTCCATTGAGCGTTCCCATTGATGTTGGAAGAAATTTGTTTCCTGTTGTGCAAAAGCGCTGACTGTGAACAGAGTTTTCATTTCAGAGTTCAGAGTTGGATAATTGTTTGTGTAATTTGCAACGTATCTAGGAGAGAGAAAGTGTTTAGTTCTGTATAGAGTGAATTTTTTTTGTTTTTTTTTGCAAAAGGTTTTATATTGCAGTAAAAACACCACCTCTTCAAAACTGTTTTTGTCTGCATGACAACTTGCAATGAAAAAGATTGTCACAGTTGTTGTTTTTCTAACACAGATACGACTACAATGAATTTACGATTCTGTCCCAGGCTGAGGTCCAGACCTAAATTGAGCTTGCGCTATGATCAGACCCACTCGAACGCAAACCCGTGTCTTCCCCGACCAAAATTACAGGGTCTAGAATTATCAAAGAAGTAAGTGATAGATGGCGCGGTGGAACGGAAAGTTTGGAGACATGAAGTAGGTGAGAGGTTTGAACCCCGTTCGATATGTTTGCTTTTTTGTTAGAATTCCGTTGAATTGGGTGAAAATGAATAATTCCCCACATTTCACAGCTTTCACTGCAAAAACATTTAAAAATACGAAGTGAAAATTATTTACGATTCTGTCCCAGGCTGAGGTCCGGACCTAAATTGAGCTTGCGCTATGACCAGACCCACTCGAACGCAAACCCGTGTCTTCCCAGACCAAAATTACAGGGTCTAGAATTATCATAGAAGTAAGTGATAGATGGCGCGGTGGAACGGAAAGTTTGGAGACATGAAGTAGGTGAGAGGTTTGAACCCCGTTCGATAAGTTTGCTTTTTTGTTAGAATTCCGTTGAATTGGGTGAAAAGGAATAATTCCCCACATTTCACAGCATTCACTGCAAAAACATTTAAAAATACGAAGTGAAAATTATTTACGATTCTGTCCCAGGCTGAGGTCCGGACCTAAATTGAGCTTGCGCTATCACCAGTACCACTCGAACGCAAACCCGTGTCTTCCCAGACCAAAATTACAGGGTCTAGAATTATCATAGAAGTAAGTGATAGATGGCGCGGTGGAACGGAAAGTTTGTAGACATGAAGTAGGTGAGAGGTTTGAACCCCGTTCGATAAGTTTGCTGTTTTGTTAGAATTCCGTTGTATTGGGTGAAAATGAATGATTCCCCACATTTCACAGCAATCACTGCAAAAACATTTTAAAAAAACGAAGTGAAAATTATTTGTTTTCACCGCATTTCACAGCGTCCTCTACAAAATTGCACCACCAAACTTTGACCCGGGAGTTTTTCTTCCATTGCGCGTTCCCATTGATGTTGGAAGAAATTTGTTTCCTGTTGTGCAAAAGCGCTGACTGTGAACAGAGTTTTCATTTCAGAGTTCAGAGTTGGATAATTGTTTGTGTAATTTGCAACGTATCTACGAGAGAGAAAGTGTTTAGTTCGGTATAGAGTGAATTTTTTCGTTTTTTTTGCAAAAGGTTTTTTATTGCAGTAAAAACACCACCTCTTCAAAACTGTTTTTGTCTGCATGACAACTTGCAATGAAAAGGATTGCCCCAGTTGTTGTTTTTCTAATATTAGGAAAAAACAACTGAAGCTTTTTTTTTTATTGAAAATTGTCCTATAGACAAAAAAACAACTAAGATCAACGCTAGGAAGCGTTGTTTTTTTAAGATCAACAGAAAAAATCGGAAAATTATGTTTAAAAAAGCGATGAAAATTGTTTTTAATATCAAATTTTGCTCAAAATTGTGCGGTGAAATGCGGTGAAATTATGCAAATTCACAGCTAGAGTGAGCTGTGAATATAAAACATTCACCACATTTGAGCTCAATTGGGTCTAGCTACCTGGATCTGGGAAGATTAAAATCGTTCTTTGTTTCTTAGATTTTTTTGTACTGTTTTATGGAAATAAGTTTTCGTTTGTTTTTCTCTGATGCTGGATTTTTTTCTG
This sequence comes from Convolutriloba macropyga, assembly GCF_964194025.1. Classification (NCBI taxonomy): domain Eukaryota; kingdom Metazoa; phylum Xenacoelomorpha; order Acoela; family Convolutidae; genus Convolutriloba; species Convolutriloba macropyga. The sequence goes on from NC_134476.1 coordinate 155,217, forward strand.
ATTTAATGTTTCAGATCTAGGTTTGCAGATCCAAGTCACCAAAACCTGAGTGTTCTTTCACTAATACTTAATGAAAGTAAGTTTGAGAATGATTTCTTTTTCTGTTTTCTAGCAAAGTTATGAATTTTTTTGGATTTCGAAAACATTTTCTCTTCATTGAATCTTGAATATTTTCATCCCATCTTCTGATGAAAGAAATTACGATTAACTATTTAACATCAATTCTTTGGATGAGTCCGTAGTTAGAGTCTCTTCCAAAGCTCTTCGGTTTCTTTCCCTGAACTTGTTTCTCGCATGTTATGAAATCTTGAGTTCGAAGAGAAATCTGAATGATTGTCGATAATAGATGTGTCTAATCATTTCGGTGCGGAGAAAAAAATTTAGGTACAATTTTCTCAAAAATTTCTAAATAATTTTCTCAAAAAGTCCAAAGAACTTGACTTTAAATTAATTTTGACTTTTCCTGCTTTGGTGTCCGAAATTATCTTATTCATTATTGAAGAATGGTCTTCAATGTTCACAACTGCTCATTTAGAGCTGCATTATTTTCTGATAGTTTTTTTTTCAAATTGTGAAACTGTTGATGAAACGAACTAAGTTTTCTAAAAATTTTGCATTTTTTTCTTTTGTTGTCCATTTTCATCGCAACGATGAAGGTTTTACATTAAACTTTAACAGGACATTAAGATTGACTTTAACATGTCACCGAGTTCTTTGTTAAAGATCAAAGCTACATGGCTAATGTCGGATCTTTTAAGTACATGTGCTCAACTAATTTTGCAGCCCACGTTTTAAAATTAGTGTTTCTGAGGTGAACAAACCAGTTAAACTAAGCATCTTAGTTCAAATTTGCTTGAAAATGGTTGTATTTAGAATTCTTTTTCTCAAATCGTATTTTCGAGGCTAGTGTGAAAACTAAGGACAAATCTTTTAAAATAAATATCACGCCATAAGTCTCTAGATTCCACGCGACATCTTTTTCACCGTCAAAAATTGAATATCTAAGATATTGTCATTTGGAACAAATTGAAGAAAAACCTTAATCGGCGTTTCTTTTCAAAAGTCTTCCTCTTGATAATAACTAGGGTCTAAGAAACCATTGGCAGTTCTGCGATTTCCTCATCGGTATTAGTTTCTTGTTTCGCAATTAAATAGTTCATTTGCTAGTATACTTTGGTTTCATTCCAAATTCTGCTTCATTAAAAAAAAAATTTAAGTCCGATCAAATTGTTGTTTTGTAATAGAAGGACGTGAATTTGTGTTCACGTGCATCAATTAGTGTGCTTTAGAGGTTAAATGCGGTTAAATGATATTATTGTAACAATCTATAGTTCTGCGTCGTTTATCATTTGGGCACTTTCTATTTTCAAGCATTTGGGTGCGGTGCAACAATTTGTAAAAATGAGGCAAAATAAGTGGGCAATTTCCTTTTTAAAATGTGTGTTTAAATAGTTGTTTGCTCTGTATGCGAGAGCAAAGATAAAAGCTGGAATAAGCAAAAATTTACTCCATAAGTTTTGGGTTAATCTAGAATGTTCGATTTTTCTTCACTCCACGTTTCACATAACAAGAACTCAGATCATTGAGTATTATAATAGAGTTCACAAGAGACCAAAAAACATGAGACTGAAGAAAGCTGTCTTTTTAAAAATAAATAGGACGTAACTAATGCGTAACAATTGCACTTAAAAGAAGACGTAAAAGTTTGCGGTAAAAGCTAGTACATATGTGTGGTACAATTATTTTTTCAGTTTTTAGCAGCACTTTTTCATGTCTCCGGTTTTTTCTTCTTGCCATCGAAAGTGGTCACAACGTTCTGAGGCAGACGATCACTGAGAATTGGCAAGTTGTGCTGAAGATTGGTTCATAAGTTTTTATCACACACAGATACGACTACAATGAATTTACGATTCTGTCCCAGGCTGAGGTCCAGACCTAAATTGAGCTTGCGCTATGATCAGACCCACTCGAACGCAAACCCGTGTCTTCCCAGACCAAAATTACAGGGTCTAGACAGCATTTCGGGGGCAAAATAGTCTGGGCCATGGTCGGATTTAGCTCTAATCCAATCTCACTTCTGTCTGGAAGGTCTGATCAGGCACTTGAGTCTGATCAGAGGCCAAATCAAGCGTACTTGAGTCTGAGGATTTTTTTGCTTTTTTTTCTAATAAATTGTGGCACTCCCACGAGCCAAAGATAAAGATATCTGTTCTGACCAAAAACTCATTTGCAGTCCATTGCTTGCGATCAGAACGATCTTGACAAAAGAATCCAACCTTTTACTAGTGGTCTTCCCTATATTAAAAAGAAATAGCAACTGTAGATTCAGGCGTTTTTTATAAACCACTGTCAAACTTCTTCTATGGTGCAACCGAACTTAAGCAATAGCATGCAAAGTTATCAATTTGAAAATTTCTTCGAAATTATTTTTGAAAAAAAAAATTTAAATTTTGAATTGATTTCATTGAATTCTCTGCTGGAGATATCGTTGTTTATGAAATGCATATATTAAAACGATATTAAAGCCTCGTGCGTTGTTAAGTATAGTCTCTGATCAGAGATCACTTTGGTCTCGAAAGTCTGATCAGAGGTCAATTCCCTTTGAAAGGTCTGATCACAGTCTGTTTATAGTCTGGACAATGGTCTGAAATTGAGTCTGATCATAATCTCAACATAGTTTGGACCATAGTCTGAGTACTGTGTGAGCAGAAGTTATCTTTGTCTGGAAAATCCAATCAGGGTTCATTTTGGTTTAGGAAGTCTCATCATAGCTCAATTTGGGCCTGGATCTCAACCTGGGATTTGCTTTGTAATGACAAAATAGCTAACTTGTTTTTCAATATCTACATCAAAAAGCAATCGGATTGGTCTCCTCTTTGCAGCATCGCCACCTGTCGCCTTCTTTAAATTAAATCTTTAGGGTACATTTTGAATCTATTTTTTATGCATTTTTGTTCGGTGCAACAATTTGCAAAGATGAGGCAAAAAAGTGAGCAATTTCTTTTTTAAAAAATGTGTTTAAGTAGTCGTTTGCTTTTTTTCCAATTTAAAGATGAAAACTGGATTAAGAAAAAAATACTCGATAAGTTTTGGATTAATCCAGATTGTTCAACTTTTTTTCACTCCAAGTTTCACCTAACAAGAAGTCAGATCAATGAGCATTATAAAATTGTTCACAAGTGAGTAAAAAAAACATGAGACTGAAAAACGCGGTCTTTTTCAAAATAAATAAGACGAGAACTAATGCCTAACAATTGCACTTTAGTATAAGCGTCTTGCAACTCATTAGACTTAACAAGAAGACATAGCAGTTTGCGGTAAAAGCTAGTACATATGTGTGGTACTTTTCCTTTTTCAAGTTTTAGCAGCAAATTTTTTATGTCTCCAGTTTTTTCTACTTGCCATCGAATATGGTCACAACGTTCTTGGGCAGACGGTCACTGAGTATTGGCAAGTTGAGCTGAAGATTGATTCATAAGTTTTTATCCCACACAGATACGACTACAATGAATTTACGCTTCTGTCCCAGGTTGAAGTCCAGACCCAAATTGAGCTTGAGCTATGATTAAACCCACTCGAACGCAGACCCGTGTCTTCCAAGACCAAAATTAAAGGATCTGGTTAGCAGTTCGAGCGCAAAATAGTCTGGGCCATGATCGGATTTAGGTCTGATCCGATCTCACTTCGGTCTGGAGGGTCTAATCATAGGTCACTTCGGTCTGAAAGTTCTGATCAGAGGCTGATTGGAGCGCACTTGAGTCTGATCAGACGCCAAATCGAGCGCATTTGTCTGGGGATTTTTTTTGCTTTTTTTTCTAATGAGTTGTGGCTCTCCCACGAGCCAAGGAAACAGATATCTGTTGTGACCATAGAATCATTTGCAGTCCCTTGCTTGCGATCAGAACGATCTGGACAAAAGAATCCAACCACTTACCAGTGGTCAGTCCCTTTATAAAAAAGGAGTAGCAACTGTAGATTCAGACGTTTCTTATAAACGACTGTCAAACTTCTTCTCTGGTGCCGCCAAAATTAAGCAGTAGCAGGCAAAGTTTTCAATTTGAAAATTTCTTTAAATTTTTTTTGTACAAAAACACTTTAAATTTTGAATTGATTTCTGTTTGAAATTTCACGTTGAATTCTCTGCTGTAGATATCGTTTTTTACGAAATGCATATATTATAACGATACTTAAAGTCTCGTGCTCGCGCGTGTTTAAGTATCGTCTCTGATCAGAGGTCACTTCGGTCTCGAAAGTCTGATCAGAGGTCAGTTCGCTTTGAAAGGTCTGATCACAGTCAGTTTATAGTCTGGACAATGGTCTGAAATTGTGTCTGATCATAAGCGCACTATAGTTTGGACCATAGTCTGAGTACTGTCTGATCAGAAGTTATCTTGGTCAGGAAAGTCTGATCAAAGGTCATTTTGGTTTAGGAAGTCTCATCATAGCTCAATTCGGGCCTGGATCTCAACCTGGGATTTGCTTTGTAATGACAAAATAGCTAACTTGTTTTTCAATATCTACATCAAAAAGCAATCGGATTGGTCTCCTCTTTGCAGCATCGCCACCCGTCGCCTTCTTTGAATTAAATCTTTAGGGCACAATCTTTATTAAGCACTGGTTATTCCAAAGTGAATGTTGGCATGCTGCACTGATACGATAGGGTCCATATTGCGCTAGCAGAAAAAAAGGCGTTTATTGCAGGTCTTCTGTTTAAATCACCCATGGATAACGCCCATCTTAGAGGAAAAATTGTTCTAACAAAATACAGTAGGTGATTTTTTATTATTTACCAGCGTACATGAAAGGGTCATGTGTAATTAAAATGATGCTCAGACAGCAACAAATTTTACACTCTTCTCGGGTGAAAAGAACATAATGCAAAAACGTCCCCCCACGCGATTACCCTGTTTTATTTATCTTCAAACTAACTCTAATCTTATTGAGGCCCAGTATATCCACTTTACCGGTTTTTGCATTTCGTAGATGACAATTTTATAAACTTTACTTTTACTTCTAAATTCAGCAAACCGCGAAGCCAAATTGAGAACCATGTGCTCGCCTAAATGTTTAATTAGACTCAAAATGATTGTGAGAGAAACCGTCAATTTGCGTCAGACAGAAAACTGTTCAGTGAATTACCTCTCCGTACGTTGACAAAAAATTCTCATTTAAATAAATAAATCTTCTGTAGCTGTATCCAAGTCTGCATAAAGTTTGTACTATATAAACAATATTTTGAAACCAGCGACCTATTTTTCTTTTTTTTTGTGTTATTTTTTTCTGCGCTATTTTTTAAAATCAGACTGCGTTGGTCAGCAATCTAGGAATAGGTAGGTCTGCTTCGCGAGCAGAAATAATGAGCCCTCTCCATAGTCTCATTAAAGAGCCCGTATAGGATCTACTGGTGCTTTAACTGTGACAACTGAAAGCAAAAATATCCAACCACCTGTTGTTTCACTGTTGTTTTTCTCTAGTATTAGAAAAAAAGCGACTGGAGCAATCTTTTTCCTTGAAATATATTATTCAGACAAAACACAAGTTTTAAAAGCTGGTTTTTAACGGCGATTTAAAACTTTTTGCAGCAAACAAAAAATTCACTCCATAAACTGAATATTTATTCTCTCGTATATACGTTGCAAAGTCCACAAACAACTCAGAAATCTTAAATGAATGGAACCTCTGTTCACAGCCAGCGCATTTGCACAACAAGAAATAAATTTCCCACAACACGGTTGCGCACGCGCAATGGAAAAACGACACTTTTGGGTCCTTGTTTGGCGGTGAAAATTTGTAGGAGATGCAGTGAAATGCGATAAATAATTTTCATCGCGTGTTTCTTACACCGTTTTCCCATTAACCCGATGAATTGCTGCTAATTATTTTTTTTTCACCGCATTCAATGGAATTCTCACAAAAAACTTCCGGACAGGGGTTCGAAGTTCTCCCCTACTGCATGTCTACAACTTCTTATTCCACTGCCCCATCAGTCACTTGCTTATATGATAATTCTTTTGAACTTAAAGCAGATTCAATAAATTTTGGAAATCAAATGCGGTTGTTTTTTTTTACGAACAGCTGTGTATTTTGCGGTGTATTTTTGTAAGGATTGCGTGAAATTTTTCTCATCGTACTCTCCGCATTTCTTAAACTATTTTACCACAAAAGTTGATGAGGTGATTTCTTATAAGAAATGCAATTAATTTAGCGGTGATTTTGTCGGTGAAAAAAGCGGTGAAATGCGTTGAATTATTTTTTTTTCAAAGCACTTATCATAATTGCCACATTTCTTACAAAAATTCACCGAATACTCCAGCGTTGCTTTACCAAATGAACACCACATCCTAGTCCACAAAGCCTACAAATTAAAAATCACATTATTAGGCGAGTGCACCGATCTTTTACTTTTTGCCCAGAAAGGTTACCATGTTTCTCTCCCCCTGCAGGTTACTTTTTACGTCATACATAAGGAAACATTAGGCAATGTCCTTATCAAAGCAAAATAGGTTATGACAAGTAGAAGAAGGTGGCGATAAGAAAAAGACGTTTTCTGCCAGAAACAAAAAAATGTACTAAAATGTGAGACTCGGAATGCTTCTGCTTAACTGCACTTGTTTAGAATTAGTTCTAGTCCTGTTTAATTTGAAAAAAAATCATGTTTTTCAATGTCATATTTTGTGGTCACGAGTTAATATTATTTGAACACTCAGTGATCTGTCTTCATATTTTGTTAAGTGAAGCAAAACGTGGAGTGAACCAAAATTAATAGAAAATTCCAGATTAGACCAATAATCACAAAGTAATATTTTGCATAATTCATTTTTCTTCTTTGATCTCACATACAGAGCAGACAATACTTTTATACAACTTTTTCTCAGGAAACAGTTCATTGTATTTACTTCATCAGTAAATTGAAATAGTGCTTGCATAAATTGCCCAGAAATCATTCACCTGAAAAAGAATATTCTTGTGTTAAAATGAGAAAACGACGCAGAAATATAGATAGTAAAAATACCACTTTAATCGTTTTTAACGTCCACAGCACACAAAATGACGCACGAGAACACAAAGTCACATCCTCCTATTACAAAACAACTCATTGATCCGACTTCATATTTTACTATGTGAAGCAGAACGTGGCATGAAACCAAAAATACAAAAGCAAATGAACAATTTATTTGTGAAACAAGAAACTAAAACAAAAGAGGTAATGTTAAAATCGCGAATATATTGTTAGTCCGTAGTTAGAATTAAGAGCCAAGTTTATGAAAATAAATGCCATTTAAGGCTATCATTAATTGTGTTCTAACTGACAATATCTTAGCTATTGGATGCTGTGACGGTAAAAAAAGATGTTGGAAATTAGTGACATATGACGTGAAGTTTATCTAAAATATATTGTGCTTAGTTTTCAGACTAGCCTCAAAAACACAAAAATCCAAACCTAACCATTCTTCGAGCAAGTTTGAACTATCTTCGCTTAGTGTAAACTAGTTTGTTCACCCGCTGAAAACTCCAATCTTAAAAATTAGGTGACAACATTGAGCACATATATTCAACAAACCCGATGTTAGCAACATTACGTGTGTGCATTGATCTTATACAAAGAAAACTTTTGATCCTTAACTTGACAATTAAAAAAAACCTATCAGGAACTAATTCACGTCAAAAGGAACTGTAACGGAGCTTTATTTCATCTCTAATTGAGCTTTTTGAGAAATGTAAATAAAAATTTTTTTCGCCCCTGCTTTTATCACTACTTTTTGTTCGCCTAAAATTTTGTTTCGCCCACCTAATGAGAAGATTCGCCACAGCTATTATCACGAATCAATAAGATTACTTTTCAACCTCAAAAATTTATAACATATGAAATACAAATTAATAAAATGAAACCGAATAGCTTTGGAAAAGACTCTAAGTAGGAACTCTGCCAAAAATTCGATGATGATATAGTTAATTGTAATTTCTTTAAAGATGGGAGAAAAATCCTACAAGAAAAATTGCACAAACCTAATTGAAAATTGATTTTGATTTTCAAGCCTTCGAGCAACAGGATTTCACAAAGAGCATTTTACAATGGTTCAATAAAGAAAAATTGATTAACTTTGCTAAAAAAAGTACGGTCAAGAAATCATTCTCAAAATTACTTTCATTAACTATTAGTGAAGAAACCTTAAAGTTTCGATAACTCGGTTGTAAATGCGATAGATCTCTAGGCCTTATCTTATCTTCATGAAATAATAAAAAAATCTTAGAAACAAAAATGAAAAAAAAAAGAAAAAAACGATTTTTCACCTCCCAGGTTGAGGTGGTCGAGATCATCTTCGTGTGACAACTGGGTCTTGTTGCGCTCGACCTACATGATCCGGAAAAGGCTTCGACCGCACTTTTGTCTGGACAATGGTCTCGAACTTGTCTGATCAGAGGTCACTTTGGTCTGGGATGGCCAGATCAGAGCAATTTCGTGCTCTCACTAGTCTGATCAGAGGCCAAGCAGATCGATTTTTTTCAAGTTTTTAAGTTGTTTTACTGACAGATGTTGTCTCTGCTAAGAATCAAAACGATATCGCGGTACTCCGAAGAGAAACCCATTGAGAGTACAATGGGTTTGGTCAAAACCAAGGGGTCCAGCTTTTTGCGGTCACACGTAAAAAGTTTTGAAATAACTGTAGTTAAAGGCTTTTTAAATGCAAAGCTGTCTAACATCAGTTCATCTATTCAGTTAGAAACTTGAATTAATGGATATTCAATAAAATTTTTCGTCACTTAGGTTTTCTTTTTTTTGTTAGTTGAATATACGGTTGAGAACATCAATTTTCATGATATGAGTATGTTATGAAATAGCGATTTTGCGAGATTTGTTCATATTCAAAATCATTCTCTGATCAGACTATTTTTAACCTTCTTTAGTCTAATAAGAGGAAATTAGACTTTAGTCTGATCAGACGTTGATTCGAGCGCACACTAGGCTGATCAAAGGGTGACATTCGAGCGCTTAGTAGTCTGGTCAGAAGAGGTTTTCGAGCGCACTTTAAGTGCGCGCCGAGCTTCTAGTGCACGATTGAGAGGAGAATTCAGTATGGCCGGTTTGTTCAGAGGTTCCCAGGTTTAGGTCCAGACCCAAATTTTCCTCTGATCAGACTTTCCAGACCGAAATTATCTCCGATCAGAGTTTCCAGACTGAAATTAACCCTGATCAGACTTTCAAGACACAAGATACCTCTGATCAGACTTTCCAGACACAACGGATCTCTGATCAGAACTTTCAGACCGAAGGCCTTCAGACCATTGTCCAGACTCAAATTCAGACCATTGCCCACACCTTAATCAGACTATGGTCAGACTCAAGTGCGCTCGAAGAGGTAATGATCAGAATCAAGTGCGCTCGAAATAGTCTGATCAAAGAAAGATTTTACTTTTGAACAAATCTCTTAATTTTGCTATAATATATTGATTTCATAAAAACTGATGTTTGCAGTATTTAATCCATCTAAGGAAAAATCAATTGAAAAAGTTTTGCTAAAGAAAACGAAACTGTTGAGAACAAATTATATTGATTGTACCGTTTAGTGTATATTTCTGACTCAATGGACTAGTTTGGACAGCTTTCCGTAAGAAACATCGTGGTCCCCCGTTGATCAAAATTTCCTCCGAAGTGGACCGGCCTTTGCTATCAGCGGTACTCCTTTTTCTGACCAGAGCTATTGAACTTCAGGTGAGTCTCTGATTAGAACGCTACTTTATTGTTGCCTCTTGGCAGAGCCAACATCTCTCAGTAAAAAAAAACAAAAAAAATGAAAAAAATAAGGCGCTCGAAATCGTCCCTGATCAGATCCATATGCGTTCGAAAACATTTCTGATCAGACCCTATTGCGCTCGAAGTCGCTTCTGATCAGACCCAAGTGCGTTTGAATCCGCCTATGATCAGACTTTTCAGACCAAAATTACCTCTGATCAGACCGTCTCCAGACCATCGTCCAGACTGTAGTGCGCTCGAACTTCCGTCCAGACACTGTAATTTCGGTCTGGGAACACACGGGTGTGCGCTCGACTGGGTCTGATCATGAACCAATTTGGATCTCGGCCTCAACCTGGGTTGCGTTTATCTGGGATGTTCTGATCAGAGGCCACTTCGGTCTGCACCTCAACGTGGTTTGTAAACAGTCGTAATTCATCAAAATTTTAGGCTACTCATCGCAAAATAATTTTTCTGTAGTACTCCTGAAAATTATAGACAATTAATCTTCTGTCGTTTTATCAACACCCTTGAGAATCCGGGCATATCTGGCATTAAGTGCAAGGCAAACATGGCGTGCTCTTCTGGCCAACAACTCAATTCCTCATAACTACGAAATGAGAAAATCCTCTGCGGGGAAATGGCAATTGGAACTGATTCAATTTCTCTGCAATATTTTGTTTAGTTTAAGCATTTTTCAACAAAGTGGCAATGCAATCTGACAACAATGTTTACAATTTCTCTGCTATAGATTTCCCAGATTGAGGTCCTTGTTCAAAAGTCCTTATGAAAATACCCATTCAGAGCATTTGGCCTATGAAAATACCCAGACTTTATATCGTTCAAATTTTCGGTGCGTTCATGTGTTCGTTCAAAACCGCTGATGAAAAGACCCAAATGCGATATGATACAGACTTTGGCTCGTTCAATTTATGAAAAGACTCAAAGGGAACAAACAAGTTCTCCGACTTTGGTTCGTTCAAGTAGTGAGAAGACTCAGGTAGGCCAAAAACAACTTATGATTCATACTTTGCCTCGTTCTTTCCTTTTTGCATTTTTGGGGACCTTCTCTCTTTATAGCACACTCAATTACTGTGTCCTAATAAGCGCGCCATAAAAAAGAACCTCGTTTTTTTGTTGGGCTGCCAAAAAAATTCTCACAGTTTTTATTGTAGTCTTGGACAGTAAAGAGCCTAGTTGATGAGTGAAAACTTGCAAGATTTTTACAATAATCTTACAAGATATCAATCAAAGCAACGAAATAAAACAGGGTACAAATGTTTTAGAAAACACATTCGAAGCAAATTATTGCTTATTGAAATAATTACAAAACCGAATTAAAAAAAAGACATATTAAGCTCGGATTCAAAGTCTTGCAAGAATATTGCAAATTTTTGGATACTGGAAAATTTGTTTGTGTACTTTTGGTAGCTAAGACTAACCAAATGAAATGACTTATATCAGAAAATTTGTCCGCAGCCCGGATGAGAAAGGAGGAGGGAAACACACCCAAAACACAATGGAAGATCTCAAAAAATTGATTTTTTAAATCAAATTGAGACAATTCCGACAATTTCATTGCAAAATTTTTTGTGAAAGCATATCGTTCAGACTCTAACTCGCCTATGACAAGGTTTTTGGCGTGTCTCTGACACACAAGGTGCCTCGTGTATGTGCCAGAATGTGGCTCGTGTATATTGCAGAATTGGTGCGTCAATATTGCAGAATTGGTGCCTCTCTCTATGCTGCAGATTTTGCCTCGTCTGTGGGGCAGACTTTGGATCGACCGTAAATATTTGGTAAGTTTATGTTATTCGTTCAAAAATATACCTCGACTCTGTATGTTTGAACGCACCGTACCCCCTTTGTGTGTTCACAAACGTCCTGCGTCATGAACGAGCACAAACGAAAAGCCCGACTTGGGTTAGAAAGAATTCATTTAACCACATAACGCATCCGCATCCCTATCAATAGATTTTAATGGATCTTGCGGTTTTGGCTCTTTTTGTAAATTAAAGCTCATGATCAAGCAAAATTGTTCGCATGTACTTATAGAAACCAAGGTTCAGGGAGGTTTTCGCCGTCTTTAGAGTAAGCTGACACTTATATTAACAGATATCTGTTTCTCTGAAAGGTTATCACATTTTTGGAAATGTTTTATTATATAACAAAGTGGCAATGCAATATGTCAACAATGTTTACAATTTCTATGCTATAGATTTCCCAGGCTGAGGTCCTTGTTCAAAACTCCTCATGAAAATACCCATTCAGACCAATTGACCTATGAAAATACCCAGGCAATACATTATTGCTTATGATCCAGACCTTATCTCGTTCAAATTTTTGGGTGCGTTCATGTGTTCGTTAAAAACCACTGATGAAAAGACCAAAATGCGATATGATACAGACTTTGGCTTCTTCAATTTATGAAAAGACTCAAAAAGATCAAACAAGTTCTCCGACTTTGGCTCGCTTAATTAGTGAGAAAATTCAGGTAGGCCAAAAACAACTTATGATCCATACTTTGCCTCGTTCTTTCCTTTTTGCTTTTTTTGGGGACCTTATCCCTGTATAGCACACTCAAAAAATATGACTTAATGAGTGCGCTATAAAATAGAACCTCGATTTTTTGTTGGGCTGCCAAAAAAATTCTCTCAGTTTTTATTTTAGTTTGGACAGTAAAGAGCCTATTTGATGAGCGAAAACTTGCAAGAATCTTGCGAGCCGTTTCAAAACTTGCAAGGTTTTTAAATTAATCTTACAAGATATCAATCAAAGCAAAGAAAAAATCAGGGTAAATATGTTTTAGAAAACATATGCGAAGCAAATTATTGCTTATTGAAATAACTACAAAACCGAATTAAAAAAAAACATTTTAAGCTCGGATTCAAGATCTTGCAAGAATCTAGCAAGTTTTTGGATACTGGAAAATTTGTTTGTGTACTTTTGTAGCTAAAACTAACAGAAAACCAAATGAAATGACTTATATCAGAAATTTTTTCCCCAGCCCGGATGAGAAAGGATGAGGGAAACACACCCAGAACATACTGGAAGACCTCAAAAAATTGATTTCTTTAATCAAATTGAGACAATTCCGACAATATCATTGCAAAATTTTTCGTGAAAGCATATGGTTCAGACTTTAACTCGCCTATGACAAGGTTTCTGGCTCTTCTCTGGCTCACAAGGTGCCTCGTGTATGTGCCAGAAAGTGGCTCGTGTTTTTTTGCGGAATTGGTGCTTCTATATTGCAGAATTGGTGCCTCTATGTTGCAGGTTTTGCCTCGTCTGTGGGGCAGACTTTGGTATGACCGTAAGTATTTGGTAAGTTTATGTTATTCGTTCAAAAATATACCTCGACTCTGTATGTTTGAACGCACCGTGCCTCCTGTGTGCGTTCACAAACGTCCTGGGTCATGAACGAGCACAAACGAGATGCTCGACTTAGGTTAGAAAGAATTCATTTACCCATATAACACGTCGCATCCCTATCAATAGATTTTAATGGATCTTGCAGTTTTGGCTTTTTTGTAAATTAAAGCTCATGATCAAGCAAAACTGTTCGCATGTACTTATAGAAACCAAGGTTCAGGGAGGTTTTCGCCGTCTTTAGAGTAAGCTGACACTTATATTAACAGATATCTGTTTCTCTGAATAGTCATCACTTTTTTGGAAATGTTTTATCCTGTATCTTACTGCACATAAGGCTCGTATCACCTGCAAACTGGCCAATGTCACAATCACGCTTAGTTTGTTCGGAGAATAAAAAATTTGCAAAAAATATGTTCTAAGAACTGTACCGTTGGGAACGCCAAAATTATTAACTCACTAGATCAAAGTTCGGCAAAAAGTTGTCAATTTAAACGTAGTAGTTTTTGATGGAGGAATCACTTTCAACGTACAATTATTGAGAATGAAAACAAAAAATTTTGTTTTTTTTCTGAAAATTGTTTGCAACGTTGATTTGAAACAACAGTAATAAATAATTTGAAAGTTTTGATAAATAAAACTAATAAATAAAGCGCAAAAAATTAACACTGATTCAATAACCTTCGTTGAATTATGCTAAAACTTATTCATTGAAATAGAGAACAGCATGTGTAAAAAAAATACAGCCAAATCCGAAACAGACTGCAAAAATTATTTAAAACAAAAACGCATTTTCTATCAAAAGAAAATTGATATTAGCGCAAAATTGAATATAAAAATTTTCTTCCAAACAGCACGAGTTGTAGAAGGAAAAAATGAAGCTAAATTAAATGTAACTGAAATTTGTGTTGAAAGCTTCGGTGAGTTACTTGCATATGTGGGAGCCCAGCATGCATCTTGTTGCACCCATGCAAACTTTGCGCGTTACAATTGTATAAAGTTACAATTTTTCAGTATGCTGTTTTAAAATACGGCACTGCTTGCAAACGTTCATTCGATCCACTTGAATAAAAACTCAAGCATTTGCGGATAATTGTGTTTGGATTGAGAAACCATGATTCAGTTAGTAGTTTAAGAGAAAATTCATTATTTTAACAGTGAAAGCACTTCGTTTGAAGGAGTAATTAAAACTACTAGTAAAAATCTTGAGATGTGAAAGTCATTTAGAAGAAATGCAATTAATATTCAAGTCTGCTGAAATTCAACTTTATCTAAAATGAGTAAGGCTAAATCAATAAAACCTTCTAACAACAAGACTGGAAATAGTAATCGATCAGCGTTTCCGGGTCTGGAAATTTTTAAATGCAATGCAAAAGCTTGAACTCAATTATGCACAAAATTTAGTGGAGATAGAAAAATCCAGAATGAATTGTTTTCCAGCGTCAGAAATTACCCACAAGGTAATGCTGACTTGTTTTCGCTTTTCTATTAGGGTCCATAACTATTCGTCATACTATCTCGTTTTTTGTTGGTTGTTTAAATATTTTTTATGCTTCGTTGCGACTAGAATTTTTCCTTAAGTGCTTATAACAAGTCACTGTTAACTGCTGCCGAAAACTGATTCAATGCATCACTCGACTAGGCTTAATTTTCCTTCTGATGTCCCCTCAAATTTAGGTGACGTGTTTGTATTACTAACAATAACATGTCCTTAGGTTTGAAAATCGAACTTATTATTATTCTTATCATTATTATTAATATTATTTTTATTAGTATTATTATTATTATTATTATTATTATTATCATTATTATTATTATTATTATTATTATTATTAATATCATTATTATTATTATTATTATTATTATTATTATTATTATTATTATTATTATTATTATTATTATTATTATTATTATTATTATTATTATTATTATTATTATTATTATTATTATTATTATTATTATTATTATTATTATTATTATTATTATTATTATTATTATTATTATTATTATTATTATTATTATTAATATTACTATTATTATTATTATTATTATTATTATTATTATTATTATTTTTATTATTATTATTATTATTATTATTATTATTATTATTATTATTATTAATTTTACTATTATTATTATTATTATTATTATCATTATGTGTAGAGAAGTTATAGGTTGAAACCTCTACCACCTCATAATCGAATGATCGTAATTTTTAACTAATCTGGAAACTAATTGACAATATATCTTTCAATCTGTTGCTAATCTGTTGCTGGTGCGAGCCTTGTTGCTTCGAGATTTTCATGATGAAATGATGATAATTGTTCATGTTTGACAACTTTTAAAAATTTACCTGTAATATAAATGTAGAAAAAAACTCTTTCTGGGTTCTTATAGGTTTAATCCCGGCTTGTAATGCTCCTGCATTTATATACTCAATTTTAATGCTGTAAAGAGTGACAATAGCTCTTTATTTTCTCTTTTTGTTGAATCGAGAAATTAAGTTAAATATAATTTTGTTCAGACTAGCAAGCTTCACTGAAAATATTTGTAAAAAAGAGTTGCCGCTGAATACTCCAAGTACTCATTAACTTTTCTTCTCATTCTCTAGTTTTGACGATGATCTTGTTTTGTCCAATTTCAAATGCACTAATTTCCCTTTTTGATTCAAGTATCAAAATTTCTATAGAAATCTTAATGTGCAGCTCTTAGTTGTTTTAAAATAAATTCATGTTTATTATATGGTTCTTCTTCTGTGTGATTCACAACATTCTGTCAGTTTGAATTTGTTACAGATAACCGATTTTTCGTTGAGCAGCTCGATACTTATGCTGTTATCTACGCCTTCTATGATGAATTCATTCAAATATAATAGCCAATTATTCTTTTTCTTGTTTTACTCAAATGTTGACCTCAGCGGACATTTTGTGATTGCTGTTTCTGTTTTCATAAGTCTCGCTAACTCATGAGTTTGCTTTCTTTTTACTTTTTGCCCACAATCTTTCCTCTTTTACTTTTTATGACGTAAATATAATCTTTCTCTCGGGAACAGAGAAATAACTATGAGAGCACGTCAATTTATGATCAGGGTTTGAAGTTTTGATTACTCCACAGCTTTCTATTTTTGTTCTATGGGATGGCAAGTTAGTCAATCAACGATTTTGTTTATGTATATAACTGCTGGTTTTTGTATAGACACTTGTGAAGTTCACGCGACAATGAATACAAAGCTTTGAGACTTTTCTGATCGTCTTTTCTGAACATTGTATTTATGTGGTTTCTGAATATGAGTATGGTTGTTTCGAAATAAACAAATTGGGATCTTTCTCATTTATGCCCCCAGTACGTTAAGCGTCCCCCAATACCAGAGCTTGCGTCATTACATAGTAATTCATCATGTTAAAAATAGCACGTGCGTCTTGGTGTTGCAAATAAAATGCTGTAGCGTTTCGAAGAAAATGTGATAAGCAGTATCGAATCCTTTCCTATGTTTTTGTTTCAAGTTGTTTTGATACCACTTTATCCACAGTTCTTTCTGCGCACAAATTAACAGACGGAACTTTATGCTCGAAGTTGTGATCAGCATATAAAAGGATTTTAAATTATTTTTCATCGAACGAAGTTTCTGTTACTAAAGCAATTGATTGAACAATTTGGTTATTAAAATATCTTGACATTTTTTAAGTTTTGAAGTCTTTGAAATAGGAATTTCTTGATGTTTTTCTTTCTCTGCTAGGCTCTCCGAACAACAAAAAATTTAAGGCCGCCTTCCGATTATTTCAGCTTGTCATCAACTTGTGTTAACGTTTAAGCATTGAGGCGTCTCGGATTCTATTAAACTTCCCATAAAAAAAGTGTTTTTGTAGGTTTTGAAGAAGGATATGGAAAATGTTTTCTACAAATTTTAATGACAACTTAAATCATCTTCCCTGCAGTTGTAAATCAACGTTTATATAAAACATTGATAATGAATAATTTAAACCAATTGGTAAGAAAGTTGGTTTGTCGCTATAATACCCAATGTAATTTTTTTTACGAATCAGGAAACGTTCTTTTTCCAATTAAGGAAGTAAAATGGGCCAACATTACTTGTTAGGACGCTGGATTGTTGTATATAGTAAAGACAACGATTAATTTTATATACTAAAAATTTGTGAATCTATTATTTTTTGGCGAATAGTCAGTTTCGTCCGAAAGGGAACATGAATGATTTCTTCAATTTTATTTAAGGCTGGTTTTTTATGTGGATCATAGTGAGATGATAACACAATTTTGGGTTTTTGTTCAAGCTGGATGGTTAGCTAGCAGTTCCTGGTGTGTTTCTCACATTTTAACAATTGAATTGCCAGATTTACATAAAGCAATAATTCAACTCTTGATGAACTGCTCGTCGTGTCCTTATATTGTCTGTAGTTACAAGTTTCTGCAAGATGACTTGTCATTTTTTGGCAATTGGCTGACAAAAAGTTGTGAAAGAATTGTTTATCTGAATGCTTTTCTCTTGACGAACATAAGATGAGCTCAAGTTTCACGATACAAAATAGAAAAGACCAAACAAAAATTTTAATTTTTTATTAAGCCCAATAGAAAAAAATGAAAGTCCTCCTAAATTTATTCTCGATAAGGGAGCAACGGACGTTTTAATATGGTTTTATGGCTATTGAACAATTCAGAAAAGAAATAATAATACTATAAAAAACAAAAGATAATTAAAGTAGACATAGTCTTTTCATTCTTTACTAACTTGATATAGTTAGCGATGACAGTTCCTAATGGACAAGTAGCTGAAAAGAAAAAAAATGTTTCCAAAGGTTGCTTATTCTTCGTGTTATTAAAATTAGTTCAGTTAAAGCCCAGGAGCTAAAAAACTTGCAATCACATATAAAACAAAATTTTTCTAAAGACTTAACAAACATAACAAACTTAGTCACTTAACTTGTTTTTCTGCTAACTCTGATGACTTATAATGGTTCTAACATTTCATAACTGTTCGTCATATATATAATCGATTTTAAAACTCTCATCTTGCTGTTCAACGATTTTGTTGTTCACACTGGAGTCGCTGAAAGAGTTTAGTTTTTCTTTACTAAATTTCCGTTTCTTGCCAGCCAACAAACTCTTTCATATTGATACCTACCAAGAGACAAGTATTGGATTTCATATAAAATTTTCATTTTAATTTTTCTTTTAATTTTGAACCGTTTGGTTCGTGTGTAATCTTGCTAAAGGCATATGAAAAAAATCATATCCACGACAATTTTTTTAAATTATAAGCCTTATTGATAGTAGTTTTATCTCAGCGAGGAAAACTGTTCTCTTGTCCAAGTCCTAATTTTCTTGCATAAACTCCTTATTGAGAGTTGAAAGTTCTTAAATCCCCTAATCATAACTACATAGTGTAGGTAGATGTTTTTTGGGTAAATGAAGAAACTGATGAAATATGTAAAATATCAAAAAAACTAAAAAAAAACTTGAAAACTCGCCGTCTATTAATCATAGTAACAAAATTCTTTTTGAATGTCACATTTTATAAATTGCAGCATGAATTGAAGAAAACTAATGAATCAAAACCCCTTGAAACGAAAACTGAGCTGGTTCAGCGCTGGATTTTTATGAGATCAGAATTAGCTTGCTGACGGTAATTCTCTGATAAGAGGTATTTCCAAAACGCACGTGAGTACGCATATGAACAGAGGAGCTTTCGACGGTTTTCAACAAAGCTTCAAATTTGATCAAGAATAATCTTTTGGCAACTTTTTAACATTCTGACTATTTATCTGACAAATTGATTATATTGATATACAATCAAATCAAAGGCTTTTGGAAATGTTATTTAACCGTCCGGAGCAATTAATATTTCAGTTTTTGTTCCAGCTACACGGACATGTGCAAGAACTACAATAGGCCCTTAAATGCCAAAAAAAGATGCTGCAACGTTACATCGAAAGTCTGGTTACCATTAATGACACAGTCGCTGGAAATTTTGTCCAGTTTGGCCTTTTTATCGGGTTTTTTGGTAAGCAACCCGGGCCGAGGTGTCAATGGTAAAAAACGCAAAGTTAAGCGAAATTGGCAGTGAATGCGTTGAATTTATGTAAGATAAGCTTGAGCGTAGAACTTATATAAATTCAAAGCATTCAATGACAAAGTTACGTAATTTTGCGTTTTTGAGCGAAGAGTTAGCCTAGTTTTTTGTTGAACTTAGCGCTGATCTCACTTAATTTTGAGTTGAATTTAGCGTAGACCTTACATAAACTCAACGCATTCACTGTCAATCATAAAAAACTTTTCGTTTTTAAGCGTAGATCTTACACAATTTTGTGTTTAAATTAGCGTAGATTTTGAATAATTTTGCGTTGAACTAAGCGTTGATCTGACAAAACTTTGCGTTTTAATTAGCGTTAATTTTATAAAATGTTCGGTGGACTACTTATGAGCTTGTGTTTGTGTGCATGTTCTTATGTCTGTGCGTGTGAGAAAGAGAAATAGAGAGAGGTGGGCAGGTGCTGGCGATAGGTAGGAGGGCGGGGGATGGAGTGAGAATGGGGTGAGAGGGAGGGTTGTGGTTGAATAACAGATTTTAGAGTATCGAAAGTCATTTTGACAAGTTCAATTCAGGTGAATTGAAAACTCGTTTAAAACGCAAGTTATTGTTTAAAGAAACTCAACAATTGTCATTGAAACCCCAAATATTTTCTAAATGGAACTATTATGTACGGAATGAATATTTGAAAGAATTACGCATAGAAACAAAAAAAATATCAAAATCTACGCTTAGAGACCGCAAAACTTTGTAAGGCCTACGCTAAGAAACGCCAAAAACAGTTGCACCGACATTAGAGTCCGATTTAAAAACATTGCGGTTCCTGAGAGGACTTAGTTACTGTGGCACAGTGATAGTAGTGGCGACAAACTTGGAGGCCGTCAGTGGTTCGAGTCTCAAAAGCAAGAGGTTTGCACATTGAGTTTTTGCAAGATCAACAGTAACTTCAACGCAAACCTGGTGCAAAGATTTTAAAAATTCTTGCCGATTATCTGTTTCCCAATTGGCAAAGTTAGAGTAAATCATAGCAGGAGTCCTTTTGGGAAACTTAACAGAAGATACGGGTGTTGGTAAGCATTTGCAGGTTCTTGCTCTTCCCACTAGGAAAATCAGGAAACTTCAGAATCCTATTAGAAAGTGGACGCGATAAACCGGATCTCGCTAGAACGATTGTCAGCGTTACGGAGTTCAGATCTGGAAATACGGTTGAAAACGTGATTCCTGGTAAGAAAAAAACTGCATTTATCTGGGTACAAGAAGGGACACGTAAATAAAGGGATTCCTAACCAAACTACCAATCTCCCTCTCATCCGCCTGCCTGTTTGCTCGCCTGCCTGCCTGCCTGCCTGACTGACTGCTAGTATTACTTGGTTCAGTTTCGCGCAGTATATAAGGGAAATCAACAAAAACCAAATCGTACACCCGTTTTTGCGCTTTGAGCACGTGCAAATTCTGAAAAAGTCGCACATTCGATATATGTGGTCGGAGACTCTTTGTAGTGGCAAGTCATTCATACCAGGAGCTATTACTGCTATTATAAAAATACAATTTTGCCAAATCAGCCACGATCTTTTGGTTTCCTAGAAAACAACGTCAACAAAAGCTTCACAAGCACATCAGTGATAGTAAACTGTTGAAATAAATGAAACTGTGGTGGAGTGCAACTCCATTCGGTGTGAGAGATTGGTAGGAAATGTCCTTTTTTGTCTTTCTTTTTATAATTGTTTGTTTCATGTGGATATACGCAAGTATCCTACTAGGAAAGAAACGGATATTTGCTATCAAAAAACTCAAGGAAACCTTTGAAATTAACATACATACTGGTAGATACCGGAAATGCAAGCCCCGAAAAATTTGCCAAGAAATGTCGAAAAGGCAAGAATATCCGGAAACCATTGAGAAAGAGTAGGAAGCGTTTCGCCGGAAAATTTTGTAAGATCTACTTCAAAATCAAGCAAAATTATGTAAGATCTACGGAAACTTAAGTAAAATTAGCAGTAACTAGCGCTGACAAATGGGAAAGTTCGCCGTAATTTCTTAAATAATTTTGCCTTGAATACATTGAATGCGTTGTATGTACGTTGGTAAATACAACGCATTCAAGGCAAAATTGTGTAAAAAATCAGATGACAATTCTGACTTGTCAACGCTAGTTATCGCTTATCGTACAAAATTTTGGCAAAAATCCCCGGCCAGGGAAAAACTTAAAGACAATGTCCGTTTATTAGTCTTGTGTTATACATGAAGTGTATACTTGGGTTGCTCATCATAAATTTTTAATTGACTTCATACATGGTCATAAACAATTCCCGGTAATCATATGGGGCATAATATGGTTTGCATGATTTCCTAGTAGTCACAAAAAGATCATAGTACAAATATTCGAACTTTTTCTCAAATTGCGCAATTCTCTTTGCATTAGGTTAAAAACACTGAAACAAATTAGTCAACGCTGCAACATTGTGAGACCAAAAATATTTTTGTTTTTGTCATACTAGGTCATATATGATTTATATGATTTCTTACTAGTCATAAAAGAATCTGGTCACACAAAAAATTCTCCAATGTATCACTTGATGTCGTGCAAATGATACTCAGAATTTTATTTTAGCTAGCTGTTCGACCCGTGTTGAGAATTTCGTCGAATTCAAACATTAGAAATTATGGATTTTTGTCGCCTTTACTTAGCCAAAATCGACCAAACTCCTTACTTTTTTCGTCGTTTTGATCGGCCTTCGAACCTAGCGAATCAAACTATATTTCCACTTGTTAATTTTTTTTGATTAATTGGTATACTTTTTTTATGCTGTTTCCTGTTGTTACCCCTTCATTCTGTTGATATTGCTTCTATATTGTTGGTAAGTTTGACCTAATTTTGTTGTTATTCTGCCTATAGTGTTCACTACTAAGTAAACTAGACAACTTATAGTTAATTTCCACCCTTAGTTCACAAGAAATTGAGTAGGAGAAGCCATGTTCAACACTTTCAATTTGTAACTTCAAATTACGTAGATCAGTTGGAAAATATCCCCCGTGGGAAAACAAACAGCTGACTCTCCTCTTAGATCAGTGAAAAGGAGAAAATAACTCAAGCTCTAACTTCTAGAAAACATTTTTCCAGATACTCATACGGAGAACTAATGGACTAAAGGTTATACAGGACGGAAAAACTCAACGAGAACTACTGATGGATACAAGGTTCATTTAATAAAAAAAATTGGAACCAGCGAAATCCAATTAAGAGAAAAAAAACAACTTTCGATTGAAGCATGGGTTATACCACAGGTAATTGCAGCAAATTATAATGGCCAGTTCTAGACAAACGAATCACGTCATGAATTTCATCTTATAAAAATCATCTTGAACACCCAGGATGCATTTTGAGATGTTTACAATTATATGTTCGCCCGTGTCGGGTAATGTTGGGGGGTAAAAGGATGCAAGAGTAGGGGCGTAATGGGGGTGACACCTGCCTTATCTTACATCGCTTTACCCCCCCCCCCCCCCAATAAAAAATCCTCTCTGCTCTTAAACCTTTTGAGGGGTGAAATCTTAAAATTCTACCTCCTTACCCCCCCCCCCCCATTACCAATTAACCTTTCATCGTCTTACCCCAGCCCCCCCCCCCACTGACAATGCAAGAGTATTGCAATAAAGCCGCCCATAGGCAACTACCCCTACTCTCACATCAGTGTTTTGGGGAGAGGTAATCAGGGGTTATTTTGGACACGGGCGTCTGCTCCAAAGGAAAGTAGTATCGCTCGTGCAAAACATTGTCAAAATATAGGTCTTCAACATGATTTTGCCACAGTATGCCGAAAACCTAACAGGCAATTCGCCGTCCTCAAATCAGAGATCAATAACTTTGCTCGAAATCCAAGCCCATAATGATATTTCTGTAAACCTTACTATAAGATTTTTTGAAATGAGTATTTATTTCCCGGGTTGAGAGAAAATCGGAAAAATCTGTAAGATAAGCGGTGAAAAGTTGGTTTTTTTTCTCCGCAAATTTCGTGCATATTTTTTTGACGGTGAAATGCGATGAAATTGTGTAAGTTCAACGCTAGAGTAAGCGGCAAACTTACAAAAATTCACCACTTTTCGCAAAAGTTTTACAAAAATCCACCCTTTCTACAAATTACCGTCCTTGAACGGATTCGAACCTCTCTCACCTACAATATGCCAACCACTTCTTCTTCCACTGCGCCACTTCTCACTAAATTCACGCATATTTGATTGGATTTAATTTAATTTCACAGTTTCTTTTGTAAAACAAGAGTGTTGAAATCTTTAAGATTCGCAGTGGAATTACAAATTTTAGCGGCGAAATGCGGTGAAATGCGATGATGATGAATTTTTGTAAGGTCACGCTTACTCTAGCCGTAAGATTACATAAATTCACCTCTTAAAAAAAGTATCAAAAAGGTGTATGATTATTGGTAGGTAAGTTTTCCATGCGGCTTTTAATAAATGTATCTTAACCTCGTTTAACAAAAGAAAATCCGAAGCGTTTTCTAAGCGGTGAATTTATGTTATTTCACCACTGGGTTTAGAGGTGAACTAACGTATATTTTTAAACAAGAAAATTGAAAATATAACCCAGGGGTTAAATATTACAAGTTTAAAATGTTATATACAAAATTAGTGGAAAGTTAAAAATCAAAAATGCTGGTTCCGTTTTTTTTAAAGGTAAAATTAACTGTTGAATCCACCAACGTTCTTTTCCAACGGTGCAAGTTTGAATTGTTGGAGCAGATGCTGTTTCAACATGCGTTTAAACTGTGAGCGTGATCTGATAATGGTAATTCACTCGGAAGTTTATTCCATTTTTGGATGCTTCCTTTTTGTAGTAATCGATTGCTCGACCTTAGGAGAATAAGCTGTTCAGTTGTTTTTGCTCATTAAGTGAATAGCCTTTAGAAAAAAACTCTCAATGCAGTCTGATTCCAATATTGAAATTTCATTCCTAAGTTTTTTGAAACACTCATCTGGCTTATTAAAAGTTCTGTAGGCAAAATGCCAAATTTTAATAAGAGATCTCTAGATCTCTCAAACTTTTATCCCTATATATCAAATTTTGATTCCCTAATTGATTTTTTGATTAAAACGCTGCATTGCAGAGAAATTCAAGTTATGAAAAAATATTATCGCTTTCAACGCTCATCTTACATAAACGGGACACTTTTTTCTCAAAGCGGTGAATTTATGTAATTTCACCGCCAAATTCAGCGGTGAAATTATGTAATTTCACCGCTACCAGGCAATAAAGGTTTTTTTCACCGCATTCACCGCCTGATTTATTTATTTTCACCGCATTCACCGCTTATATGACAATACTTTTAGTGTTTACCGCTTATCTTGCATAACTTTGCGTTCAATGGTGTTGACACCTCGACCCGGTTTATTTCCAATAATTAGAACAAACACAAACCAATGAAGTTGTCTTAAACATCTTAGCTGTAATAATATAGAATTTTATAACATCTCCGGAGGAAGTAATAGGCAGTTTCTTTCCTTTTCAGCCCAGCAGAGGGACATTGCTCAAAAATCGAGACGTGTTCCTCTGACTGGCACAATTTGCTGATTGCGTTCCTGAGATAATCAGAACTGATATCGATGAGGATACTTTCGATAGACTGCTGGGGTGACAAGACCAAATTGACAGGGCAGAAAATGAAGTGTTTGACACTATTGAAAGGGAGAGAGATTACATCAATCGAGAAGACGTTGGGAAAACGAGACAAAATTACCTCGAGAAAAAACTTCTAAGCGAAAACTTGTCGAATACGAGGAGGTAAAAATTATTAAACGAAAAATACGTTGTGATCGAACAACGAAACATTGATTTTCGTGTATCATAATCCGGACAAATATAGGGATTATTGGTTAGATTTTGGATGATTGGTGTCTTTGTATATAAAATACATTATATATCTTGCAAGATATTTCAATATTCTTGCAAGATCTTGCAAGTTAGCCGTCGGATATGCCAAAATTTTCCAAGATAAGCACCGATCTTGTACGAATCTTGCAAGATAATCGTCTGATATTAGCAAGATGCACGTCCAAACATCTAGTCTAAGCTTGAGCATGGGCCTTTTTGGCTTCGATAATGACTAGGGTCCGTTCAACATTGAGCTACAGCAGAAGCGCTTCTGACATAGCCTCATAAGGTAGGACCCTAAAAGCTAAGAATAATGCGCAAAGGGGTCAAAAACAAGGGCGGGATTATCGCGCTAAAGAAAAGGGTACATAGAGTAGTGTTTGTTATAGAATTGAA
>NC_134476.1:185394-322995 GCF_964194025.1 Convolutriloba macropyga
GCTTTTCAACCAGCCACACAATCGGCTGTTCAAACACTATTTATCTATTTATTGTTTAAGCCACCCATTCGGCTTTTCGCTCAGCCACACAATCGGCTGTTCAAACTATTTAATTACCTATTGTTTGAGCCAGGCTATCGGTTTTTCAACCAGCCACACAATCGGCTGATCAAACACTATTTATCTATTTATTGTTTAAGCCACCCAATCGGCTTTTCGGTCAGCCACACAATCGGGTGTTCAAACTATTTAATTACCTATTGTTTAAGCCAGGCTATCGGTTTTTCAACCAGCCACAAAACCGGCTGATCAAATGTTATTTATCTACTTATTGTTTAAGACACACAATCGGCTTTTCAGTCAGCCACACAATCGGCTCTTCAAACTATATAATTACCTATTGTTTAAGCCACTCAATCGGCTTTTCAACCAGCCACACAATCATCTGTTCAAATTTTATTTATCTACTTATTATTTAAGCCACACGATCGGCTTTTCAGTCAGCCACACAATCGGCTGTTCATACTATTGAATCACCAATTGTTTAAGCCACGCTATCGGCTTTTCAAGCAGCCACACAATCTGCTGTTCAAATTTTATTTATCTATTTGTTCAAGCCACAAAATCGGCTTTTCATTCAGCCACACAATCGGCTGTTCATACTATTGAATTACCTATTGTTTAAGCCACGCTATCGGCTTTTCAACCAGCCACACAATCAACTGTTCAAAATCTATTTATCTACCTATTATTTAAGCCACACAATCGGCTTTTCAGTCAGCCACACAATCGGCCCTTCAAACTATATAATTACCTATTGTTTAAGCCACTCAATCGGCTTTTCAACCAGCCACACAATCAGCTGTTCAAATTTTATTTATCTACTTATTGTTTAAGCCACACGATCGGCTTTTCAGTCAGCCACACAATCGGCTGTTCATACTATTGAATCACCTATTGTTTAAGCCACGCTATCGGCTTTTCAAGCAGCCACAAAATCAGCTGTTCAAATTTTATTTATCTACTTGTTTAAGCCACACAATCGGCTTTTCAGTCAGCCACACAATCGGCTGTTCATACTATTGAATTACCTATTGTTTAAGCCACTCAATCGGCTTTTCAATCAGCCACACAATCAGCTGTTCAAATTCTATTTATCTACTTATTGTTTAAGCCACACAATCGGCTTTTCAGTCAGCCACACAATCGGCTGTTCAAACTGTCGAATTACCTATTGTTTAAGCCACACCGTCGGCTTTTCAGCCAGCCACGCGATCGGCTGTTCAAATGCTATTTCTTTTTTAATGCTATTATTTAATGCTATTTCTTTATGTTTAAGCCAGTTTATTTATTGTTTAGGTTCATGCTATTCTTCCACCAGATACACAGAATACTCAAATGAGCAAAAATTCAAAAGTGTAATATAAAAGCTCAGTCAAAACTATGTTCACGGAGAGAGTTTTTAATTACTTTGAATCAGACAAAAATGGCATTACAAAAGCAAGTGTCAAAAAACTCAAACTACAGCTCAAAACTTCAAAATTACGTAATTCACAAAACTAATTTCAAGTGCAACAACAAAAGCACACGCGACAAAGTTACAAATTTCAGGCGAGTAAACCTTTAATTCACATTCTCAGCGAGTAGCTTGATCTTCTTTATAAGATATTGGCTCAGAAACTCATAAGAACTGAGGTGAACCCCATCAGAGAAATCGCGACCAATGGCTTCCGCTAATTCTATATGTTTTCTCTTGTATTTGTTCAGCAGCCTACTATTCATTTTGCGGATTCCGTCAGGATTGTTCAACCGCGGAATAATATCTGCCGTCAACACTACAGTATTGTTCTGCTGGCAGTAACTGAACAAATCGCGGATTTCCGCTGTTAACTCTTTCAGGGACATATCAGCGGGTGTAAAGATATCCCTGGGGCAAATATCATTTCCCCCAATCATGATGACTAATACATCGTAACCTCTTAGCTCATTTGTGTAATTGCTCCAATTGCGGGCTCTCTCTCCGCCTTTGCCCAGGGCAACAACATTTTCGGGTAATTGGAGCCTTTGAACATGGCTGTCCCCAAAAATTCCAATCTTTTTCTCTGTAAAAGTGCTCATTTTTAGCTGAAACAGAATTGAACTTTTTTCTAAATTTGTTTATGCCCAGTTTTTCTATATACATAATATCAACACCTAAGACAAGACAAGATTGAATATCATGGAGCTTTCAATACAAACAACCTTTCAAACAACATTAGTTGAAAATTAAAAAGTTTGGGTGACCTGTAAAAATGGTCAATAAATTAGCCCCCTTAAAAAACGTAGCCCACTCGTACCCACTTTTTATTTATACATACACACATAATATCAACACCTAAGACAAGACAAGATTGAATGTCATGGAGCTTTCGATACAAACAACCTTTCAAACAACATGAGTTGAAAATTAAAAAGTTTGGGTGACCTGTAAAAATGGTCAATAAATTAGCCCTCTTAAAAAACGTAGCCCACTCGTACCCACTTTTATTTATACATACACACATAATATCAAGACCTAAGACAAGACAAGATTGAATGTCATGGAGCTTTCGATACAAACAAAACAACCTTTCAAACAACAACAGTTGAAAATTAAAAAGTTTGGGTGACATGTAAAAATGGTCAATAAATTAGCCCTCTTAAAAAACGTAGCCCACTCGTACCCACTTTTTATTTATACATACACACATAATATCAACACCTAAGACGACAAGATTGAATATCATGGAGCTTTCGATACAAACAACCTTTCAAACAACATGAGTTGAAAATTAAAAAGTTTGGGTGACCTGTGAAGATGGTCAATAAATTAACCCTCTTGAAAAACGTAGCCCACTCGTACCTAGCTTTTATATGTACAAACACATATAGTATACATGCACACAGACATACATAACTTCGAGCCCGATAAATGACCTGATAAAAAAAAACCTATTTTTAAACATAGTTGTTCGCAAACTTGAATATGAAAACCCAACTTTTTGCCTAGCCCAGCTATACCACAAATCCTCAAGCAAAAAAGACCTTGACTAGAATGAACAATTCAATTGAACAAGTCTTTGACTGCAATGAAATTCACTTTTTATGAAAACGCACAAAAATAATTTTTGAGCTCGAAATCTGACAACGTATTAAGTACTTTTTACTCAGACCAGCAAGATCAACAATTAGTCCTCTATCAGAAGCTACTAAGACTTTGACACTCCTACGTACACCCTCAGTTCCATTGAATAAGTCTTTGACTGCAATGAAATTCACTTTTCATGAAAACGCACAAAAATAATTTTTGAGCTCGAAATCTCACAACGTATTAAGTACTTTTTACTCAGACCAGCTAGATCAACAATTGGCCCTGTATCAGAACCCATTAGGACTATGACACTCCTGCGTAGACCCTCAGTTCAATTGAACAAGTCCTTGACTGCACTGAAATTCACTTTTCATGAAAACGCACAAAAATAATTTTTGAGTTCGAAATCTGACAATTTAATAAGTACTTTTTACTCAGACCAGCTAGATCAACAATTAGTCCTCTATCACAACCTACGAGGATTTTGATACTCCTACGTAGACCCTCAGTTCCATTGAACAAGTCTTTGACTGCAATGAAATTCACTTTTCATGAAAACGCACAAAAATAATTTTTGAGCTCGAAATCTGACAACGTATTAAGTACTTTTTACTCAGAACAGCTAGATCAACAATTAGCCCTGTATCAGAACCTACTAGGACTATGACACTCCTACGTAGACCCTCAGTTCAATTGAACAAGTCCTTGACTGCACTGAAATTCACTTTTCATGAAAACGCAAAATAATTTTTGAGTTCGAAATCTGACAATGTATTAAGTACTTTTTACTCAGAACAGCTAGATCAACAATTAGCCCTCTATCAGAACCTACTAGGACTATGACACTCCTAGGTAGACCCTCAGTTCAATTGAACAAGTCCTTGACTGCACTGAAATTCACTTTTTAAGAAAACGCACAAAAATAGTTTTTGAGCCCAAAATCTGACAACGTATGAAGAACTTTTTACTCTGACCAGCTAGATCAACAATTAGCCCTCTATCAGAACCTACTAGGACTGTGACACTCCTAAGTAGACCCTCAATTCAATTGAACAAGTCCTTGACTGCACTGAAATTCACTTTTTATGAAAACGCACAAAAATAATTTTTGAGCTAGAAATCTGACAACGTATTAAGTACTTTTTACTCAGACTAGCTAGATCAACAATTAGCCCTCTATCAGAACCTACTAGGACTATGACACTCCTACTTAGACCCTCAATTCAATTGAACAAGTCCTTGACTGCACTGAAATTCACTTTTTATGAAAACGTACAAAAATAATTTTTGAGCTCGAAATCTGACAACGTATTAAGTACTTTTTACTCAGAACATCTAGATCAACAATTAGCCCTCTATCAGAACCTACTAGGACCATGACACTCCTAGGTAGACCCTCAGTTCAATTGAAGAAGTCCTTGACTGCAATGAAATTCACTTTTTATGAAAACGCACAAAAATAATTTTTGAACTCGAAATCTGACAACGTATTAAGTACTTTTTACTCAGACCAGCAAGATCAACAATTAGTCCTCTATCAGAAGCTACTAAGACTTTGACACTCCTAC
Organism: Convolutriloba macropyga; assembly: GCF_964194025.1. NCBI lineage: Eukaryota > Metazoa > Xenacoelomorpha > Acoela > Convolutidae > Convolutriloba > Convolutriloba macropyga. The sequence continues at coordinate 190,072 of NC_134476.1, forward strand.
GTAGACCCTCAGTTCCATTGAATAACTCTTTGACTGCAATGAAATTCACTTTTCATGAAAACGCACAAAAATAATTTTTGAGCTCGAAATCTCACAACGTATTAAATACTTTTTACTCAGACCAGCTAGATCAACAATTGGCCCTGTATCAGAACCTATTAGGACTATGACACTCCTACGTAGACCCTCAGTTCCATTGAATAACTCTTTGACTGCAATGAAATTCATTTTTCATGAAAACGCACAAAAATAATTTTTGAGTTCGAAATCTGACAATGTATTAAGTACTTTTTATTCAGACCAGCTAGATCAACAATTAGTCCTCTATCACAACCTACGAGGATTTTGATACTCCTACGTAGACCCTCAGTTCCATTGAACAAGTCTTTGACTGCAATGAAATTCACTTTTCATGAAAACGCACAAAAATAATTTTTGAGCTCGAAATCTGACAACGTATTAAGTACTTTTTACTCAGAACAGCTAGATCAACAATTAGCCCTGTATCGGAACCTACTAGGACTATGACACTCCTACGTAGACCCTCAGTTCAATTGAACAAGTCCTTGACTGCACTGAAATTAACTTTTCATGAAAACGCAAAATAAATTTTGAGTTCGAAATCTGACAATGTATTAAGTACTTTTTACTCAGAACAGCTAGATCAACAATTAGCCCTCTATCAGAACCTACTAGGACTATGACACTCCTAGGTAGACCCTCAGTTCAATTGAACAAGTCCTTGACTGCACTGAAATTCACTTTTTAAGAAAACGCACAAAAATAATTTTTGAGCTCGAAATCTGACAACGTATGAAGAACTTTTTACTCAGACCAGCTAGATCAACAATTAGCCCTCTATCAGAACCTACTAGGACTGTGACACTCCTAAGTAGACCCTCAATTCAATTGAACAAGTCCTTGACTGCACTGAAATTCACTTTTTATGAAAACGCACAAAAATAATTTTTGAGCTCGAAATCTGACAACGTATTAAGTACTTTTTACTCAGACTAGCTAGATCAACAATTAGCCCTCTATGAGAACCTACTAGGATTATGACACTCCTACTTAGACCCTCAATTCAATTGAACAAGTCCTTGACTGCACTGAAATCCACTTTTTATGAAAACGTACAAAAATAATTTTTGAGCTCGAAATCTGACAACGTATTAAGTACTTTTTACTCAGAACAGCTAGATCAACAATTAGCCCTCTATCAGAACCTACTAGGACTATGACACTCCTAGGTAGACCCTCAGTTCAATTGAACAAGTCCTTGACTGCACTGAAATTCACTTTTTAAGAAAACGCACAAAAATAATTTTTGAGCTCGAAATCTGACAACGTATGAAGAACTTTTTACTCAGACCAGCTAGATCAACAATTAGCCCTCTATCAGAACCTACTAGGACTGTGACACTCCTAAGTAGACCCTCAATTCAATTGAACAAGTCCTTGACTGCACTGAAATTCACTTTTTATGAAAACGCACAAAAATAATTTTTGAGCTCGAAATCTGACAACGTATTAAGTACTTTTTACTCAGACTAGCTAGATCAACAATTAGCCCTCTATCAGAACCTACTAGGACTATGACACTCCTACGTAGACCCTCATTTCAATTGAACAAGTCCTTGACTGCACTGAAATTCACTTTTTATGAAAACGTACAAAAATAATTTTTGAGCTCGAAATCTGACAACGTATTAAGTACTTTTTACTCAGACCAGCAAGATCAACAATTAGTCCTCTATCAGAAGCTACTAAGACTTTGACACTCCTACGTAGACCCTCAGTTCCATTGAATAACTCTTTGACTGCAATGAAATTCACTTTTCATGAATACGCACAAAAATAATTTTTGAGCTCGAAATCTCACAACGTATTAAGTACTTTTTACTCAGACCAGCTAGATCAACAATTGGCCCTGTATCAGAACAGCTAGATCAACAATTAGCCCTCTATCAGAACCTACTAGGACTATGACACTCCTAGGTAGACCCTCAGTTCAATTGAACAAGTCCTTGACTGCACTGAAATTCACTTTTTAAGAAAACGCACAAAAATAATTTTTGAGCTCGAAATCTGACAACGTATGAAGAACTTTTTACTCAGACCAGCTAGATCAACAATTAGCCCTCTATCAGAACCTACTAGGACTGTGACACTCCTAAGTAGACCCTCAATTCAATTGAACAAGTCCTTGACTGCACTGAAATTCACTTTTTATGAAAACGCACAAAAATAATTTTTGAGCTCGAAATCTGACAACGTATTAAGTACTTTTTACTCAGACTAGCTAGATCAACAATTAGCCCTCTATCAGAACCTACTAGGACTATGACACTCCTACTTAGACCCTCATTTCAATTGAACAAGTCCTTGACTGCACTGAAATTCACTTTTTATGAAAACGCACAAAAATAATTTTTGAGCTCGAAATCTGACAACGTATTAAGTACTTTTTATTCAGACCAGCAAGATCAACAATTAGTCCTCTATCAGAAGCTACTAAGACTTTGACACTCCTACGTAGACCCTCAGTTCCATTGAATAACTCTTTGACTGCAATGAAATTCACTTTTCATGAATACGCACAAAAATAATTTTTGAGCTCGAAATCTCACAACGTATTAAGTACTTTTTACTCAGACCAGCTTGATCAACAATTGGCCCTGTATCAGAACCTATTAGGACTATGACACTCCTACGTAGACCCTCAGTTCCATTGAATAACTCTTTGACTGCAATGAAATTCACTTTTCATGAAAAAGCACAAAAATAATTTTTGAGTTCGAAATCTGACAATGTATTAAGTACTTTTTAATCAGACCAGCTAGATCAACAATTAGTCCTCTATCACAACCTACGAGGATTTTGATACTCCTACGTAGACCCTCAGTTCCATTGAACAAGTCTTTGACTGCAATGAAATTCACTTTTCATGAAAACGCACAAAAATAATTTTTGAGCTCGAAATCTGACAACGTATTAAGTACTGTTTACTCAGAACAGCTAGATCAACAATTAGCCCTGTATCGGAACCTACTAGGACTTTGACACTCCTACGTAGACCCTCAGTTCAAATGAACAAGTCCTTGACTGCACTGAAATTCACTTTTGATGAAAACGCAAAATAATTTTTGAGTTCGAAATCTGACAATGTATTAAGTACTTTTTACTCAGAACAGCTAGATCAACAATTAGCCCTCTATCAGAACCTACTAGGACTATGACACTCCTAGGTAGACCCTCAGTTCAATTGAACAAGTCCTTGACTGCACTGATATTCACTTTTTAAGAAAACGCACAAAAATAATTTTTGAGCTCGAAATCTGACAACGTATGAAGAACTTTTTACTCAGACCAGCTAGATCAACAATTAGCCCTCTATCAGAACCTACTAGGACTGTGACACTCCTAAGTAGACCCTCAATTCAATTGAACAAGTCCTTGACTGCACTGAAATTCACTTTTTCTGAAAACGCACAAAAATAATTTTTGAGCTCAAAATCTGACAACGTATTAAGTACTTTTTACTCAGACTAGCTAGATCAACAATTAGCCCTCTATCAGAATCTACTAGGACTATGACACTCCTACTTAGACCCTCAATTCAATAGAACAAGTCCTTGACTGCACTGAAATTCACTTTTTATGAAAACGTACAAAAATAATTTTTGAGCTCGATATCTGACAACGTATTAAGTACTTTTTACTCAGAACAGCTAGATCAACAATTAGCCCTCTATCAGAACCTACTAGGACTATGACACTCCTAGGTAGACCCTCAGTTCAATTGAACAAGTCCTTGACTGCACTGAAATTCACTTTTTAAGAAAACGCACAAAAATAATTTTTGAGCTCGAAATCTGACAACGTATGAAGAACTTTTTACTCAGACCAGCTAGATCAACAATTAGCCCTCTATCAGAACCTACTAGGACTGTGACACTCCTAAGTAGACCCTCAATTCAATTGAACAAGTCCTTGACTGCACTGAAATTCACTTTTTATGAAAACGCACAAAAATAATTTTTGAGCTCGAAATCTGACAACGTATTAAGTACTTTTTACTCAGACTAGCTAGATCAACAATTAGCCCTCTATCAGAACCTAATAGGACTATGACACTCCTACTTAGACCCTCAATTCAATTGAACAAATCCTTGACTGCACTGAAATTCACTTTTTATGAAAACGTACAAAAATAATTTTTGAGCTCGAAATCTGACAACGTATTAAGTACTTGTTACTCAGACCAGCTAGATCAACAATTAGCCCTCTATCAGAACCTACAAGGACTATGACACTCTTATGTATAACCTCAATTCAATTGAACAAGTCCTTGACTGCACTGAAATTCACTTTTTATGAAAACGCACAAAAATAATTTTTGAGCTCAAAATCTGACAACGTATTAAGTACTTTTTACTCAGACCAGCTAGATCAACAATTAGCCCACTATCAGAACCTACTAGGACTATGACACTCCTACGTAGACCCTCAATTCAATTGAACAAGTCCTTGACTGCACTGAAATTCAGTTTTCATGAAAACGCACAAAAATAATTTTTGAGCTCGAAATCTGACAACGTATCAATCACTTTTTTCTCAGACCAGCTAGACCAGCAATTAGCTCTTTTTCAGAAACTACTAGGACTATAACACTCTTAGGTAGAATGTCAAATTTTTAGAATAAGTCCTTAGCTGTAAAAACTGAAACTGTGCGCTGCACAGAAAACCAGACCAAAAAAAAGCGGAAGCAAACAAAAAAAAGCGCAAAATTGAAAAACCAAGAAGAGCGCAAAGCTTCGGCGAAACTTCTTGCTTTGCAAGAACACAATCCCGCGATGTGGGAACACGGACCAAAAAACCGGTCCGAAAACCGCAGCTCTGCGGTGCAGAGCAAACCAGACCGAAAGAAAGCGACAGCTAGCCAAGCTAGCAAGCAAAGAAGCGGGAAGAACTCACCTGGCAGCAGAGACTACAGCAGAGAGAAGAGAAGACAAGACAAGCAAACAAACTCTGAAAAAATACTTTGTTAATATACATAAAAGAACATCAAAGACAACACACGAGACGCACGGCTACCCCACGCACCGACCACCCCCCCCCCGGCGCCAAACCGCCACCCCCCCCCCCAAAGGACCCCCCAAAACACAAACCGACCACCGCCAAATTTTTGCATGAGTTCTGGATCAATGTTGTTGGATCAATGCCATGGAACTCAGACAACTCTAAAAGTGAGATCTACATGTCAGTAAAATGGTCATCAATGTAGTGTTTCCCCTCCTCAGGGGTCAATCTGGGGTCAAATTTCCCGGTCAATTTCTCAAAAACGGCTGGAGAAAAACAAACGCCCTTAGTACCGTTTGTAGCACTGCTTGAGATACGCATCATATCAAAAAATGAGCCCAATCGGTACATTCTTCGAGGAGTTATAGCAAATATAAGGTACCGTACCAAATGACCCCAGAGCAGAGATACAGCACATTCAGAGCCAAAATTGACCATCTCAACTACATAAAATGAGGTGTAATATATATATGGGGACAATTCCCATTAGAAATGGAGTTCAATGAGCCTATTTCTGGAGTCAAAGTAATGAATTTCAACATTTCACATGTAGAAACGTGAAACGTACCAGTCACTTACTGGACAAAATGACCGTATGTGTCGAGGCCAATTTCTCAAAAACGGCTGAAAGAAACAAAACGCCATTTACAGGGATTCAAGTACTGCTCAAGCTGAGTTCAAATCAAAAGACAGATCAAAAATCGGTTCACTCTACGAGGAGATATTCCAACATTAAGGTACCGTACCAAATGACCAAAATGACCCATTTCGGGTCCTGTTTCTCTACTATAACCAATAACCACTCATTACCACTCATCATAACCACCTCTAAAATATATATGGGAACAATCCCCATCATCAGGCCAATCTAATGCACCAATAAACAAAATTTAAATCGCATTATAGATGATGTGACAGAGCTCTGGTGTACTGGTACCCTGCTCTCCAGCAGATCAAAATAGGGGTACCTGACCTGGCCAATTTCTCAAAAACGGCTGAACAAAAACAAACGCCCTTAATACTGTTTGTAGCACGGCTTGAGATACGCATCATATCAAAAAATGAGCCCAATTGGTGCACTCTAGAAGAAGTTATAGCAAAAAGAAGGTACCGTACCAAACGACCTTGGAGGAGAGGTACACCACCTCCAGAGCTAAAATTGAACATCTAAACATCATAAAACGCTATAAAAAGTATACATATTCAGAATCTACGTTAGACGGGCTATTCAAAACAGTATTTTTTTTTCAATACAGTTCAAAGCTTCAAGGTGTCAACGGTGTCAACGGTGTCAACCGCTGGTGTCAAACGCTTCTAGAGGTAAAATCGAGGGCAAGTTCACTGGCCAATTTCTCTAAAACGGCCGAACAAAAATAAACGCCCTTAGTACAGTTTGTAGCACTGCTTGAGATACGTATCATATTAAAAAATGAGCCCGATCGGTACATTCTTCGAGGAGTTATAGCAATTATAAGGTACCGTACCAAATGACCAAAAAAGCGAGGTGACCGCCATTCAGAGCCAAAATTGACAATCTCAACTACATAAAATACCATACAAAATATATATGGGGAGACTCCCCACTAACTGGGGATTCTAAAACACTAACACTTGTTGGGTAAATCGCGTGTTTTGTAGTACCGAAATTTGGGTCACCCATAATAGCCCGAAAATTCGAACTATTTCAACTTTGAACATTAATAACTTTTTGATTAGGCCGATTTGGGAAACCAACCAAATACTGCAAGCAAGAGGGGTTCAGTGCTAACAAAATGAGACCACTCCCGTTTAATTTGGTCCAGTACTTTAGAAGATATTAACAAAACACTGTTCTGTACCCCAGTTTTTGGGCTAAAATCGAAGCCCAGGATCTCCGGAACCGACGTAAAACAACGTGAAACAGCGTTCCCGGCGTATTTGTGGGTGTAATTCTGGTCAACTTCCACGTTCTAGGTCACGGCAAACCTTCATGGTGAGGTGGGAAAAAATTTCCCACCTCACCATGTTTGTTATGATGTTTTGTGTGTTTTGACATAAAACAACATCAACAAAAATTTGATGAAATCGTGAAAAAAGAAAAATTGTTGAATTAATGCCATTGTTCGATACAATTAGCTTCAGCAACCTAAACAGTGTCTAGAAAACACAAAACGCACGTCCAAAAACTTGTTCAATTGCAAACAACACCACTTCACTTATTCATTTGGTCAAATGACCTATTTTGACTACCAAATATCAAGTTTCGCTAAAATAAACCTTCAAAACTAGTAAAAAAAAGATACAATCTGTTTATAGTGATACTCCCCATTAACTGAGCAATCTAAAACACTATAATTTGTAATCTTGAATAAAAAAAAATTCAACATTATGTCACCGAATTGGCCGAAATTGGCCGAAAGTCGAGGTTCGGCGCCTACAGACCAAAAAATGACCCACTCAACTCCATAAAACCAGATAAAAATGTGTATGGGGTTACTCCCCACTACAATACAAATCCAACAAACCAATTCACGTAGGAATACTATCGTATTTTGAGGTACGTATATTTGGTGAACACCAATATCACCTGAAATGGTGACTTTTTTTTCAAATTTAGCAATCAATAACTTTTTTACCAGGCCGAATTAGGGTAGTACAATATATGACCAGCCAGACGATTACAATGCCAATACAATTAGACTATGTTGGTAGAATTCTGCTAAGCACTTGACTACTTATCATTAAAACAACAAATTGTACCTCTATAAATCTAAATCTGCAAGACTTCAAAAAATGGAAGCTACTTGAGGACCGTATGTCGTTACCGCTTCTATATTACTGTAATCCAGTTTTCCAGTGATCTATTTTTTTGGTAGAGTACTTTGGGTGTTATTAGCAAATTGCTGAATTACACCCAACTTTTTTAGCTATTTTAAAAGCCCAAAATTGTCGAAAAAATACGCTTGACGGCGTTTAATGGCACAACTGTCGTGTTTCTGGGGCTAATTCCAGTCTATCTTTGCGTTCCTGGTTGAGTCAAACCTTCATGCTGAGGTGGGAAAAAAATTCGCACCTCGCCATGAAGATTATGATGTTTTGTGTGTTTGACACAAAACAACAGTCTCCGAAATTTGCCGGAATCATGAAAAAAGTAAAATGTTGAATTAACAGCAATCACTGGTATAGTTTGTTTCATGGACTAGAATATTGTATGAAAAACGCAAATAGCAGGCAGAAGCTCCTTTTCATTTACTAAAACACAACACAATCAATAAAATTTGATGATAGACATGTTATTCAGGAATCAACCTCAAATAACCGTTCGACAACAAATTTTCAGGACAAACACATTACACTACATGCATCAACAGCTTGCATGCTCTGTGAGGAGCGGTTTAGTTGTTTCTGATCTATCTAGAAAAGAAAACAATCTTCTCCTTGTATATAAAGACGTTTCGGAAAGAGAAATTGTGTTTCAAATAAAAAAAAATCGCTCATGGATGGGTACGTTTTTCTACGATGCCCATTGGAAAAGATAGAGACGTTTCCAAAAATTATTGTGGAGATACTCATCACTGAATGGGGAAAAATTTATTACTTTATCTGAAGCATAGACTTGACAACTCTACTATATCACCTCCATCACGGACAAAATCGTGTAAGTCTGGAATTCGGGAATTGAAATATCATTCCTGAAAAATATTCTCCTCATCACAAATTGAGGAAATGTATAGATTGGAAGCCTGCCAATCAGAAATGAAAGGCAGCTAGGTTGTTAGTTCAACTCGGGCGCCGTAGGTTACAACTCGGGCTTCGTATGTTGGTCAGACATGAACTCAATCATAATTATTTTTTTCAGCCTTAAAGCCTTTTTTTCGTTATCGTTAAACAAAAACTTTTTTCTCTGAGTTAAACTGGCACTGATAGGGCACCGTTATGACAAAAATAAGAGAAATCGAAATCTTGAGAAATCACGCAAAATCTCGTCAAGATCCTGTCAAGATCTTGGAAATGCTGCTGTGAGCTCGAAAAAAAAATGTTTTTTTTTCTAAGTTTTGACTGTTATGCAGGGCAATCGAACCAAAATTTTGTCTTTCTGAAAATTTCTGGGATGTAAAAGAAGCATTTGAAAACAAAAGTAAAACTTGGAAAACCACGAAAGTTCCTGCCAATTTCCTGGAAACCCTCGTGTGGTTATTGAAGAATCCAAGATCTTGCGTGGACTTGGAAATGGTATCGTGGAAATCCAAGATCTTGGGTGGACTTGGCGTGGATGTCGTGGGTTCGAGCACTGGGTTACCTCAGAAAGTCAAAGGGTCTAAGATTAGGGTTCAAGTAGCATTTTTGTGCGAAACCATATACGGTGCATAGTGTTGAATTTTTAAGAAAACTGTAGGAGTGTTTACGAGATAATGTTTCTTGTCTATTGGTTTTTGTTACTAATTGAATCGACAATCTCATGCTTGGCCAGAAAACGTCAACGTTAACGGGTTAAAACTAATTCATATTGTGTTGGTGGTAGACATTATAGTGGTACTAATAATATAAGAGGAGCTATTACTTCAAAAGGTACTAAAATGTTAAAGGGTAATTGTGTTGAGTGTAAGAGGAATAAGTCAATGACAGTATCTGATGCGACAATAGAAGCCGAGGGATTGAAAGATTTCTTTAAAAGTGTTGGTAAAGCTACGGTAAACTTCGGAAAGAAAGTTGCTAATAATCCGGTAAGAGCATTAGAAATAGCAATTAAAATAGGAGGTGCGGCTGCAAGTAGAAACCCTAGAGCTGCTTTATCAGCCACACCTGATTTATTTAAATTTGCAACTACTGGTGAAGATATAAAAATAGTACAAAAAGGAAGAGGGCTATACTTCGGTACAAAGATAAGATAGTTTTATTATATTAGAGTTTAAAAATAATTACATTAGAGTTTAATTATTAGAGTTTAAATATAACTATGGGTATAACTATGACTATGATTATGACTAGATATATATTTATTGGTAAATATTAATACTAATGTTATTATTACTACTCACATTATTATAACTAAACACCAATAACTTCAGTTTAAAAAGGCAGGGCAATCGAACCAAAATTTTGTCTTTCTGAAAATTTTGGGATGTAAAAGAAGCATTTGTAAACAAAAGTAAAACTTGGAAAACCACGAAAGTTCCTGCCAATTTCATGGAAACCCTCGTGTGGTTATTGAAGAATCCAAGATCTTGCGTGGACTTGGAAATGGTATCGTGGAAATCCAAGATCTTGCGTGGACTTGGCGTGGATGTCGTGGGTTCGAGCACTGGGTTACCTCAGAAAGTCAAAGGGTCTAAGATTAGGGTTCAAGTAGCATTTTTGTGCGAAACCATATACGGTGCATAGTGTTTAATTTTTAAGAAAACTGTAGGAGTGTTTACGAGATAATGTTTCTTGTCTATTGGTTTTTGTTACTAATTGAATCGACAATCTCATGCTTGGCCAGAAAACGTCAACGTTAACGGGTTAAAACTAATTCATATTGTGTTGGTGGTAGACATTATAGTGGTACTAATAATATAAGAGGAGCTATTACTTCAAAAGGTACTAAAATGTTAAAGGGTAATTGTGTTGAGTGTAAGAGGAATAAGTCAATGACAGTATCTGATGCGACAATAGAAGCCGAGGGATTGAAAGATTTCTTTAAAAGTGTTGGTAAAGCTACGGTAAACTTCGGAAAGAAAGTTGCTAATAATCCGGTAAGAGCATTAGAAATAGCAATTAAAATAGGAGGTGCGGCTGCAAGTAGAAACCCTAGAGCTGCTTTATCAGCCACACCTGATTTATTTAAATTTGCAACTACTGGTGAAGATATAAAAATAGTACAAAAAGGAAGAGGGCTATACTTAGGTACAAAGATAAGATAGTTTTATTATATTAGAGTTTAAAAATAATTACATTAGAGTTTAATTATTAGAGTTTAAATATAACTATGGGTATAACTATGACTATGATTATGACTAGATATATATTTATTGGTAAATATTAATACTAATATTATTATTACTACTGACATTATTATAACTAAACACCAATAACTTCAGTTTAAAAAGGCAGGGCAACCGAACCAAAATTTTGTCTTTCTGAAAATCTTTGGGATGTAAAAGAAGCATTTGTAAACAAAAGTAAAACTTGGAAAACCACGAAAGTTCCTGCCAATTTCCTGGAAACCCTCGTGTGGTTATTGAAGAATCCAAGATCTTGCGTGGACTTGGAAATGGTATCGTGGAAATCCAAGATCTTGCGTGGACTTGGCGTGGATGTCGTGGGTTCGAGCACTGGGTTACCTCAGAAAGTCAAAGGGTCTAAGATTAGGGTTCAAGTAGCATTTTTGTGCGAAACCATATACGGTGCATAGTGTTGAATTTTTAAGAAAACTGTAGGAGTGTTTACGAGATAATGTTTCTTGTCTATTGGTTTTTGTTACTAATTGAATCGACAATCTCATGCTTGGCCAGAAAACGTCAACGTTAACGGGTTTCCAGCTCAACTAATTAAAAAACTTACTATTCTCTTTCTTCCGGCTGAGATCATTGGAAAAGTTGACACTCCCCAGTTTCCTACCAAGATTACCGGGAAAAAAAGTTCCCGGGTTTCCCACAAAGAAAACCGGTCAAAAATTAAATCCCGGGTTTCCCACCAAGATTACCGAGAAATTATGGTATTCCCGGGTTTCCCGCCAAGATTACCGAGAAATTATAAGATTCCCGGGTTTCCCACCAAGATTGCCGAGAAATTATAAGATTCCCGGCTTTCCCCGCAGGGTTTCCGGGAATGGGATCACTGGGCAGGTAAAACAATAATTCCCAATAATATTTCATTCTCAAAGTATCCAACTATCAAAAACTCATATTCGCTTTAAATACAACTGAAAACCCCATTTGAGACAATCTGGTCAACAATCTCTACTTCTGGCAGCCAAACAAAAATTTGATCTTTTTTCTATTAATTAAGGAACAGGACATTTCAAATCAAAGGTCACTGGTGATATATCCTATTGGCTTCTTAAGCAGCTCCAATTAATTGTGTCTAGTTTTTTACTTGAAAGATTATAGTCGTGTGGACTTTAAAAAAAGATTTTTATATAAATAATGGCCGATTGAAATTTGCCTCTGTTTTCTTTCTTCTTAATTTGGTCAACTTGCAGCTAGGAAAGAATGCATTTTCTTTCTACTGAATTAGAATTCAAAATTTATTAAGGTTTTTTGCCATAAGTCTTTGGCTTTGATACTACTAGATTTCACAATTTTTGCTTTGATTTTTAGGCATTTGCCCATTTTTCACGTTTTCTCGTTTTGTCACAGTATCTCAAAATTGATGGTTCACATATCACATTATTGGCAAACAAAACACTGCACAGTTGACCATATCAAAACCTTTAATGATATAGATAATGGTTTTAACGGCTTCGACTCCACTTTCGGGAAGAATTTATTTATTTTAACTTTTTAATATTGTTGTAACTGTCGTTTTTGTGTTGTATTTTTAGCCGTTGTTGCGGTCAAAACTAATATTTTAAATTTTTCATATCAAATTATTAGATCGTTTTATGATGAGTATATAGCTATGCCCTCTACCGGCAATTCTCAGTTGCTAGAGCGACGGAATTGGGTCAAGTTCGATCAATAATGTATTTTTTAATATTAGAAATAATGTAAAAACATAATAAAATGTTGGAAAAAATAATATATAACCTTGGTGCAAGACCGTCAAGGTCACTGGTGTATATTTCTCATATGTATTCTCATTCCTTTATGCGGTGCTTTTAGTTTCAATAGTTTTTATCTCAAGGTCACAACTTTTGTTTCCGATAGTCGGGTGACCTTGAAAAAGTGCTGTACTTTTGAAGTGCTCTAGCTCCTAGGGACTTAGATTTAGGACCCTGAAAGGAGGGTTGGGCATACTTTTCAGTTGATACTCTAACCATTGGTGCTAGTCTCGATGCTCATTTCGTTCATCGACTTTGCAACTTTACCCTGAACGGCGGATTTTCCCTTTTTCGAATTCCATTTATTTTTTGCCATGTAGTTATATAATAAATTAGTTGCGTTGTGTCAATACGCTTTCTAAATGTCACGAGCGATGCCAAGATTATGACAGCTTTTGATATGTGGGCGAATTCATACTTTCCATTTCAGTTATGAACAAACTTTAGTTAATATTTGAATAATACACTAAGTTTTCCTGTTTTGAAGATTGCTTTGATGTCAAATGTTTTGTCAGAAATGTTTTATGTTAGTTTTTGATCAACCTTCAATTATCACGCCATATTGCTATGTTTAACGTTCAACTTCTCTACATAATCATTGTCTTAATATGGTTAATTTCATATTTACTTAATAATTTGCTATGTAAACAGATTAAATTCCTGAACAGAATACTCCCTTTAACTGTAAATGTCAGTTATGTAATGTTTAATTACCACTCGTAAATGTCATCTGGTGAACATATTTCTAACAGAGCGAGCATTAGTGTAATTGGAGTCAAGTTGTATGACTTTGAGTTACGAAATTCAAGTTATTTTCTTAAAGTTTTGCAGAAAATCCTAAGGAAATTACAGTCAAGAAGAGTTTCTAAAGCTTTAAACGAACCAGAACGTGCGTAAAGATATTTTTAGTTTTCACTACTAATATCAGCCGTAACATTAATGGTCCGTATTCTCCCCGGACATTTGAAAAGATAATATTTGTTGTTATTTATTATCAAAATGTACAAGAAGTCGACAAAATCTCAGAAGGTTGCCAAGAAGTGGATGCCTTCTTCATCAGAACGACAAGCATCTTCCCAACAAAAAATCATCATTCCATTCAGACGTGGCCGTCAAGAGCACTCTTTGGACTCGGTTAATTTGGATCAGAAGTATGACCAACTCAGAAGAAAAAGAGAAGAGTTGATACGTTGTTGAAAGGAAACTATCGTCTTGCTCGAGCTCGATCTGAAGTTGACGCATACTTCGAAGAAGAAGACAAGTTACTGAATCAGCTGAGTAAAGTAGAGGCCAAACACGGTGGGACTGGTTGCTCTGAGGTAACAGAGAAATGTATTGACTACAAAAGTCTAACGGATCACAAATGCTACATTTTGAATCTTTTCGATCTAAAAGCAGCAGCATCAGCAAACAGAATGGTTTCGTTCGGAGAATTTTCAGTCTCCACATTCACTACATTGGCAGAATATGCTCCAAACACAGCAGTTCTAACGGACAGTACTCCTCAGGACAATGGCGTAAACCTTGTGAGCAGTGGCTCACAGAAAGAGAAAAGCGACAGGCCGACTCAAAACACAAATCAAGTGGGTAAATCTGGTAATTACTCATTGGAGAACAAGCTTGCAAGAGAGGAGGAGAAGAGATTGCTAAAGCTCCAGAAAGTTGAAGAAAGACAGGAGAAGGCCAAAAAGAAGGCCAACATCGAGTCGAAAAAGCTTCAAATGGAGTTTGAAAGAAAGCAAAGAGAGCACGAAGAACAGATGAGACAAGTTGAGGAAAAACTTCAACTTCGCTTGATGGAAGCCGAATTAGAAAGTTTTTCTGGAGAGACTTCTGACATATCTAAACAATCAAATGAAACAGAGTCTGATGACGAATTTTCCCCGAAAGAACTTCACGAGGAATACGATGAGTACGCAGAAATTCTCAAAGTTCAACTGCCAGAAGTGGAGCGTCCATCAAGTTCTTTTTTTTTAAGACAGATAGTTATTCGAGTCGTTTAACAAAGTATCGACAGCAGTACAGTTCAGGAGAAGAAATCGAAAATCCATTTGAGCAGCAAACAAGAATTCAAAGTACACCTCTGGGAAGCAGAGATAGACGATTTTCACCTGATAGATACGCCTATTCAAACTCATTCTTGTTTCCAAGGGACAACGGTAATGATATCTTTTCACAACCAACCAACAATGGTAACAGAAGTTTGCCAAAATTAAAATTGCGCGCATTTGATGGTAATCCATTGGATTGGCCTGAATGGAGTGGAATGTTTCTGTCGGCAATACACAGCAGCAGTATTAGTCGAGACGAGAAAATGAGCCATTTGAAGACATTGCTTGTTGGAAAAGCAAAACGAGCTGTCAATGGAATGGGCTACTCTGGAACAATGTACGATCAGGCTTGGAACACACTGCAAAGAAAGTTTGGCCAGCCTCATCACATTGTCTCTTCGCAACTTGCCAAAATTCAGAACTTCCCACAGGTTAGATTTAGCGACTTATCATCCTTGATAGAGTTTGCTGATACGATATCAACGTTTGTGAACATTCTACAGCAATTTGGGTACTCGAACGACTTGTTTTCTTCTAGTAACCTTGATATTGCGGTCAGTAAGTTGCCGTTAGATACAAAGCGTCGATGGTTTGCCTTTATAGAGGCCCCAACCAAAGCAAGAGGAATACCAAACCTGGTCGAGTTTAATAATTGGTTGCAAGAAGAAGCGCAAGTTCATGAGCGATTGGTTCATTGTGCGCCTACATCGTCAAAATTCGAAACACAAACGACAAAGTTCGGTAAGAAACCTGATTTCAAGAAAAGTCCAAAGCCCAGCGAGTCAGCCTTCAGTTCAAATGACGATAAAACTCAGACCGAAAACAAATGTCCTATCGAAGGTTCAAATCATAGGGTCTGGAACTGCGATAAGTTCAAGAACATGAAAATAGATGAACGATATAATGTCGTTAAAGAAAAGAAGCTATGTTTTTGTTGTCTTGCTGATAACCGTGCAGCAAAAGACTGTCCAAGGAAAAGAAATTGTGGCGCTAATGGCTGTGAGAAAACCCACAACAAGTTGCTTCACTACAAGAAAAGGTCGGAAAACTTGAAACCCATTAACAAGACAGAAGTGACTAATTTAACCAGCAATGTGGAGTCAATAAGAGGTTTAATGCAAATAGCACGTGTCAGAATCTTCGGAGATGAAGGACAAATCGAAGATACTCTTGCTGTTTGTGACACGGGGTCCACTCAGACGTGGGTGGATGAAGACTTGATAGAAAAGCTTGAATTACGTGGAGAACCAGTGTCGTTAAATGTTACTGGAATTCACGGCACACAAATTACAACATGCAGAGCGGTTCAGGCTACAATTGGGCCGGCTAACTGTATGCAAGACAAAGGAAAGCTACTCACAATTCACAGTCAAAAGAACTTGGAAATTGGAACAAGCGTTTACAATGTCCAGGAGATGAAAGCAAAGTCTCCCTACTTGAAGTGTGTGGGTTTCAAGCAGATCGATTTGAAGAAAGTTGCGATCATTCTAGGCCAGAATGCTTATGAACTGATTCGACCCGTCGAATACAAAAATGGCGGTGAGAACAAACCGTGGGCTATTAAGTTACCACTTGGATGGACAGTCAGTGGTCCAGTTCCAATTAATCAGCTAAAACTCAGCGCAGCGTGTCATGTAGCCAACAATGGCGACATAAAACTAGCTGAAGTTGTCAAGAAGTGGTGGGATATGGAGTCCTACGGAACACTTAAAGTTGCCGACAAGAGAACAAAAGAAGACAAACTAGCCACCGAGATTCTGAATTCAACGGTCAAATTCAACGGTGAACGATATGAAGTTGGTTTATTATGGAACGGTGAACAAGCAGCTTTATCCAATAACTTTTCATCAGCATTGGGACAACTTCGAGGGTTGCAGCGTCGATTACAGACAGACAAATTACTTAAAGTGAAATATACAGAAACAATTAACTCAGATCTTAGTAAAGGATATATCTCAATTCTTTCTAGCAGCGACTTGGCAGCAACAATCAATCAACAAGTCTGGTATGTACCACATCACCCAGTTTTGAATCCTCACAAACCCGACAAAGTGAGAAGAGTATGTAACGCAGCCAGCAAATTTCGCGGGACAAGTCTCAACGACATGCTTTTAGCAGGTCCGGATTTGCTAGCCAGTCTGATGGGAATCTTGGCACGATTCCGAGAGAATCGATATGTTTTGAGTGCCGACATTGAAGAAATGTTCCTTCAAGTTGAAGTCAAACCGGAAGATCGAAAGTTTCTACGGTTTCTATGGTCAGATGAAAACGATCAATTAGTAACGTATCAGTACAATAGACATATATTTGGCGCTAAATCGTCTCCAACTTGTGCAAACTTTGCGCTACAAAGATGTGCAACGGACAATGCTGAAAATTCAGATCGAGCTAGTTACATAGCGTGCCATAACTTCTATATGGATGATCTACTTGTCTCGCTGCAGAGTCGGGAAGAAGCTGCTGACGTCAAAGCAGAATTAATTGCTCTTTTAGCAAAAGGTGGTTTCAAACTAACTAAGTGGGCTACTAATTTTGATGAAGATGAAGTACATTACAAGGCCCTGACGATTCTTGGGTTAGAATGGAACAAAAAAACCGACACGCTGAAAGTATGCAGAGGTTTACAGTTTAAGCCTGAAAAATATTGGACCCAGCGAAAAGTGCTATCAATTGTCTCTAGCGTTTTTGATCCTTTGGGATTTCTAGCTCCATTTGTTATCCGTGGAAGAATAATCCTGAAAGGCATATGGCAGACAAGATGACAACAATGGGACTCATTTATCGACGAGAACCTCAGTGATCAATTCTCGGATTGGGTCGGAGAATTGAATGCCGGTGAAGTGTTTGAAGTCAGCAGATGGTATGAAACGTCGAGCGAAAACATTCGAAATGAATTGCACGTTTTCGGTGATGCTTCAGAGGACGCATTTTGTGCGGTAGCATATCTTGTAACAGAAAACAATTAATCAGAGCGTAAAGTATCCTTTATCATAGGAAAAGCCAGAGTTGCACCTGTAAAGCATCATACAATTCCAAAACTTGAGCTCATGGCAGCATTAACCGGAATCGACTGAAAGACACAATCATGAAGGAACACTCAATTCATTTCCATAAAGTTTTTATGTGGTCTGATTCTACAACAGTTATACAGTGGATAAGATTGAGCAACGAGAAACAGCCTACCTTTGTTGCAAACAGAGTAGCAGAAATACTCGACACTTCAACTGTGGACGAATGGCACCACGTGGAAAGTGCTAAGAATCCAGCCGACCTTGGAACAAGAGGTCTCAGCTTCGATGACATAGCCAACAGTAATTGGATCAAGGGCCCAGATTGTCTGCTACAACCGATCTTGTTAAACGAAGATAATCAGCTTCCAGCCGAGCAGGATATGAATGTTCAAGTTTACGTGGCAAACGAAGTAATTGGTGTAGTCGATTGGAAACGATACAGCCAATACAACCGATTGAGGCGAACAATTGCTTGGATTTTATCGCTTGCCAGAAAGAACTCTGAAGTGCATTCACTACTGGAAGAAGCTGCACAACTGATTTGGAAATTAGTTCAGCTGGAAGTCTATTCTAAAGAAATTGATGACTTGAAATCCGAGAAAACAGTTTCTTCAAACAGCAAAATTGTTTCCTTATCTCCATTCATTGATTCTAACGGTGACCTGAGAGCAAAAGGACGACTGAGGAGAACTAATTTACCATTCGAGACAAAACACCCAGTTATTTTGCCTAGCAAACATAGAGCAGTCGAATTGTTTCTGAGCTATCAGCACAAAATTTTTCATCACGAAGGGGTGGAGTATATTCGTAACGACGTACAGAAGAAAGTTTGGGTATTTGGATTAAGAAGCGCGCTGAGAGCAGTGAAACACAATTGTGTAACATGTCGACTGTTTACTAGCGGTAAAATTCCACAGATGAGTGATTTACCGACACACCGAGTGACGAATAATGTCCGGCCATTCACAAATACCGGTGTCGATTATTTCGGACCGTTTGAAGTAAAGATGTTCAGACGTACAATGAAGAAATGGGTGTGTCTCTTTACCTGCTTGAGTGTTAGAACTGTTCATCTGGAACTGGTTGACAGCTTGGACACTGAAGCTTGCATTGGTGCTGTTCATAGGTTCATTGCAAGAAGAGGTCAACCTCAGTCAATAATCTCTGACAATGGAACAAATTTTGTTGGAGCGGCTAGAGAGTTCAAGGAAGCATTCCAGGAGCTCAGGAAAGACGAAATAGCAAGTAGACTGGTAGAGGAGAGCATCAAGTGGACCTTCAACCCGCCTGCAGCTCCTCATTTTGGAGGTGTATGGGAACGTCTTGTGAAATCTTGCAAGAAAGCTTTGTACAACGTTCTCGGCAAACAGAGCTTAACTGAAGACAGACTTCGCACAGTACTCTGTGTAGTTGAGCAGTTAATGAACAACCGACCACTTACGGATGTTAGTGGAGATGTCACCGATTTACAGCCACTGACACCAAACCACTTTTTGATAGGTCAATTTAGCATTAATTGGCCAAATGCGTTGTTTTCTGGAACTACTGCGAGTTACAGAAAGCAGAGGTCAACATAGCATCCTAGTTGCCGTATGGAACCGTTGGATGTCTGAGTATTTGCCAAGCCTACAGCAGAGGACGAAGTGGGCCAAGGAGGAACTTATCGAGCCAAAAACTGGTGACCTGGTTTGGATAGTCGATAAGAATGTGCATCCATTCAACTTCCCGTTAGGAAGAATTAAAGAAGTTCATAAGAGTGACAACTAAATAGCCAGATCAGCGCTAGTAAAAACTGCAACGGGTAGCTACAAAAGACCTATTGTGAAGTTGATCACTGTAAATTGTGACCGCAAGTGATGTTATTTTTGGATTTGTGACCAAAAACTGGGCCGGCTATGTTGCGGTCAAAACTAATATTTTAAATTTTTCATATCAAATTATTAGATCGTTTTATGATGAGTATATAGCTATGCCCTCTACCGGCAATTCTCAGTTGCTAGAGCGACGGAATCGGGTCAAGTTCGATCAATAATGCATTTTTTAATATTTGAATTAATGTAAAAACATACTAAAATGTTGGAAAAAATAATATTTAACCTTTGTGCAAGACCGTCAAGGTCACTGGTGTATATTTCTCATATGTATTCTCATTCCCTTATGCGGTGCTTTTAGTTTCAATAGTTTTCATCTCAAGGTCACAACTTTTGTTTCCGATAGTCGGGTGACCTTGAAAAAGTGCTGTACTTTTGAAGTGCTCTAGCTCCTAGGGACTTGGATTTAGGACCCTGAAAGGGGGGTTGGGCATACTTTTCACTTGATACTCTAACCATTGGTGCTAGTCTCGATGCCCATTTCGTTCATCGACTTTGCAAATTCACCCTGAACGGCGGATTTTGCCTTTTTCGAATTCCATCTAGTTTTTGCCATGTAATTATATGATCAATTAGTTGCGTTGTGACAATACGCTTTCTAAATGTCACGAGCAATGCCAAGATTATGACAGCTTTTGATATGTGGGCGAATTCATACTTTCCATTTCAGTTATGAACAAACTTTAGTTAATATTTGAATAATACACTAACTTTTCCTGTTTTGAAGATTGCTTTGATGTCAAAAGTTGTGTCAGAAATGTTTTATGTTAGTTTTTGATGAACCTTCAATTATCACGCCATATTATGTTTAACGTTCAACTTCTCTACATAATCATTGTCTTAATATGGTTAATTTCATATTTACTTAATAATTTGCTATGTAAACAGATTAAATTCCTGAACAGAATACTCCCTTTAACTGTAAATGTCAGTTATGTAATGTTTAATTACCACTCGTAAATGTCATCTGGTGAACATATTTCTAACAGAGCGAGCATTAGTGTAATTGGAGTCAAGTTGTATGACTTTGAGTTACGAAATTCAAGTTATTTTCTTAAAGTTTTGCAGAAAATCCTAAGGAAATTACAGTCAAGAAAAGTTTCTAAAGCTTTAAACGAACCAGAACGTGCGTAAAGATATTTTTACTTTTTCACTACTAATATCAGCCGTAACAGCCGTTTGAGATTTCCTGTATAATGAAAGACTTAATTGGCTTTTTATGGGCAATTAGAGGAGCCGATATTCTGATTTGAGTAGGTATCGTATGCCTTAAAGGTCTTTGAAAACAGCTGTTTTCATATATGAAAAAACTTTTTATCTTCGCAGTTTTGTCTATTTGATACCTATTCTCGTTAATTACAAGTAATTTATGACATTTCTGGTGTCAAGGAGAGGTGTCACAAGGCATTGGTGTCACAAAATCTAATGTTTTTAAAGAATTTTTTAATGACTTTACTGTCTTTGACACGGAATTTCATAAATAAAAGCACAAAAGTAATAAAATTTTCGATTTTTTTTTCAGATCTGACGTTTTTTTTTGTAGACGTAAGTTATATTCTGGACAACAAAAGATCTCAAGGGAATAAACGAACCACTTTAGCCATTTTGTTTTGTAGCTAATGGCTTCCATGACTTTGGAATTTTTATCTAAAAAAATAAAAGTATTAATTGTTTTTGCCTTTCTTTTTCTTTTTTCTTCTACTTAATAACTAGCCTCTTTAATGAGAGTTCTCATAAAACATTATCGGTGTCCGAAAAAGGTGCAATCGAACATATTTTGAGGGGCAAAGTATGGCTTTACGGCATCGACAGGTTTTTCTAGCAAGTTTCACTTTATTTTTTGTTTTTTGTCTACATGATGTTCTTTTTGTAACCACATAAAAAATTGACTAACGACAGGTCTTAGCGGTCTCTTATAGAAATATAGAAAATCATAAACTTTCGGGATGATTTCGGTTAAATTCTAATTGTTTTCATTATTTTTAAATAATTGTTTTTGAGAAGTATCGTCGAATTTTTTTTTAATGTTTTTGTTATTTTTGTCTACTTGTTACCGACCCTTATTATGGACTGGTCCCATATCTTTTGTAGTGAAGCACAAGTTAACATGTTTAGTTTGAGTTTTATCCGACGCCATTTTGACTTTGTTATTAAGTTTCTTTTTGAAAATTGACTTTTTTTAAGATGGACATAAATTTCGGATGCAATTATTGTTTGTTATTGTTGTTTGTTGAATTTGCTGTTTGCCTTGACTCGCCTTATGAATAATGACACATCTCATCAACCTAATGCGTCCTTGTTTACTCCACTGAGTTATTCGCTTTAGAGGCTATCTTTTCGTTCCTACACAAGTCTTTTTTGAAAGTTACTTTTTTTTTTCATCTATTCTTCATTTGGTAGACAATTATGGCCACATTGAGGATCAGCGGGGTCGGAATCTGATGTGCAATTGCACATTATCGATCCTCTTTGTCGACTTTATAATGACAGGAGTGACATCAGACTCGAATTGAAGTCTTATCTCTTCTTGTGATCAATGACAGGGATTTATGCAAAACTGCTAATCGTCTTCTTAATCCAAAATTAGTCTTCACGGATATTTCGAAAGCTAATCGTTTCTGTAATTTGTAACAGGTTGTTATTTGTCTGCTTTGGGAAAATTTTCTTAAAGAACGTGAGAGGTAGCTTGCCAAAAATTGAACATAAATTAATTCCTTGAAACAAATTTGAGAAAAAATAGAGTTGTGTCAGAAAATCCGGAATTCACGACAAACAAGCCCGTCCTATCTTTCGTCTCAAAATATTGTAATGAAGCAAGTTATGATAAACAAAAGTAACAATTGTAATAAAAGATAACAAGAGGCAGAAATACGCAATGCCTCAGGTTAGATCTGAATTTGCCCTTTCAATGTTGGATGTAAACTCAGGAGAAATAATTTTTTAAAGTGGAAAAAACGCACATTTTTAACACTCGCCATCTTTTCCGAGGAGGTGAAAAGCTTGGGAAAGCAGTTTTGGAAGACATTTTTTTTGCTGAATTATAACTAATTTCGCTATTTCACTTTCTGTCAATTCTTAAGGTTTTACTTTCCTCTGAAATGATTGCCCTCATTTCCCACAGGGAGTCTATCAAACTTCAGATTTTCGTTTGCGCAAAAATGTGGTTATTTCTTGCAGTGATCACCTGACGACAGGGAACCTTGCTTTATTGCGACTTGAGAGGCCCTTTGACGATAGGAATGCTGTACTCAGTCTCAAAAGCAGTTCTGAGCTGAGGGCAGTCTCCGATCGGATCGCAAGTGACACACTTCTCTTCATCATAGGAACTGGTGGAGTTAACCACAATGATACAGGCACGCGGGCCGTAAGTTAAGTTTCATGTTTGAACTAATTGGAGAGAGTAATTGAATGGGGCGTTTCCCCGCCACTTTCCCGGTTAGAAGTCTTTAAAAAAAGAAGTATTTGATCAAACCATCAAAGGAATACTGTGGGAGATGGACTAAGGATGATCAATGTTAAAATGACGAAAGCAGGCTCTAAAAACGAGCTAATGTCTCATCATCCTGTGACCCCATTTCTTAGTAGTAAAGTTCATATATGCTGTCAAACAGATTACAGTGTATTTCCAAGCAGAATCCTTGTAATATTTCTAATGTTTAACGCAGGATCGTTTTGTAAATTGTAATATAAACATAGTCCGACAATCAGGGAATCACTATACATATATTAACTTAAACTCGCTATTATTTTGAACCAATTTTGATCCGCGTCCATATGCTGCGAGTGGTGAAAGTTCATGAATGAGCAATTTAGTGATTACCAGTTGGGTTTCCAAATGAGGCTTGAATCTATTTTTCCGATTAACATTTCATTCTTAAGACCAGATAAGGTAAAAAATGCGCTAGTATCTCAAAAAAGTTGATTTTCTTGCTTCTGAAATAAAGTTTGCTCGAAATTCAGCAGTCCTATAGACAGTTTTGGTTTGAAAATGAAGCTGAAAAAAAAACATTTTAAAACATGAAATCTATTTTTCAGAGGTACCAATTATTTGACCCCCCCCCCCCCACAGACACACCCAAAAAGCATATGGCAGCTCATGGTTGTCGAAATTTTGGTTGCAGATAGATGAAATTTGTTTCTGTCCTTGCTGTCCCATGGCTGTGAGTGAAATTTCTGTGACTGGTGTCAATGAAGTAAAAAGGAAAGGCTTGAAAATTAAAATAAAAGTTAATTTCAAAATATTTTCTAAAAATTTCGAGGAAAAAATGAAATAAACCTGAAGTTGTCTGGAATGGATTTTGCACTATAAAAGAACACTACAAAACTTTTTTTGCTGAGTTGACATTTGCTTTAACGAGGTCTCTAATAATACTGAATGAAAAACTTTCTTGGAATAATCAAATTTCATCAATTTCAGTCAAACAATCAACTATTTTTGGCAATTAAAAGCACTCATAATAACTTTTATATTTTACTACTTGAGAACCGGTACGACAACATTGGCAAAAATACAATTTAAAAATATTTAAGAGCCTTATCAAAAAAGTAGACTACTATCAGCCTAGTAACATTATGTCATTAGGTCTTATTTGGATCCAGATGGAAACTACGCTCAAGTTGAGAACACATGTTGGATTAGCAGATATAGGGAGGCAGCTATTCGTTGGACAAGTAGTTCATGTCGAATGCACATCGAATGCAATACTTCATAACGCCCCAGAGTTTGTTGCAGAGCAAATCCCAAAATGTCCCGGCTCTTCTCATGTTCCGCCGCGCCCAATCTCAAACTCCTATATCAGTCATAGATCCGGTTTAATATTTTGCCTATTCTGGAACACGTTTAAAGGAAAATTATTTAATTAGCTGAAATGGTGGTGTGCGAAGATGTGCTAATTTCGCTATTTCACTTTCTGTCTATTGTTAAGGTATTACTTTCCTCTGAAATAATTGCCCTCATTTCCCACAGGGAATCTATCAAACTTCAGATTTTCGATTGCACAAAAATGTGGTTATTTCTTGCAGTGATCACCTGACGACAGGGAACCTTGCCTTATTGCGACTTGAGAGGCCCTTTGACGATAGGAATGCTGTCCTCAGTCTCAAAAGCAGTTCTGAGTTGAGGGCAGTCTCCGGTCGGATTGCAAGTGACACACTTCTCTTATCATAGGAACTGGGGGAGTTAACCAAAATGATACAGGCACGAGGGCCTCAAGTTATATTTCATATTTGAATTATATTTGGAGAGATTTATGGAAGGGGGCGTTTCTCCGCCACTTTCCCGGTTAGAGAAAGAAATATTTGATCAAAACATCAAAGGAATACTGTGGGAGATTGACTAAGGATGATCAATGCTAAGGAGGGCAGGCTCTAAAAGCGAGCTAATGTCCTATCATCCTGTGACCCTATTTCTTAATAGTCAAAAATATATGCCGGCAAACAAATTATAGCGTAATTGCTAGCACATTCCTTGTAACATATCTAAGATTAAAGGTAGGATTGTTTTGTAAATATTCAGGGAATTGGTATATGAACATAGTACGACAATCAGGGAATCAGTGAACCTGTTTTCATTTGAACTTGTTCTTAATATGAGCGAGTGTGTGAAAATTCGCGAATATGCAATTAAGTGATTTCCAGTTGGGTTTCCAAATGAGGCTTAAGTATATGTTTCCGATTATCATTTCTTTCTCAAGACGAGATAAAGTAATTAATGCGCCAGTATCTCAAAAATATTTGTTTTTTTTTTGCTTCTGAAAGAAATTTTGCTCAAAATTCTGCAGTCCTGTAGACGGTTTTGGTTTGAAACTGAAGCTTAAACAAAACATTATTTTAAAATATGAAATCAGTTTCTCAGAGTTACCAATTTTTGAACTCGCTCCCTAAAAGCATATGGCAGCTCACGGCTGTTGAAATTTTGGTTGCAGGTAGATGAAAATTTGTTTCTATCCGTTCATGGCTATGATTGAAATTTCTGTGACTGGTATCAATGAAGTATCAGGCAAAAAAAGGCTTAACAATTAAAATAAAAATACATTCAAAAAACTCTGAACTGGATTTTGACTATAAAAGAACACTAAAAAAAACTTTTTTCTGTTGAGTTCCCAGTGATCCGATTCCCGGAAACCCTGCCGGGAAAGTCGGGAATACTATAATTTCTCGGCAATCTTGGTGGGAAACCCGGGAATTATTTTTTGTCCGGTTTTCTCCGTGGGAAACCCGGGAACCTTTCTTTCCCGGTAATCTTGGTAGGAAACCGGGGAATGTCAACTTTTCCAATGATATCAACCGGAAGAAAGGGAATAGTAAGTTTTTTAATTAGTTAAGCTGGTAACACGTTTACGTTGACGTTTTCTGGCCAAGCAAGAGATTGTCGATTCGATTAGTAACAAGTTCGATTAGTGAAGTTTTCGAGAATCACTTGTACCCTTGTTTTTTATCAAGTGTGCGGTTATTTTTAGAATCCAGCTCGTTCTCAGCTAGCCAAATTCGGTGAAAGAGTTCGATTTTTGATAATTCTTCATCGAAAACAGTTTCAAAATTAATCAAATAAGAACCGTTGTTTCGCTACTGAGTTCTTTTTTGATGTCAAATACAGTTGTTGTACTAGAACAGCCTGGCAAAAAAAACTTGAAGAGCTAATTTCAAAATTTTTTGTTTGGCAGAAATTTAACGTTAAAAGAATTTATTTTTTTCATTGGGACATTTTTGAAGTTTTGAACTGGGTCGTTTATTCGCCTTTCAAGTCTAGGAATCTACTACAATCAACAGCTTATACATTTTCGACAGTTTTCTCTTTTTGGTGTTTTCCGTAATTTCCAGTGAGTTCGTTTTTTTGAAAACACACACAACATCCTGGTCTTAATGGCGAGGTGGGAATTTTTTCCCACTTCGCGATAGAGGTCTTCGGTGTCCAGTAGATACGCAGTGCACTTAGATTGCATCCAGAATTACGTCCGAGGGGCCTTTGATAGCCATTTTGCAGATATTTTCGAGAAAATTAGGCCTCAGCGTAGCCTAGAAATCGGGGGACGTTTCAACTGTTTGACGATTTCTCCAAAGCTACTGCATTAAAGTGAACAAACCTAGGTGCGTTTGGTTAGGGTTAGGTTTAGGGTTAGGGTTTTCCACGATTTCATCAAATTTCTGTGGATGTTGGTTATGTCAAAACACACACAACATCATAACCTTCATGGTGAGGTGGGAAATTTTTTCCCACCTATTGGGTGGTTTTTATAACGGGGATGGTAAAAAAGTTGATCAGGTTCAAACTTGAAAAAAGTCGAAAATTTGGTCCTGTTGGGTCATCACAAAATTCGTACCGCAGAATATCGGATTTAGGCTGCATGTGTAGTTTCGCTATGTTCCTCAGATAGTTGGGTATAGTTCCTTCATGCTTGCTCCTTTTTAGTTGATTTTTTGAATCAATCTTATCAAAAAAGTTATTATGAGGTAAATTTGAAAACCTAATTTCTTCAAAGCGTTTTTATGAACTGATGCTTTCGTTCTCATACTGGGCATTGTTATTAATTGACAAATGTGTTTTTTACGGTTCAGTTGATGGAGTCCAGAAGCTCTTTCAATCCTAGAACAGGTCTTATTAGGTTCTGAGGAACCTTTTGCATTGCTTATCTTTAAATTTGTGTCTTTTCAGACCGAAAGTCAGGTTTCAGTTTACTGTTTTTTTGATATCCTGAATTACTCAATCAAATTGAACAAAAGAGGTGGTATTTTGTTTTTATTGAGCTGTTCTTGCTAGTCCTTTTCATTCTAATTTTTGTAGGGGCCTTAGCAAATAACAATGAAGTTGTAAACGAAGTTTTTTTCGTCGAACAAAAAAGGCACTCAGTTATTTGGGACTTTTTTATTTCTCTGTCAATTAACAATCAAAATAGATAAATTATAACGCCTTCTCTTCCCCTCAAGCACATCTTCGATGGAATTGTTAGAATTCTTCTTTAAAAAAAATTGTGGAACGGTAATTTAACAGTGACTGCTGGAAAACACAACATTTCTCAAATTTTAGTCGCTTTTTGTTGTTTTGAGCGAAGAACAGGTTTTTTGGCGTGCATTTTGTGTTTTATATGCAGAATTTAGGTCCCTGGATCCACTTGTTTCAAATAACGAGGTTAATGCAACAATTTTTCTTTTTTCACGGTTTCATCAAATTTCTGTGGATGTTGTTTTATGTCAAAACACACAAAACATCATAACCTTCATGGTGAGGTGGGAAATTTTTTCCCATCTCCCCATGAAGGTTTTCCGTGATCCAGAACGTCGAAGTGGAGCAAAATCACACCCACAAATTAGCCGGCAACTCTTTTTCAAGTTGTTTTACGTCAGTTCCGGAGATTTTGGTCTTCGATTTCAGCCCAAAAAATGGAGTACAAAACAGTTGTTTGTTAATATCTCCCAAAGTACTGGACCAAATTAAACGGGAGTGGTCGCATTTTGTTAGAGCTTAAACCCTCTTGCTTGCAATGTGTGGTTAGTTTCTCAAATCAGCGTAATCAAAAAGTTATTAATGTTTAAAGTCCAAAAATGTCGTATTTTCGGTCTATCCTGGGTGACCCAAATTTCGGTACAACAAAACAGCTGATTTGCGGAATAAATGTTAGTGTTTTAGAATCCTCAGTTAGTGGGGAGTATCCCCATATATATTTTCGATAGCGTTTTACGGAATTGTGAATGTCAAATTTGGCTCTGACGTCAGGTGACCCCGCTTTTCTGGTCATTTGGCAGGGTACCTATTTTTTGCTAAAACTTCTTCTAGAGTGCACCGATTGTGCGCATTTTATAATATGATGCGTATCTCAAGCAGTGCTACAAACTGTGTTGTTTCGCCTCGGTTTTAGCCCCAGAAGCGGTTGACACCATCCGGTTGACACCATTGACACCTTGAAGCTTTGAACTATGTTTTAAAAGTTTGTGTTTTGAAATCCTCAGGTAGTGGGGAGTCTCCCCATATATATTTTGTAGGGATTTTTCCGTAGCTAAGATGGTCAATTTTTGGTCTGCAAGTCACCTCTCCTCGTTTCTGACGAGATTGGTACAGTACCTTAACTATGCAATATATCCTTGTAGAATGGACCGATTGCGATGATCTTTTGACAAAAGGCGTATCATAAGCAGTATGGTTTCTGATCCTAGTTTGGTGTTTTTTCGTTGGGCCAGTTTTGAAATATTGACTATCAAAGATATCCCCAGTTTGGCCTGTTGAAACAGGAGAACAGAAGCTGTGACTTGAGTTACGGACCTGTGGATCGTACTTTGAGATCTTTTAGTAGCTTGCTAGACTCAGTGTATGCCAGTGATACTGCCAGCAAATTTTGGTCATTTTAGTCGAGTGAGTTATTTGACTTTTTAGTGAGTGAGTTGGTGATTTTGGACGTCCGAGATCCATTTTTTGGTCATTTGGTACCAACGGCTCGATCGTTAATAACTCTCCCTGCAGTATTCGTTTTCCTATTGAGTTGCACACTTAGAGAGCTCATTCTGTGTGCTTTCTTTTGATATAATGAAACCTGAAAAAATACTCTCCAGAAGTTGTAAATTTGTGTACGAGAATGGGAAACGTCCCAATTTCCGATCGGACTCGGTCAGTTTTTGCTAATAACTCTGTGTAGAGAAGGAACTTTTTCATTTTGTTTAGTGATATTGTTAGCTTAAATCAAGACGGTTTCAATGGTATACATGCCGTATTGTTCTGATTTTGAAAAAGTTGTGAAAATGGCCCGCGAGCAAACCCTAATCTTTGACATTTTGATTTTCTGAGGTAATCGTTATCGTTATGTAAGGAGAGTTATCGTTATGTAGGGAGAGTTAATAACGGATCTTCTCTAGTTGTGACCCCCTTCCCAGTACATTATTCGACCCCCAGTTGCAGAGCACGTGTCACAACATAGTAAACCAGTATGTAAAATATTTGTTTATTTTAATATAAAACTATTATTCTAAGGTGAGGGCCTCGGGCCCGCATGAGGTGCACACCCCCTGCCCCGTTGTGACGCCGGTTTGTCGATTTCCCCCCGCTGGGCTTTTGTGCATCTCATGTTGGGGACGTCTTCGGTCTGATTTATAAAAGTTAGGTTTTCGTACAGAAGTTCACGATTATTTCAAATAAGTAATTTTAAAAATAAGTCTTTTTGTTTAGGTCATAGAGTCATCCAAATTAAAACAAACTCGGGATGGTTTATCCCACGTGTACCTAAAAAAAAACAAAAAAAGTTTTTGCGATAGCTTGCGTAGGAAAAAAGTTTTCATACGAAAATTTGCGATGATTTCCGATATTTATTTTTCAAATATCGTCTTTTTCATCGGGTCAAGGATCTGTTAAAATCGAACCAAACTGGGCATGGAGTATACCACGGGTACATAGATGGTAACACAAAAAGAGTTTTTAAAATAGCTTGCCTAGGAAAAACGTTAATTTTTCATACGGAAGTTTGCGAATTTCGCGAATAACGATTTTTAAAATTAGGTCTTTTTCATCGGGTCAAGGAAATGTCCAAATTGAACCAAACTCGGTATAGAGTAAGCCCTGTGTTTTAAGAGTCTGAAATGCCAAGAATTTTTAGCTTGCCTAGAAAAAAATTGGTTTTTCATACGGAAAATTTGCTATTATTTCCAATATTTATTTTTAAAATATAGTATTTTTCATCGGGTCAAGGATTTGTTCAAATCGAACCAAATTTGGCATAGAGTATACCACGGGTACCTAGATGGTAAAACAAAACGAAATTTTGCTATAGTTTGCTTAGGAAAAAAGTTAGTTTTTCATACGGAAATTTGCGAATTTCGTAAAAAACGAATTTTAAAAATAGGTCTTTTTCAGCGGGTCAAGGACTTGTCCATATTGAATCAATCTGGGTATGGAGTATACCACGGGTACCTATATTGTAAAACAAGAAGAATTTTTGATATAGCTTGCATAGAAAAAAGTTAGGTTTTCATACGTAAATTTGCGATTAATTCGAATAAATAATTTTAAAAGTTTTTAAAAATAGGTCTTTTTGAATAGGTCATAGAGTTGTTCAAATTAAACAAAACTTGATATGGAGTATCCCACGAGTACGTAGAGTGTAAAACAAAAAGAGTTGATGTGATAGCTTGCGTAGAAAAGAAGCTATTTTTTCCCACTGAAATTTGCGATTATTTCAAATAAGTAAATTTAAGTATAATTCTTTTTGATTGAGTCATAGAGTTGTTGAAGTCGAACCAAACTTGGTATGGAGTGTCCCACGTGTACGTAGAGTGTAAAACAAAAAGAGTTGATGTAATAGCTTGCGTAGAAAAGAAGTTAATTTTTCCCACGGAATTTTGCGATTATTTCAAATAAGTAAATTTAAGTATAATTCTTTTTGACTGAGTCATAGAGTTGTTGAAATCAAACCAAACTTGGTATGGAGTATCCCATGTGTAGGTAGAGTGTACGCTGAAAATAAATTTTCCTATTGCTTGCCTAAAAAAGAAGTTAAGATTTCAAAATGATTTTTGAGATTATTTCCAATATTTTCAAATAGTTTTCAAATATAGTGTTTTTCATCTGGTCAAGGAGTTGTTCAAATCGAACCAGACTTGGTATAGAGTATCCCCTGTGTAGCTAGAGTCTAAAACAAAAAGAATTTCTGGTATAGCTTGTGTAGAAAAAAAGTTGGTTTTTCTTACCAAAGTTTGCGAATTTCGCGATTAGCGAATTTTAAAATTAGGTCTTTTCATCGGGTCAAGGAGTTGTCCACATTACTAATGTTAATGCTTTTCAGCTTCAGATATGAACTTGATGCCTTTGCGTGAAGGGTATAAAATTCCCAAGAAGACACCGTGCGCCTTCAAATCCGAATCGATAGAAATCTACGAACCAGTTGAGGTTTATTTTTTTTCTTTCGTTAACGTATGCTTTTTCTCGCTTTTTGGCGCAAAACACAATTATAATAGTCCAACCAGTTCCGAATCTGCAAAAGATTTGGTCAGAAAAAGTGTATTGGATGAAAAGTTGGAATGTGGTGGAAATTGCAATTCGCCGTATATGTCTCTAAGATTTTCTGTACAAGTCTCAATGTTTTCGTTAATGTTTGCTTTTTTCTCGCTTTTTGGCAAAAAACACAAAAATATTAGTCCAACCAGTTTTGAATCTGCAAAAGATATGGTCAGAATAAGTGTTTTGGAAGAAAAGTTGGGTTTGTGGTGGAAATTACAATTTGCCGAATAAGACTATAAAATTTTCCGTACAAGTCTCAATGTTTTCGTTAATGTTTGCTTTTTCTCGGTTTTTGGCACAAAACGCAAACATATTAGTCCAACCAGTTTTGAATCTGCAAAAGATATGGTCAGAATAAGTGTTTTGGAAGAAAAGTTGGGTTTGTGGTGGAAATTACAATTTGCCGAATAAGACGCTAAAATTTTCCGTACAAGTCTCAATGTTTTCGTTAATGTTTGCTTTTTCTCGGTTTTTGGCACAAAACGCAAAAATACTTGTCCAAGCAGTTCTGAATCTGCAAAATATTTGGTCAGAATAAGTGTTTTGGAAGAAAAGTTGGGTTTGCGGTGGAAATTACAATTTGCCGAATAAGACGCTAAAATTTTCCGTACAAGTCTCAATATTTTCGTTTATGTTTGCTTTGTCTCGCTTTTTGGCGCAAAACACAATTACAATAGTTCAATCAGTTCTGAGTCTGCAAAATTTTTGGTCATAATAAGTGTTTTGGATGAAAAGTCGGAAAGTGGTGGAAATTGCAATTCGCCGTATATGTCTCTAAGATTTTCTGTACAAGTCTTAATGTTTTCGTTAATGTTTGCTTTTTCTCACTTTTGTCGCAAAACGCAAACATATTAGTCCAACCAGTTCTGAATCTGCAAAAGAATTGGTCAGAATCGTTGTTTTGGAAGAAAAGTTGTTTTTCTGATGGAAATCAGAATTTGCCGTATAAGACGCTAAAATTTATAGTCTCAATGTTTTCGTTAATATGCTTTTTTCTCGCTTTTTGGCGCAAAACGCAAACATATTAGTCCAACCAGTTCTGAATCTGCAGAAGAATTGGTCAGAATCGGTGTTTTGGAAGAAAAGTTGTATTTCTGATGGAAATCACAATTTGCCGTATAAGACGCTAAAATTTTCCGTACAAGTCTCAATGTTTTCGTTAATGTTTGCTTTTTCTCGGTTTTTGGCACAAAACGCAAACACACTAGTCCAACCAGTTTTGAATCTGCAAACGATACGATTAGAATAAGTGTTTTGGAGGAATAGTTGGAATGTGGTGGAAATTGCAATTCGCCGTATATGTCTCTAAGATTTTCTGTACAAGTCTCAATGTTTTCGTTAATGTTTGCTTTTTCTCACTTTTTGTCGCAAAAAGCAAACATATAAGTCCAACCAGTTCTGAATCTGCAAAAGAATTGGTCAGAAAAGCAAACATATAAGTCCAACCAGTTCTGAATCTGCAAAAGAATTGGTCAGAATCGGTGCTTTGGAAGAAAAGTTTTATTTCTGATGGAAATTACAATTTGCATTATAAGACGCTAAAATTTTCCGTACAAGTCTCAATGATTTCGTTAATGTTTGCTTTTTCTCGGTTTTTTGCACAAAACGCAAACAAACTAGTCCAACCAGTTTTGAATCTGCAAACGATACGGTTAGAATAAGTGTTTTGGAGGAAAAGTTAGATTTGTGGTGGAAATTGCAATTTCGCGCACAAGACGCTAAAAATTAAAGTATCAATATTTTCGTTAACTTTTGCATTTTCTCGCTTTTTGGCGCAAAACGCAATTATAGTAGTCCAACCAGTTCTGAATCTGTCAAAGCTTTGGTCAGAATAAGTGTTTTGGATGAAAAGTTGGAATGTGGTGGAAATTGCAATTCGCCGTATATGTCTCTAAGATTTTCTGTACAAGTCTCAATGTTTTCGTTAATGTTTGCTTTTTCTCACTTTTTGTCGCAAAACGCAAACATATTAGTCCAACCAGTTCTGAATCTGCAAAATAATTGGCCAGAATCGGTGTTTTGGAAGAAAAGTTGTTTTTCTGATGGAAATCAGAGTTTGCCGTATAAGACGCTAAAATTTAAAGTCTCAATGTTTTCGTTAATGTTTGTTTTTTCTCGCTTTTTGGCGCAAAATGCAAACATATTAGTCCAACCAGTTCTGAATCTGCAAAAGAATTGGTCAGAATCGGTGTTTTGGACGAAAAGTTGTATTGCTGATGGAAATCACAATTTGCCGTATAAAACGCTAAAATTTAAAGTCTCAATGTTTTCAATTATGTTTGCTTTTTCTCGCTTTTTGTCGCAAAACGCAAACATGCTAGTCCAAACAGTTCTGAATCTGCAAAAGAATTGGTCAGAATCGGTGTTTTGGAAGAAAAGTTGTATTTCTGATGGAAATCACAAATTGCCGTATAAGACGCTAAAATTTAAAGTCTCAATGTTTTCAATTATGTTTGCTTTTTCTCGCTTTTTGTCGCAAAACGCAAATATATTAGTCCAAGCAGTTCTGAATCTGCAAAAGATATGGTCAGAATTGGTGTTTTGGAGGAAAAGTTATATTTGTGGTGGAAATTGCAATTTGGCGCACAAGACGCTAAAATTTAAAGTCTCAATATTTTCGTTAACGTTTGCTTTTTCTCGCTTTTTGGCGCAAAATGCAAACATATTAGACCAACCAGTTCTGAATCTGCAAAAGAATTGGTCAGAATCGGTGTTTTGGAAGAAAAGTTGTATT
Source organism: Convolutriloba macropyga (assembly GCF_964194025.1). NCBI lineage: Eukaryota > Metazoa > Xenacoelomorpha > Acoela > Convolutidae > Convolutriloba > Convolutriloba macropyga. The sequence goes on from NC_134476.1 coordinate 224,518, forward strand.
TCTGATGGAAATTACAATTTGCTGTATAAGACGCTAAAATTTTCCGTACAAGTCTCAATGTTTTCGTTAATGTTTGCTTTTTCTCGGTTTTTGGCACAAAACGCAAACGTACTAGTCCAACCAGTTTTGAATCTGCAAACGATATGGTCAGAATAAGTCTTTTGGAGGAAAAGTTAGATTTGTGGTGGAAATTGCAATTTCGCGCACAAGACGCTAAAAATTAAAGTCTCAATATTTTCGTTAACGTTTGCTTTTTCTCGCTTTTTGGCGCAAAACACAATTATAATAGTCCAACCAGTTCTGAATCTGCAAAAGATTTGGTCAAAATAAGTGTTTTGGATGAAAAGATGGAATGTGGTGGAAATTGCAATTCGCCGTTTATGTCTCTAAGATTTTCTGTACAAGTCTCAATTCTTTCGTTAATGTTTGCTTTTTCTCACTTTTTGTCGCAAAACGCAAACATATTAGTCCAACAAGTACTGAATCTGCAAAAGAAATGGTCAGAATCGGTGTTTTGGAAGAAAAATTATTTTTCTGATGGAAATCAGAATTTGCCGTATAAGACGCTAAAATTTAAAGTCTCAATGTTTTCGTTAATGTTTGTTTTTTCTCGCTTTTTGGCGCCAAACGCAAACATATTAGTCCAACCAGTTCTGAATCTGCAAAAGAATTGGTCAGAATCGGTGTTTTGGAAGAAAAGTTGTATTTCTGATGGAAATCACAATTTGCCGTATAAGACGCTAAAATTCAAAGTCTCAATGTTTTCAATTATGTTTGCTTTTTCTCGCTTTTTGTCGCAAAACGCAAACATATTAGTCCAACCAGTTCTGAATCTGCAAAAGAATTGGTCAGAATCGGTGTTTTGGAAGAAAAGTTGTATTTCTGATGGAAATCACAATTTGCCGTACAAGACGCTAAAATTTAAAGTCTCAATGGTTTCAATTATGTTTGCTTTTTCCCGCTTTTTGTCGCAAAACGCAAACATATTAGTCCAAGCAGTTCTGAATCCGCAAAATTGTTGGTCAGATTAAGTCTTTTGGAAGAAAAGTTGTATTTCTGATGGAAATTACAATTTGCCGTATAAGACGCTAAAATTTTCCGTACAAGTCTCAATGTTTTCGTTAATGTTTGCTTTTTCTCGGTTTTTGGCACAAAACGCAAACATACTAGTCCAACCAGTTTTGAATCTGCAAATGATATGGTCAGAATAAGTGTTTTGGAGGAAAAGTTAGATTTGTGGTGGAAATTGCAATTTCGCGCACAAGACGCTAAAAATTAAAGTCTCAATATTTTCGTTAACGTTTGCTTTTTCTCGCTTTTTGGCGCAAAACACAATTATAATAGTCCAACCAGTTCTGAATCTGCAAAAGATTTGGTCAGAATAAGTGTTTTGGATGAAAAGTTGGAATGTGGTGGAAATTGCAATTCGCCGTATATGTCTCTAAAATTTTCTGTACAAGTCTCAATGTTTTCGTTAATGTTTGCTTTTTCTCACTTTTTGTCGCAAAACGCAAACATATTAGTCCAACTAGTTCTGAATCTGCAAAAGAATTTGTCAGAATCGGTGTTTTGAAAGAAAAGTTGTTTTTCTGATTGAAATCAGAATTTGCCGTATAAGACGCTAAAATTTAAAGTCTCAATTTTTTCGTTAATGATTGTTTTTTTTCTCGCTTTTTGGCGCAAAACGCAAACATATTAGTCCAACCAGTTCTGAATCTGCAAAAGAATTGGTCAGAATCGGTGTTTTGGAAGAAAAAGTGTATTTCTGATGGAAATCACAATTTGCCGTATAACACGCTAAAATTTAAAGTCTCAATGTTTTCAATTATGTTTGCTTTTTCCCGCTTTTTGTCGCAAAACGCAAACATATTAGTCCAAGCAGTTCTGAATCTGCAAAGTATTTGGTCAGAATAAGTGTTTTGGAAGAAAAGTTGGGTTTGTGGTGGAAATTACAATTTGCCGAATAAGACGCTAAAATTTTCCGTACAAGTCTCAAAGTTTTCGTTAATGTTTGCTTTTTCTCGGTTTTTGGCACAAAACGCAAACATACTAGTCCAACCAGTTTTGAATCTGCAAAAGATATGGTCAGAATAAGTCTTTTGGAGGAAAAGTTAGACTTGTGTTGGAAATTGCAATTTGGCGCACAAGACGCTAAAATTTAAAGGCTCAGTGTTTTCGTTAATGTTTGCTTTTTCTCGCTTTTTTGGCGCAAAATGCAAACATATTAGTCCAACCAGTTCTGAATCCGCAAAAGAATTGGTCAGAATCGGTGTTTTGGAAGAAAAGTTGTATATCCGATGGAAATTAAAATTTGCCGTATAAGACGCTAAAATTTAAAGTCTCAATATTTTCAATTATGTTTGCTTTTTCTCGCTTTTTGTCGCAAAACGCAAACATATTAGTCCAAGCAGCTCTGAATCTGCAAAATATTTGGTCAGAATAAGTGTTTTGGAAGAAAAGTTGGGTTTGTGGTGGAATTTACAATTTGCCGAATAAGACGCTAAAATTTTCCGAACAAGTCTCAATGTTTTCGTTAAAGTTTGCTTTTTCTCAGTTTTTGGCACAAAACGCAATCATACTGGTCCAACCAGTTTTGAATCTGCAAAAGATATGGTCAGAATAAGTCTTTTGGAGGAAAAGTTAGATTTGTGTTGGAAATTGCAATTTGGCGCACAAGACGCTAAAATTTACAGGCTCAGTGTTTTCGTTAATGTTTGCTTTTTCACGCTTTTTGGCGCAAAACGCAAACATATTAGTCCAACCAGTTCTGAATCTGCAAAAGAATTGGTCAGAATCAGTGTTTCGGAAGAAAAATTGTATTTCTGATTGAAATCAGAATTTTCCGTATAAGACGCTGAAATTTTCCGTACAAGTCTCAATGTTTTCGTTAATGTTTGCTTTTTCTCGGTTATTGGCAGAAAACGCAAACATACTAGTCCAACCAGTTCTGAATCTGCAAAAGATTTGGTCAGAATCGGTGTTTTGGAAGAAAAGTTGTATATCTGATGGAAATTACAATTTGCCGTATAAGACTCTAAAATTTTCCGCACAAGTCTCAATGTTTTCGTTAATGTTTGCTTTTTCTCGGTTTTTGGCGTAAAAAGCAAATATACTAGTCTAATCAGTTTTGAATCTGCAAAAGATATGGTCAGAAAAAGTGTTTTCGAGGAAAAGTTATATTTGTGGTGGAAATTGCAATTTGGGGCACAAGACGCTAAAATTTAAAGGCTCAGTGTTTTCGTTAATGTTTGCTTTTTCTCGCCTTTTTGGCGCAAAATGCAAACATATTAGTCCAACCAGTTCTGAATCTGCGAAAGAATTGGTCAGAATCGGAGTTTTGGAAGAAAAGTTGTATATCTGATGGAAATTACATTTTGCCGTATAAGACGCTAAAAATTTCCGCACAAGTCTCAATGTTTTCGTTAATGTTTGCTTTTTCTCGCTTTTTTGGCGCAAAATGCAAACATATTAGTCCAACCAGTTCTGAATCTGCAAAAGAATTGGTCAGAATCGGTGTTTTGGAAGAAAAGTTGTATATCTGATGGAAATTAAAATTTGCCGTATAAGACGCTAAAAATTTCCGCACAAGTCTCAATGTTTTCGTTAATGTTTGCTTTTTCTCGCTTTCTGGCGCAAAACGCAAACATATTATTCCAAGCAGCTCTGAATCTGCAAAATATTTGGTCAGAATAAGTGTTGTGGAAGAAAAGTTGGTTTTGTGGTGGAAATTACAATTTGCCGAATAAGTCGCTAAAATTTTCCGTACAAGTCTCAATGTTTTCGTTAATGTTTGCTTTTTCTCGGTTTTTGGCACAAAACGCAAACATACTAGTCCAACCAGTTTTGAATCTGCAAAAGATATGGTCAGAATAAGTGTTTTGGAGGAAAAGTTAGATTTGTGTTGGAAATTGCAAATTGGCGCACAAGACGCTAAAATTTAAAGGCTCAGTGTTTTCGTTAATGTTTGCTTTTTCACGCTTTTTGGCGCAAAACGCAAACATATTAGTCCAACCAATTCTGAATCTGCAAAAAATTGGTCAGAGTCGGTGTTTTGGAAGAAAAGTTGTATTTCTGAAGGAAATCAGAATTTTCCGTATAAGACGCTGAAATTTTCCGTACAAGTCTCAATGTTTTCGTTAATGTTTGCTTTTTCTCGGTTTTTGGCACAAAACGCAAACATACTAGTCCAACCAGTTTTGAATCCGCAAAAGATATGGTCAGAATAAGTGTTTTCGAGGAAAAGTTATATTTGTGGTGGAAATTGCAATTTGGCGCACAAGACGCTAAAATTTAAAGGCTCAGTGTTTTCGTTAATGTTTGCTTTTTCTCGCTTTTTTGGCGCAAAATGCAAACATATTAGTCCAACCAGTTCTGAATCCGCAAAAGAATTGGTCAGAATCGGTGTTTTGGAAGAAAAGTTGTATATCCGATGGAAATTAAAATTTGCCGTATAAGACGCTAAAATTTTCCGCACAAGTCTCAATGTTTTCGTTAATGTTTGCTTTTTCTCGGTTTATGGCACAAAACGCAAACATAATAGTCCAACCAGTTTTGAATCTGCAAACGATATGGTCAGAATAACTGTTTTGGAGGAAAAGTTAGATTTGTGGTGGAAATTTCATTTTGGCGCACAAGACGCTAAAATTTAAAGGCTCAGTGTTTTCGTTAATGTTTGCCTTTTCTCGCTTTTTGGCGCAAAATGCAAACATATTAGTCCAACCAGTTCTGAATCTGCAAAAGAATTGGTCAGAAACGCTGTTTTGGAAGAAAAGTTGTATATCCGATGGAAATTAAAATTTGCCGTATAAGACGCTAAAATTTTCCGCACAAGTCTCAATGTTTTCGTTAATGTTTGCTTTTTCTCGGTTTATGGCACAAAACGCAAACATAATAGTCCAACCAGTTTTGAATCTGCAAACGATATGGTCAGAATAACTGTTTTGGAGGAAAAGTTAGATTTGTGGTGGAAATTTCATTTTGGCGCACAAGACGCTAAAATTTAAAGGCTCAGTGTTTTCGTTAATGTTTGCCTTTTCTCGCTTTTTGGCGCAAAATGCAAACATATTAGTCCAACCAGTTCTGAATCTGCAAAAGAATTGGTCAGAAACGCTGTTTTGGAAGAAAAGTTGTATTTTTGATGGAAATCAGAATTTTCCGTATAAGACGCTAAAACTTTCCACAAAAGTCTCAATGTTTTCGTTAATGTTTGCTTTTTCTCCGTTTTTGGCCCAAAACGCAAACATACTAGTCCAGCCAGTTTTGAATCTGCAAACGATATGGTCAGAATAACTGTTTTGGAGGAAAAGTTAGATTTGTGGTGGAAATTGCTTTTTGGCGCACAAGACGCTAAAATTTAATGGCTCAGTGTTTTCGTTAATGTTTGCCTTTTCTCGCTTTTTGGCGCAAAATGCAAACGTTATAGTCCAGCCAGTTCTGAATCTGCAAAAGAATTGATCAGAATCGGTGTTTTGGAAGAAAAGTTGTATTTCTGATGGAAATCACAATTTGCCGTAAAAGACGCTAAAATTTAAAGTTTCAATGTTTTCAATTATGTTTGCTTTTTCTCCCTTTCTGGCGCAAAACAGAAACATATTAGTCCAAGCAGTTCTGAATCTGCAAAATATTTGGTCAGAATAAGTGTTGTGGAAGAAAAGTTGGTTTTGTGGTGGAAACTACAATTTGCCTTATAAGACACTAAAATTTTCCGTACAAGTCTCAATGTTTTCATTAATGTTTGCTTTTTCTCGGTTTTTGGCAAAAAACGCAAACATACTAGTCCAACCAGTTTTGAATCCGCAAAAGATATGGTCAGAATAAGTGTTTTTGAGGAAAAGTTAGATTTGTGGTGGAAATCGCAAATTGGCGCACAGGACGCTAAAATTTAAAGGCTCAATGTTTTCGTTAATGTTTGCTTTTTCTCGGTTTATGGCACAAAACGCAAACATAATAGTCCAACCAGTTTTGAATCTGCAAACGATATGGTCAGAATAACTGTTTTGGAGGAAAAGTTAGATTTGTGGTGGAAATTTCATTTTGGCGCACAAGACGCTAAAATTTAAAGGCTCATTGTTTTCGTTAATGTTTGCCTTTTCTCGCTTTTTGGCGCAAAATGCAAACATATTAGTCCAACCAGTTCTGAATCTGCAAAAGAATTGGTCAGAAACGCTGTTTTGGAAGAAAAGTTGTATTTTTGATGGAAATCAGAATTTTCCGTATAAACGCTAAAACTTTCCACAAAAGTCTCAATGTTTTCGTTAATGTTTGCTTTTTCTCCGTTTTTGGCCCAAAACGCAAACATACTAGTCCAGTCAGTTTTGAATCTGCAAACGATATGGTCAGAATAACTGTTTTGGAGGAAAAGTTAGATTTGTGGTGGAAATTGCTTTTTGGCGCACAAGACGCTAAAATTTAATGGCTCAGTGTTTTCGTTAATGTTTGCCTTTTCTCGCTTTTTGGCGCAAAATGCAAACGTTATAGTCCAGCCAGTTCTGAATCTGCAAAAGAATTGATCAGAATCGGTGTTTTGGAAGAAAAGTTGTATTTCTGATGGAAATCACAATTTGCCGTAAAAGACGCTAAAATTTAAAGTTTCAATGTTTTCAATTATGTTTGCTTTTTCTCCCTTTCTGGCGCAAAACAGAAACATATTAGTCCAAGCAGTTCTGAATCTGCAAAATATTTGGTCAGAATAAGTGTTGTGGAAGAAAAGTTGGTTTTGTGGTGGAAATTACAATTTGCCTTATAAGACACTAAAATTTTCCGTACAAGTCTCAATGTTTTCATTAATGTTTGCTTTTTCTCGGTTTTTGGCAAAAAACGCAAACATACTAGTCCAACCAGTTTTGAATCCGCAAAAGATATGGTCAGAATAAGTGTTTTTGAGGAAAAGTTAGATTTGTGGTGGAAATCGCAAATTGGCGCACAGGACGCTAAAATTTAAAGGCTCAGTGTTTTCGTTAATGTTTGCTTTTTATCGCTTTTTGGCGCAAAACGCAAACATATTAGTCCAACCAGTTCTGAATCTGTAAAAGAGTTGGTCAGAATCGGTGTTTTGGAAGAAAAGTTGTATTTCTGATGGAAATCAGAATTTGCCGTATAAGACGCAAAAATTTAAAGTCTCAGTGTTTTCGTTAATGTTTGCTTTTTCTCGCTTTTTGGCGCAAAACGCAAACAAAATAGTCCAACCAGTTCTGAATCTGCAAAAGAATTGGTCAGAACCGATGTTTTGGAAGAAAAGTTGTATTACTGACGAAAATCACACTTTGCCGTTTAAGACGCTAAAATTTAAAGTCGCAATGTTTTCAATTATGTTTGCTTTTTCTCGCTTTTGGCGCAAAGTGCAAACATATTAGTCCAACCAGTTCTGAATCTGCAAAATATTTGGTCAGAATAAGTGTTTTGGAAGAAAAGTTGGGTTTGTGGTGGAAATTACAATTTGCCGTATAAGACGGTAAAATTTTCCGTACAAGTCTCAATGTTTTCGTTAATTTTTGCTTTTTCTCGGTTTTGGGCGCTAAACGCAAACATACTAGTCCAACCAGTTTTGAATCTGCAAAAGATTTGGTCAGAATAAGTGTTTTGGAGGAAAAGTTAGATTTGTGGTGGAAATTGCAATTTGGCGCACAAGGCGCTAAAATTTAAAGGCTCAGTGTTTTCGTTAATTTTTGCTTTTTCTCAATTTTTGGCACAAAATGCAAACATACTGGTCTAACCAATTCTGATCTTGAAAAAGATTTGGTCAGAATATGTTTTCGAAGAAAAGTTGGATTTGTGGTAGAAGTTAGATTTCCGTACAGGAAGTTAAAATTTAAGGTCTCAGTGTATTGCCTTTACCTACAACTTTGAAAATACTGTCACGCGGTATTTCGATAGCTGACTTGTGCGGCTGAAGAACTGTTGTCAGTTTCGAATGAGTTATACGGTACAGTTACCAAAAAATTGAAATTTCTCTATAATAGTTTTAAAAAATGCTCTTCTCTAAAAGTCTTCTTCTTCTTGAGGTGATGATATTACAAAGTGTGATGATTGTCGTTTTTTGGCGCAAAAAACAAACATACTAGTCCAACCAAATCTGAATCTGCAAAAGATTTGGTCAGAATAGGTGTTTTGGAAGCAAAGTTGGGTTTGTGGTGGAAATTACAATTTGCCTTATAAGACGCCTAAATTTAAAGTCTCAATGTTTTCGTTTATGTTTGCTTTTTCTCGCTTTTTGGCGCAAAATGCAAACATATTAGTCCAACCAGTCCTCAGTCTGCAAAAGAATTGGTCAGAATCGCTGTTTTGGAAGAAAAGTTGTATTTCTGATGGAAATCACAATTTGCCGTATAAGACGCTAAATTTTAAAGTTTCAATGTTTGCTTTTTCTCGCTTTTTGGCGCAAAACGCAATTATACTTATCCAGCCAGTTCTGAATATGCAAACAATTTGGTAAGAATAAGTGTTTTCGGAGAAAAGTTAGATTTGTGGTCGAAGTTGCAATTTCGAGCACAAGTCGCTAAAATTTAAAGTCTCAATATTTTCGTTAATGTTTGCTTTTTCTCGCTTTTTGGCACAAAACGCAAACATACTGGTCTAACCAATTCTGAATATGCAGAAGAATTGGTCAGAATAAGTGTTTTGGTAGAAAAGTTAGAATTGTGGTGGAAATTGCAATTTGCCGCACAAGATTTTAAAATTTAAAGTCTCAGTTCCGAGTTTTCGTTAATTTTTGCTTTTTCTCGATTTTTGGCGCAAAATGCAAACATACTGGTGTAATCAATTCTGCATATGCAAAAAATTTGTTCAGAATAAGTGTTTTGGAAGAAAAGTTAGATTTGTGGTGGAAATTGCAATTTGCCGCACAAGATTTTAAAATTTAAAGTCTCAGTTCCGAGTTTTCGTTAATTTTTGCTTTTTCTCAATTTTTGGCACAAAACGCAAACATACTGGTCTAACGAATTCCGAATATGCAGAAGAATTGGTCAGAATGAGTGTTTTGGTAGAAAAGTAAGATTTGTGATGGAAATTGCAATTTGCCGCACAAGATTTTAAAATTTAAAGTCTCAGTTCCGAGTTTTCGTTAATTTTTGCTTTTTCTCGATTTTTGGCGCAAAATGCAAACATACTGGTGTAATCAATTCTGCATATGCAAAAAATTTGTTCAGAATAAGTGTTTTGGAAGAAAAGTTAGATTTGTGGTGGAAATTGCAATTTGCCGCACAAGATTTTAAAATTTAAAGTCTCAGTTCCGAGTTTTCGTTAATTTTTGCTTTTTCTCAATTTTTGGCACAAAACGCAAACATACTGGTCTAACGAATTCCGAATATGCAGAAGAATTGGTCAGAATGAGTGTTTTGGTAGAAAAGTAAGATTTGTGATGGAAATTGCAATTTGCCGCACAAGATTTTAAAATTTAAAGTCTCAGTTCCGAGTTTTCGTTAATTTTTGCTTTTTCTCGATTTTTGGCACAAACGCAAACATACTGGTCTAACCAATTCTGAATATGCAGAAGAATTGGTCAGAATAAGTGTTTTGGTAGAAAAGTTAGATTTGTGGTGGAAATTGCAATTTGCCGCACAAGATTTTAAAATTTAAAGTCTCAGTTCCGAGTTTTCGTTAATTTTTGCTTTTTCTCGATTTTTGGCGCAAAATGCAAACATACTGGTGTAATCAATTCTGCATATGCAAAAAATTTGTTCAGAATAAGTGTTTTGGAAGAAAAGTTAGATTTGTGGTGGAAATTGCAATTTGCCGCACAAGATTTTAAAATTTAAAGTCTCAGTTCCGAGTTTTCGTTAATTTTTGCTTTTTCTCAATTTTTGGCACAAAACGCAAACATACTGGTCTAACGAATTCCGAATATGCAGAAGAATTGGTCAGAATGAGTGTTTTGGTAGAAAAGTAAGATTTGTGATGGAAATTGCAATTTGCCGCACAAGATTTTAAAATTTAAAGTCTCAGTTCCGAGTTTTCGTTAATTTTTGCTTTTTCTCGATTTTTGGCACAAACGCAAACATTCTGGTCTAACCAATTCTGAATATGCAGAAGAATTGGTCAGAATAAGTGTTTTGGTAGAAAAGTTAGATTTGTGGTGGAAATTGCAATTTGCCGCACAAGATTTTAAAATTTAAAGTCTCAGTTCCGAGTTTTCGTTAATTTTTGCTTTTTCTCGATTTTTGGCACAAAACGCAAACATACTGGTGTAATCAATTCTGCATATGCAAAAAATTTGTTCAGAATAAGTGTTTTGGAAGAAAAGTTAGATTTGTGGTGGAAATTGCAATTTGCCGCACAAGATTTTAAAATTTAAAGTCTCAGTTCCGAGTTTTCGTTAATTTTTGCTTTTTCTCAATTTTTGGCAAAAACGCAAACATACTGGTCTAACGAATTCTGAATATGCAGAAGAATTGGTCAGAATGAGTGTTTTGGTAGAAAAGTAAGATTTGTGATGGAAATTGCAATTTGCCGCACAAGATTTTAAAATTTAAAGTCTCAGTTCCGAGTTTTCGTTAATTTTTGCTTTTTCTCGGTTTTTGGCACAAAACGCAAACATACTGGTCTAATAAATTCTGAATATGCAAAAGAATTGGTCAGAATAAGTGTTTTGGTCGAAAAGTTAGATTTGTGGTGGAAATTGCAATTTGCCGGATAAGATTTTAAAATTTAAAGTCTCAGTTCCGAGTTTTAGTTAATTTTTGCTTTTTCTCGATTTTTGGCACAAAACGCAAACATACTGGTGCAATCAATTCTGAATATGCAAAAAAGTTGTTCAAAATAAGTGTTTTGGAAGTAAAGTTAGATTTGTGGTGGAAATTGCAATTTGCCGCACAAGATTTTAAAATTTAAAGTCTCAGTTCCGAGTTTTCGTTGATTTTTGCTTTTTCTCAATTTTTGGCACAAAACGCAAACATACTGGTCTAACCAATTCTGAATATGCAGAAGAATTGGTCAGAATGAGTGTTTTGGTAGAAAAGTTAGATTTGTGATGGAAATTGCAATTTGCCGCACAAGATTTTAAAATTTAAAGTCTCAGTTCCGAGTTTTCGTTAATTTTTGCTTTTTCTCGATTTTTGGCACAAAACGCAAACATACTGGTCTAATAAATTCTGAATATGCAAAAGAATTGGTCAGAATAAGTGTTTTGGTCGAAAAGTTAGATTTGTGGTGGAAATTGCAATTTGCCGCACGAGATTTTAAAATTTAAAGTTTCAGTTCCGAGTTTCCGTTAATTTTTGCTTTTTCTCGATTTTTGGCACAAAACGCAAACATACTGGTCTAATAAATTCTGAATATGCAAAAGAATTGGTCAGAATAAGTGCTTTGGTCGAAAAGTTAGATTTGTGGTGGAAATTGCAATTTGCCGCACAAGATTTTAAAATTTAAAGTCTCAGTTCCTAGTTTTCGTTAATTTTTGCTTTTTCTCGATTTTTGGCACAAAACGCAAACATACTGGTGTAATCAATTCTGATATGCAAAAAATTTGTTCAGAATAAGTGTTTTCGAAGAAAAGTTAGATTTGTGGTGGGAGTTGCAATTTCGAGCACAAGACGCTAAAATTTAAAGTCTCAATATTTTCGTTAATGTTTGATTTTTCTCGATTTTTGGCACAAAACGCAAACATACTGGTCTAATAAATTCTGAATATGCAAAAGCATTGGTCAGAATAAGTGTTTTGGTCGAAAAGTTAGATTTGTGGTGGAAATTGCAATTTGCCGCACAAGATTTTAAAATTTAAAGTCTCAGTTCCGAGTTTTCGTTAATTTTTGCTTTTTCTCGATTTTTGGCACAAAACGCAAACCTACTGGTGTAATCAATTCTGAATATGCAAAAAAGTTGTTCAGAATAAGTGTTTTGGAAGAAAAGTTAGATTTGTGGTGGAAGTTGCAATTTGCCGCACAAGATTTTAAAATTTAAAGTCTCAGTTCCGAGTTTTCGTTAATTTTTGCTTTTTCTCGATTTTTGGCACAAAACGCAAACATGCTGGTCTAACCAATTCTGAATATGCAGAAGAATTGGTCAGATTGAGTGTTTTGGTAGAAAAGTTAGATTTGTGATGGAAATTGCAATTTGCCGCACAAGATTTTAAAATTTAAAGTCTCAGTTCCGAGTTTTCGTTAGTTTTTGCTTTTTCTCGATTTTTGGCACAAAACGCAAACATACTGGTCTAACCAATTCTGATTATGCAAATAATTTGGTCAGAATAAGTGTTTTCGAAGAAAAGTTAGATTTGTGGTGGGAGTTGCAATTTCGAGCACAAGACGCTAAAATTTAAAGTCTCAATATTTTCGTTAATGTTTGCTTTTTCTCGCTTTTTGGCACAAAACGCAAACATACTGGTCTAAACAATTCTGAATATGCAGAAGAATTGGTCAGAATGAGTGTTTTGGTAGAAAAGTAAGATTTGTGATGGAAATTGCAATTTGCCGCACAAGATTTTAAAATTTAAAGTCTCAGTTCCGAGTTTTCGTTAATTTTTGCTTTTTCTCAATTTTTGGCACAAAACGCAAACATGCTGGTCTAACCAATTCTGAATATGCAGAAGAATTGGTCAGAATGAGTGTTTTGGTAGAAAAGTTAGATTTGTGATGGAAATTGCAATTTGACGCACAAGATTTTAAAATTTAAAGTCTCAGTTCCGAGTTTTCGTTAATTTTTGCTTTTTCTCGATTTTTGGCACAAAACGCAAACATACTGGTCTAACCAATTCTGAATATGCAAATAATTTGGTCAGAATAAGTGTTTTCGAAGAAAAGTTAGATTTGTGGTGGGAGTTGCAATTTCGAGCACAAAACGCTAAAATTTAAAGTCTCAATATTTTCGTTAATGTTTGCTTTTTCTCGCTTTTTGGCACAAAACGCAAACATACTGGTCTAACCAATTCTGAATATGCAGAAGAATTGGTCAGAATGAGTGTTTTGGTAGAAAAGTAAGATTTGTGATGGAAATTGCAATTTGCCGCACAAGATTTTAAAATTTAAAGTCTCAGTTCCGAGTTTTCGTTAATTTTTGCTTTTTCTCTATTTTTGGCACAAAACGCAAACATACTGGTCTAATAAATTCTGAATATGCAAAAGAATTGGTCAGAATAAGTGTTTTGGTCGAAAAGTTAGATTTGTGGTGGAAATTGCAATTTGCCGCACAAGATTTTAAAATTTAAAGTCTCAGTTCCGAGTTTTCGTTAATTTTTGCTTTTTCTCGATTTTTGGCACAAAACGCAAACATACTGGTCTAACCAATTCTGAATATGCAAAAAATTTGGTCAGAATAAGTGTTTTCGAAGAAAAGTTAGATTTGTGGTGGGAGTTGCAATTTCGAGCACAAGACGCTAAAATTTAAAGTCTCAATATTTTCGTTAATGTTTGCTTTTTCTCGCTTTTTGGCACAAAACGCAAACATACTGGTCTAACCAATTCTGAATATGCAGAAGAATTGGTCAGAATAAGTGTTTTGGTAGAAAAGTTAGATTTGTGGTGGAAATTGCAATTTGCCGCACAAGATTTTAAAATTTAAAGTCTCAGTTCCGAGTTTTCGTTAATTTTTGCTTTTTCTCGATTTTTGGCACAAAACGCAAACATACTAATGTAATCAATTCTGATATGCAAAAAATTTGTTCAGAATAAGTGTTTTCGAAGAAAAGTTAGATTTGTGGTGGGAGTTGCAATTTCGAGCACAAGACGCTAAAATTTAAAGTCTCAATATTTTCGTTAATGTTTGCTTTTTGTCGCTTTTTGGCACAAAACGCAAACATACTGGTCTATCCAATTCTGAATATGCAGAAGAATTGGTCAGAATGAGTGTTTTGGTCGAAAAGTTAGATTTGTGGTGGAAATTGCAATTTGCCGCACAAGATTTTAAAATTTAAAGTCTCAGTTCCGAGTTTTCGTTAATTTTTGCTTTTTCTCGATTTTTGGCACAAAACGCAAACATACTGGTGTAATCAATTCTGATATGCAAAAATTTGTTCAGAATAAGTGTTTTCGAAGAAAAGTTAGATTTGTGGTGGGAGTTGCAATTTCGAGCACAAGACGCTAAAATTTAAAGTCTCAATATTTTCGTTAATGTTTGCTTTTTCTCGATTTTTGGCACAAAACGCAAACATACTGGTCTAATAAATTCTGAATATGCAAAAGAATTGGTCAGAATAAGTGTTTTGGTCGAAAGTTAGATTTGTGGTGGAAATTGCAATTTGCCGCACAAGATTTTAAAATTTAAAGTCGCAGTTCCGAGTTTTCGTTAATTTTTGCTTTTTCTCGATTTTTGGCACAAAACGCAAACATGCTGGTCTAACCAATTCTGAATATGCAGAAGAATTGGTCAGAATGAGTGTTTTGGTAGAAAAGTTAGATTTGTGATGGAAATTGCAATTTGCCGCACAAGATTTTAAAATTTAAAGTCTCAGTTCCGAGTTTTCGTTAATTTTTGCTTTTTCTCGATTTTTGGCACAAAACGCAAACATACAGGTCTAACCAATTCTGAATATGCAAATAATTTGGTCAGAATATGTGTTTTCGAAGAAAAGTTAGATTTGTGGTGGGAGTTGCAATTTCGAGCACAAGACGCTAAAATTTAAGGTCTCAATATTTTCGTTAATGTTTGCTTTTTCTCGCTTTTTGGCACAAAACGCAAACATACTGGTCTAATCAATTCTGAATATGCAGAAGAATTGGTCTGAATGAGTGTTTTGGTAGAAAAGTAAGATTTGTGATGGAAATTGCAATTTGCCGCACAAGATTTTAAAATTTAAAGTCTCAGTTCCGAGTTTCCGTTAATTTTTGCTTTTTCTCGATTTTTGGCACAAAACGCAAACATACTGGTCTAATAAATTCTGAATATGCAAAAGAATTGGTCAGAATAAGTGTTTTGGTCGAAAAGTTAGATTTGTGGTGGAAATTGCAATTTGCCGCACAAGATTTTAAAATTTAAAGTCTCAGTTCCGAGTTTTCGTTAATTTTTGCTTTTTCTCGATTTTTGGCACAAAACGCAAACATACTGGTCTAACCAATTCTGAATATGCAAAAAATTTGGTCAGAATAAGTGTTTTCGAAGAAAAGTTATATTTGTGGTGGGAGTTGCAATTTCGAGCACAAGACGCTAAAATTTAAAGTCTCAATATTTTCGTTAATGTTTGCTTTTTCTCGCTTTTTGGCACAAAACGCAAACATACTGGTCTAACCAATTCTGAATATGCAGAAGAATTGGTCAGAATGAGTTTTTTGGTAGAAAAGTAAGATTTGAGATGGAAATTGCAATTTGCCGCACACGATTTTAAAATTTAAAGTCTCAGTTCCGAGTTTTCGTTAATTTTTGCTTTTTCTCGATTTTTGGCACAAAACGCAAACATACTGGTCTAATAAATTCTGAATATGCAAAAGAATTGGTCAGAATAAGTGTTTTGGTCGAAAAGTTAGATTTGTGGTGGAAATTGCAATTTGCCGCACAAGATTTTAAAATTTAATGTCTCAGTTCCGAGTTTTCTTTAATTTTTGCTTTTTCTCGATTTTTGGCACAAAACGCAAACATACTGGTGTAATCAATTCTGAATATGCAAAAAAGTTGTTCAGAAAAGTGTTTTGGAAGAAAAGTTAGATTTGTGGTGGAAATTGCAATTTGCCGCACAAGATTTTAAAATTTAAAGTCTCAGTTCCGAGTTTTCGTTAATTTTTGCTTTTTCTCAATTTTTGGCACAAAACGCAAACATACTGGTCTAACCAATTCTGAATATGCAGAAGAATTGGTCAGAATGAGTGTTTTGGTAGAAAAGTTAGATTTGTGATGGAAATTGCAATTTGCCGCACAAGATTTTAAAATTTAAAGTCTCAGTTCCGAGTTTTTGTTAATTTTTGCTTTTTCTCGATTTTTGGCACAAAACGCAAACATACTGGTCTAACCAATTCTGAATATGCAAAAAATTTGGTCAGAATAAGTGTTTTCGAAGAAAAGTTATATTTGTGGTGGGAGTTGCAATTTCGAGCACAAGACGCTAAAATTTAAAGTCTCAATATTTTCGTTAATGTTTGCTTTTTCTCGCTTTTTGGCACAAAACGCAAACATACTGGTCTAACCAAATCTGAATATGCAGAAGAATTGGTCAGAATGAGTTTTTTGGTAGAAAAGTAAGATTTGAGATGGAAATTGCAATTTGCCGCACAAGATTTTAAAATTTAAAGTCTCAGTTCCGAGTTTTCGTTAATTTTTGCTTTTTCTCGATTTTTGGCACAAAACGCAAACATACTGGTCTAATAAATTCTGAATATGCAAAAGAATTGGTCAGAATAAGTGTTTTGGTCGAAAAGTTAGATTTGTGGTGGAAATTGCAATTTGCCGCACAAGATTTTAAAATTTAAAGTCTCAGTTCCGAGTTTTCTTTAATTTTTGCTTTTTCTCGATTTTTGGCACAAAACGCAAACATACTGGTGTAATCAATTCTGAATATGCAAAAAAGTTGTTCAGAATAAGTGTTTTGGAAGAAAAGTTAGATTTGTGGTGGAAATTGCAATTTGCCGCACAAGATTTTAAAATTTAAAGTCTCAGTTCCGAGTTTTCGTTAATTTTTGCTTTTTCTCAATTTTTGGCACAAAACGCAAACATACTGGTCTAACCAATTCTGAATATGCAGAAGAATTGGTCAGAATGAGTGTTTTGGTAGAAAAGTTAGATTTGTGATGGAAATCGCAATTTGCCGCACAAGATTTTAAAATTTAAAGTCTCAGTTCCGAGTTTTCGTTAATTTTTGCTTTTTCTCGATTTTTGGCACAAAACGCAAACATACTGGTCTAACCAATTCTGAATATGCAAAAAATTTGGTCAGAATAAGTGTTTTCGAAGAAAAGTTAGATTTGTGGTGGGAGTTGCAATTTCGAGCACAAGACGCTAAAATTTAAAGTCTCAATATTTTCGTTAATGTTTGCTTTTTCTCGCTTTTTGGCACAAAACGCAAACATACTGGTCTAACCAATTCTGAATATGCAGAAGAATTGGTCAGAATAAGTGTTTTGGTAGAAAAGTTAGATTTGTGGTGGAAATTGCAATTTGCCGCACAAGATTTTAAAATTTAAAGTCTCATTTCCGAGTTTTCGTTAATTTTTGCTTTTTCTCGATTTTTGGCACAAAACGCAAACATACTGGTGTAATCAGTTCTGAGTATGCAAAAAATTTGTTCAGAATAAGTGTTTTGGAAGAAAAGTTAGATTTGTGTTGGAAATTGCAATTTGCCGCACAAGATTTTAAAATTTAAGTCTCAGTTCCGAGTTTTCGTTAATTTTTGCTTGTTCTCAATTTTTGGCACAAAACGCAAACATACTGGTCTAACCAATTCTGAATATGCAAAAGAATTGGTCAGAATAAGTGTATTGGTCGGAAAGTTAGATTTGTTATGGAAATTGCAATTTGCCGCACAAGCTTTTAAAATTTAAAGTCTCAGTTCCCAGTTTTCGTTAATTTTTGCTTTTTCTCGCTTTTTGGCGCAAAACGCAATTATACTAGTCCAGCCAGTTCTGATTATGCAAATAATTTGGTCAGAATAAGTGTTTTCGAAGAAAAGTTATATTTGTGGTGGAAGTTGCAATTTCGAGTACAAGACGCTAAAATTTAAAGTCTCAATATTTTCGTTAATGTTTGCTTTTTCTCGCTTTTTTGCACAAAACGCAGACATACTGGTCTAACCCATTCTGAATATGCAGAAGAATTGGTCAGAATAAGTGTTTTGGTAGAAAAAGTTAGATTTGTGGTGGAAATTGCAATTTGCCGCACAAGATCTTGAAATTTAAAGTCTCAGTTCCGAGTTTTCGTTAATTTTTGATTTTTCTCGATTTTGGCACAAAACGCAAACATACTGGTGTAATCAATTCTGATATGCAAAAAATTTGTTCAGAATAAGTGTTTTGTGAAGAAAAGTTAGATTTGTGGTGGAAATTGCAATTTGCCGCACAAGATTTTAAAATTTAAAGTCTCAGTTTCGAGTTTTCGTTAATTTTTGCTTTTTCTCAATTTTTGGCACAAAACGCAAACATACTGGTCTAACCAATTCTGAATATGCAGAAGAATTGGTCAGATTGAGTGTTTTGGTAGAAAAATTAGATTTGTGATGGAAATTGCAATTTGCCGCACAAGATTTTAAAATTTAAAATCTCAGTTCCGAGTTTTCGTTAATTTTTACTTTTTCTCGCTTTTTGGCACAAAACGCAAACATACTGGTCTAACCTATTCTGAATATGCAGAAGAATTGGTCAGAATAAGTGTTTTGGTAGAAAAAGTTAGATTTGTGGTGGAAATTGCAATTTGCCGCACAAGATTTTAAAATTTAAAGTCTCAGTTCCGAGTTTTCGTTAATTTTTGCTTTTTCTCGATTTTTGGCACAAAACGCAAACATACTGGTGTAATGAATTCTGATATGCAAAAAATTTGTTCAGAATAAGTGTTTTGGAAGAAAAGTTAGATTTGTGGTGGAAATTGCAATTTGCCGCACAAGATTTTAAAATTTAAAGTCTCAGTTTCGAGTTTTCGTTAATTTTTGCTATTTCTCAATTTTTGGAACAAAACGCAAACATACTGGTCTAACCCATTCTGAATATGCAGAAGAATTGGTCAGAATGAGTGTTTTGGTAGAAAAGTTAGATTTGTGGTGGAAATTGCAATTTGCCGCACAAGATTTTAAAATTTAAAGCCTCAGTTTCGAGTTTTCGTTAATTTTTGCTTTTTCTCGATTTTTGGCACAAAACGCAAACATACTGGTCTAGCCAATTCTGAATATGCAAAAGAATTGGTCAGAATAAGTGTTCTGGTCGAAAAGTTAGATTTGTGATGGAAATTGCCATTTGCCGCACAAGATTTTAAGATTTAAAGTCTCAGTTCCGAGCTTTCGTTAAATTTTGCTTTTTCTCGATTTTCGGCACAAAACGCAAACATACTGGTCTAACCAATTCTGAATACGCAGAAGAATTGGTCAGAATAAGTGTTTTGGTAGAAAAGTTAGATTTGTGGTGGAAATTCCAATTTGCCGCACTAGACGCTAAAAGTTAAAGGCTCAGCATTTTCGTTAATTTTTGTTTTTTCTCTAATTTTGGCACAAAACGCAAACATACTGGTCTAACCAATTCTGAATATGCAGAAGAATTGGTCAGAATAAGTGTTTTGGTAGTGTTGTACGTGTATCTTGATCGCTAGATGAAACGCTTCAATAAAGGTCTTAGCTTTATGTAAAAGAGATTCAGTGACAAACCGTTTATTACTCTTCTTAAGGCAGACTGCGATTAGGCAGTTCACTGCCAGTTTATTGTCCAAGCTCAAGGTTGCTAGGACCTGTCACTGATGTACTCAATCGAGGTACGATTGAATGGAGTATGAACAAAAGGTTATATATATATACTGCGATTGACTGAGTATTAATTCACTGAGCTAATGGTGTTACTAGTGGTGGATGGATACCACGGGGTACCACATTTCCCCCTCTAGAAATTTTTAGTTTATAACTAAATTTAACATAAATGGAGCGACATGACGCTTAGAGAACTTTGGTACTATATATGAAGCAACGATTGATAAATGGATGAAAGGTGATTACTTTAACATGATGGATGAGTAATATAGATGAACACATGTACTATAATATAGCGAGATTGTAAGTAAGTTACGATAAGTGATAACAATGATGAAGTAATATACTGAGTTTTGAACTTTACGCTTACTGTGCGTTGAGTTTTTGAAAGTTTATAGTGAACTTGACTAAAGTTCATGAGGCTGGAGTTGGCATTCGGGCAGGTCTTGATCGTAGATTGCCAGTACATCACCGTGTGATGCGTCCTCTTCTTGGGCTTGTGGTGGGTCCTCGATGTTTTCGGCCATTTGGTTTTGGTAGGGGGTGATCGTCGGGATTATGCTGTGTGGCGGTGATACTGTTGTTCCCGTGTTGGGTTGTCTTGGAGGCGAGTATGAGGCGATGCTTGTGCCGGCGCGTCGTTTCTTGGGTTGTCCCAAGTCCGGTGATTCGTCCGATGAAGATAATTCTGTCAGATCGCCGTATCGTTTGGGCTTTTTCTTGTCCCGTACACTACGTCTAGTGGATGCTTGCGTTGGATCAATTGGATAGGTGCTTCCGTGATGTTTGGTGGCGGCTTTACTTTCGGGGTTAGAGTCGGTGTAGAGAGGCTCGTTGTCCTGTTCTTTATCAGATGCTTGAGAGGACTCCGTTGAGAGCTTTCTCTTTTTCGGGGACCCTTTCTTGGGTGACGGTTGATAGCATTTTTTGTGAGGGATTTTGATTCTGTTGACTTTGGAGAGATTGGCTTTTGCCTTTTTGTCTACGTTTGACGTTGTGGTTTCTCTTTTTCGTATGGCTCGTTGGCCGATTAATTTGCTTTTGATGTCTTGTGCATGTGACTCTATACTACTGATGAACTTTGCGTGGTGGTTGCGCACGGTCTTTCTGGCGGCAAAGTTGATCAGGGGAATGTGGCGTTGCTCCGGTGTGCCAAATTTTGCTACGTCGGATTTGTTTAACATCGTATCTTGTTGGCCGGGGCCTTTAATGGTCACGGTGCTATCTGTTGTTTTTACAAACGCAGCCCCCTCTGGAATCGCTTCATACAGGCCTTGGAGTTGTTTCTTGTTTCGAGAGGCGGCGAGGGTTTTGCGGGCTAGTTGGAGACGCGGGCTGTTTCTGGCGAGGGGCTGTTCAAAGTCAGCAGATGGAAGTTTTGTGATACGCGGTACTTCGCCTTTATCATCTTTGGCTTCCTGCAGTTTACGTTCTTTGGTTGCTCTCACTTCGTTGTCGCTGTCCGAGTCCTCATCGTACCATTTCTCCTGGCTGATCAATTCCTCCTCTCCTATGATGTTGTCATCTAAATAATATTTTAAAGTATTTGACCAGTTTAGATTTTTTATGTTAGGTTTTGATGTTATATTTGTTATTGCGGTATTTGCTTTTCGTCCGTAATGGGCTTCGAACGGGGAGAGTTCAGAATTTTTCTTGCGGCACGTGCGTAGTTCGAAAGATAGGTTTTGGAGGGCACTTTTGATATTGAACGGTTTTTGATTAGGGTCCAGTTTAATGCACCCCAAACGTCGCTTGACGGTTTGTATTAGGCGTTCTACTAATCCTTTGGGGCGATGGTCGTTGGCCGGTGCGTATATTAGATTGATGTTATAGCGATTACATAATTGTTGTATTTTATTACCTTTTAGGCATCTGGCTTGATCTAGTCTTATATTTCTAGGTACGCCGTGTTGCGTTAAATATTTGTTTAAAAACTTTTCTATGTTTGGACCGTTTGCGTTTGCGACTAATTTGAGGGTAGGAAATTTCGAGAAACGGTCGACGCATGCTAGGAAGTAGACTTCCCTTCCTTGCCCGTCGAGTATAGGTCCGCCGAAGTCTAGCTGTATTTCTTCGTTTGGTTCAGAACACGGTGGAAGGGGGACCAATCGGACTTCTTTATTATGCTTTTTAAGTTCTTACCGAATTCCGTACAGGGTCGACACGTTTTAGATTTATTGATTAACTCTCGATTGATAAATGGCCACCATAATCTTTGTCCCAATTCTGTCATGCCCCATGCTCCAGGGTGTGTTGAGTGGAGTACGTCGATTACGGAGTCTTTTAGGATGTTTGGTATTGCTAGTTTGTTGTCGACCAGTATGCAGCCGTTGTTGACACTTAAACTGTTCCATTTTGCGTGTATCTGTCTGCTGAGTTGCTTGCATCGCGTTTGATCGTTGTTGGGAATGCAGTCTCTTATTTCACGTAGTACCGTATCCCTGTTGATCATGGCTGCTATTAGTTGTTTGTTGAAGATGATGTCAAGTTCTTTAGGGAGTTGGTCGTCCGATGAGCTGGTGGGGTGTAGTTCGTCCTTATTTGGGGTGGGGCTCAGATAGTTCCTCATTGAAAATGGTGTTTTCTGTGTTGGTGATTTGATGGTGGCGCTATTTGGTTTGTTTGTTGTGTGTTCCATTTCGTTTGTTTGTTTAAAGTTAGGCTGTTTAAGTATAGCTGTGTTAATTGGCAAATGCGCTTCTGTAATTGTTCGCTGTGTGTCTTGTGTGTTGTTAATGACGTCATTATTCGACATGTTTGTTTGTGGTTGGAATGTCTTGTGACTGCTGCGTAGGTTGTAATTCAAGTTTGTTTGTAATTTGTTAGTATTCGTGCGGCGTTTGTCGGTGTTGTCTCTAAATTGTGTGGATTCGTTCGACGATTCCGCTTTTGTTTTTCTGGGCCGTCCTCTTTGGCGTTTTGTTTGGTAGTTCATAGATTGGTTGGAATCGTGGGGCGATTGCAAGGTATGTGTTTTAATAGCGTTGGAATCGCTGTGTGTTGTTTTAGAATTGGGTTGTGTATTAGTAATGCTTTGTTTCTTTGGTCTTCCTCTTTTGCGTATTATATGAAATGTTTCTTTGAT
The DNA here is from genome assembly GCF_964194025.1 of Convolutriloba macropyga. Lineage (NCBI taxonomy): Eukaryota > Metazoa > Xenacoelomorpha > Acoela > Convolutidae > Convolutriloba > Convolutriloba macropyga. The sequence continues at coordinate 246,894 of NC_134476.1, forward strand.
TATGTCTATTTGCGCTATTATAAAATTTTCGTCGTATGTGCTGGGGGGTTTTGCCGGTTCGGATGGATTGCGCGACATATAATCTGCTAGTCCCATTTTTGTTCCTGGTATGTGTTCTATATTAAAGTTGAATGGGATTAGTCTGTCATACCATCTCGTTAAACGGCTTTGATGAATTTTGCTGGAGCGTTCTTTGAGGATTGATAGTAGTGCCCTATGATCTGTTTGTACTGTAAAATGATGGCCTAATAAATAATGTTTAAAGTGTTCCAATGCCCATACTACGCCTAATAACTCTAGTTCGTTTATGCTGTATTTTTCTTCCGCTTTATTTAAAAATCTTGAAGCGTATGATATTGTTTCCCATCCGTTGCATGTTTCTTGTTCTAGGACTGCTCCTAGGCCTGATCTTGATGCGTCTGTTTTAACTCTGGTTTTTCTTTTTGTGTCGTAGTGTGTATTTTCTGTTAAGTTGCGTATGCAATTCTTTATATTTTCAAATTTTGTTTGGTGATGTTTTGTCCAAACATATTTCGTTTCTTTTCGTAATAGATTTCGAAACTCACGGCATAGGGGTGCGAGGTTCGGAATAAATTTCGTTAGGTGATGTACGCTGCCTAAGAATGATTTTAGTTGTTTGTGGGACGTGGGTGGTTTTAGATTTAGTATAGCTTGTGCCTTGGAGACGATTGGTTTGATACCTTTTTTGTCTATTTCGTAGCCTAGCCACGTTATCTTATCTTTTGCGAAATGACATTTGTTGAGGTTGATTGCTAGGTTTTCTTCGTTTAATCTGTCTAAACATTTGAATAGTTTTTCTTTATGGTTTTGTATGCCGCCTCCAGTAACTATGATGATGTCGTCTAGGAAACTGAATGTGTTTGTTAGGTTGTATAGAGTTTTGTCTATTGCTTTTTGGAATTCTGCTGGCATGTCCGTGAGTCCGTAAAATCCATTGTTGAATCGATATGTTCCTGTGGCTTTGCCGCCTATGATATTGAAATTGCATTGTTTTGCTGTATCTTCATCTAGTGGTAACTGGCTGTATGCGTATCGTAAGTCTATTGTTGAGAATAGGACTTCTCCTTCGTCGGACGATTGAGTGATTGTTTGTGCTATGCTGTCCATAAGGCAGTCGATGTTATGCATTTGGTATTTGTTTTTGTGAATTGCTTTGTTGATTGTTTTTGAGTCCATCGCTAATTTTATTGATTTATCCTTCTTCACTGTGATGACTATTGGTGATATAAAAAATTCATCGCTGCATTTGTCTAGTTTTGTTATGTGTCCGTTATTTTGTAAGTTTTTTAGTTCTTCTTCGACTTGTTTCTCGAGGTGTAGTGGTACGCGTCTTCCCTTTTGGTGGACCGGTGTAAAGTTTGGCTTAATTGTGATTTTACCTTATGGTGTAGGGAGCGTCCAATCCTTGATGTTAACTTTTTGTATTTTATTGCTATTTCGGCTTTGATTGTAGGGGTTTTGGGTGTGTCTATTGAGTTGATGTTCTTACCTGTAGATGTTGGTGATTCTTGTAGTGTTAGTTGGATCCCAAGAGGTTTGAACATGTCTCTTCCTATGATTGCTCGATGTTTCTTTGGTACAACTATGATGTCCGCACGTCCTGCTTTCCATCCGTTGCACTCGATGTCACAGTAAAGTGTCCCTAGATTCTTTATGGGGGTGTCCGTGTAGCTCTTCAATTGTACTGGGTTTGTTGTTCTGCTCCACCATGCGTTGCTGTCTCTGGCCTCTATGTCTTTCGCCATCTGTTTAGTTACGATACTAGTGGAGCTCCCTGAGTCGACCATTACCCAGATTTTGCTGTGCCCGTACTGTATGTGTAGCTTGGATGGTGTCGTGGAATCGTCGGGTGTTTCCATCATGTTTACTGTATATTCATCTGCGGAGTCGTCGTATGTTGATTGGGTGTCCGGGATGTGTGTAATCATATGTATGCCTTGTGATGGTTGGTCTAGGTTTTGGTTGTCTATCTCGTTCACCGATCTACTAGTTTGTTGTCTGTTCAGGTTCGATCTACACACCTTCGCAAAGTGATTTTGCTTATTGCATCGACGGCATGTTTGGCCTATTGCTTGGCATTTTGTTCGATGGTTCGCGTCTCATGGTTGTCCGCAATTTCTGCAGTTGTGTGTTGGTGCTCTGTTGTTGTTGTTGTTGTTGCTCGACACTCTGCCGATCCCTCTGGTTATTCCTCTAGTTGTGCCTCTAAATGTTGACAGGGGTCTATTAGATCCGCGGTAGCGTGAGCTGGAGATTTCCATGACTTGTTCTTCTCGTCTAATGAAGGGGTTTGTCGGTGTATCCGATGGCTGTCTTGCCTGAATGGCTAATTGGCTTCTTATGCCTAATTCGATGCTTACTGCTAATTCTAAGGCTTTTTCGGGAGTTAAGGTTGTTTTCAAGAGTTCCTTTTGGATTTCTTGGTCTATCATATTTGCGGTAAATATGTCCCTTAGTAGTTCGTCTTCTAGTTCCCCTAGTTGACAGTGTTCGGCTAGTGATCTGAGTGCAGAGTCAAATTGTTCCATCGTTTCACCTCTTTGTTGTTTACGTGTCAGGAGTAAGTATCTATCAAAGGTCACGTTTCTTGGACGGATGAAAGTTTGTTCCAATTCTTCCCATAGCCCCATTGTGGTCTTTGATTCTACGTTTGTGTGGGGGAATTTTCTTGCGTGCATTTTTCGTCCTTCAATTCCGAGGCTGAGGTAGATTAGTGATTTGGCTTTTCTGTCTGCCATGTCCCATGGCTTATCGCCGCATAAGACTCCTATTCGATCGATGTGGTTGCATTCGTTCTTCCATTTGGCTATCACCTGGTTGTACCTTGTTAGTCGTTCTCGTTCCATTGTCTGTGTCGGGTTTTGGACGGGTTGTTCCTCCACTAGTTCTGGGGGTATATGACTGTAGTCGGTCTCTCTTGGAGTAGTTCGTCCAGTTCTATGTTAGTTTTGGCAACGAGGACCATTTTGAGCTGGCTCCTCCATTTCTCCCATGAGATTGGTGGATTACAACTGGGTTTGTCCCAGAAAGGTTCGAGGCCGAGCGCCGTGCGTCCTATTTTATCTGACTGCGCCATGTTGTACGTGTATCTTGATCGCTAGATGAAACGCTTCAATAAAGGTCTTAGCTTTATGTAAAAGAGATTCAGTGACAAACCGTTTATTACTCTTCTTAAGGCAGACTGCGATTAGGCAGTTCACTGCCAGTGTATTGTCCAAGCTCAAGGTTGTTAGGACCTGTCACTGATGTACTCAATCGTGGTACGATTGAATGGAGTATGAACAAAAGGTTATATATATATATATATATATATATATATATATATATATATATATATATATATACTGCGATTGACTGAGTATTAATTCACTGCGCTAATGGTGTTACTAGTGGTGGATGGATACCACAGGGTACCACAGGTAGAAAAGTTAGATTTGTAGAGGAAATTGCAATATTCCGCACAAGATTTCATAATTTAAAGTCCCAGTTCCGAGTTTTCGTTAATTTTTGCTTTTTCTCGATTTTTGGCACAAAACGCAAACATACTGGTCTAATAAATTCTGAATATGCAAAAGAATTGGTCAGAATAAGTGTTTTGTTCGAAAAGTTAGATTTGTGGTGGAAATTGCAATTTGCCGCACAAGATTTTAAAATTTAAAGTCTCAATTCCGAGTTTTTGTTAATTTTTGCTTTTTCTCGATTTTTGGCACAAAACCCAAACATAACGGGTGTAAACAATTCTGAATATGCAAAAAAAATGATCAGAATAGGTGTTTTGGAAGAAAAGTTATATTTGTGGTGAATATTACAGTTTGCGGCACAGGACCAGTACGCTAAAATTTCTCTGTGAACTTTTTTATCTACAACTTTGAAAATACTGTTATGCGGTTTTTCGTAAGGTGACTTGTGCGGCGGAAAAAATTTGGCGGAAAAAATTTCTTTGTAATATGTATAAATTGGTCTTCTCGAAAAGTTTTCTTTCTCGAGGTGTTGATATGACATATATCTGCTTTTTTGTAAGTTTTAGTATTTTGCTAGTTTGTACCATCTGTATCTATTCTAATTGGAGCCTAGATTTGTCAAAATTGTAAACTTCCCGGAAAAATTGAAACTTCTCTATCATAAAAAAAGTCTTCTTCAAAAGTCTTCTATTTTTTAGTAGTTTATCAATGTGTTCGTTAATGTTTGATTTTTGTCGCTGTCTGGTACAAATTGCAAACAAACTAGTCCAACCAATTTTGAATATGCAAAAGAATTGGCCAGAATAAGTGTCTTGGAAGGAAAGTTGGATTTGAGTTGGAAATTTCCTTTTGCCGTACTAGACGCTAAAACTTAAAGGCTCAGTATTTTCGATATTTTTTTCGCTTTTTCTCGGTTTTTAGCACAAAACGCAAACATACTGGTCTAACTAATTCTGAATCTGCAAAAGAATTGATCAGAATAAATGTTTTGGAAGGAAAGTTATATTTGTGGTGAATATTACAGTTTGCGGCACAGGACCAGTACGCTAAAATTTCTCTGTGAACTTTTTTATCTACAACTTGAAAATACTGTTATGCGGTTTTTCGTAAGGTGACTTGTGCGGCGGAAAAAATTTGGCGGAAAAAGTTTCTCTGTAATATGTATAAATTGGTCTTCTCGAAAAGTTTTCTTTCTCGAGGTGTTGATATGACATATATCTGCTTTTTTGTAAGTTTTAGTATTTTGCTAGTTTGTACCATCTGTATCTATTCTAATTGGAGCCTAGATTTGGTCAAAATTGTAAACTTCCCGGAAAAATTGAAACTTCTCTATCATAAAAAAAGTCTTCTTCAAAAGTCTTCTATTTTTTAGTAGTTTATCAATGTGTTCGTTAATGTTTGATTTTTGTCGCTGTCTGGTACAAATTGCAAACAAACTAGTCCAACCAATTTTGAATATGCAAAAGAATTGGCCAGAATAAGTGTCTTGGAAGGAAAGTTGGATTTGAGTTGGAAATTTCCTTTTGCCGTACTAGACGCTAAAACTTAAAGGCTCAGTATTTTCGATATTTTTTTCGCTTTTTCTCGATTTTTGGCACAAAACGCAAACATAACGGGTGTAAACAATTCTGAATATGCAAAAAAAATGATCAGAATAAGTGTTTTGGAAGAAAAGTTATATTTGTGGTGAATATTACAGTTTGCGGCACAGGACCAGTACGCTAAAATTTCTCTGTGAACTTTTTTATCTACAACTTTGAAAATACTGTTATGCGGTTTTTCGTAAGGTGACTTGTGCGGCGGAAAAAATTTGGCGGAAAAAGTTTCTCTGTAATATGTATAAATTGGTCTTCTCGAAAAGTTTTCTTTCTCGAGGTGTTGATATGACATATGTCTGCTTTTTTGTAAGTTTTAGTATTTTGCTAGTTTGTACCATCTGTATCTATTCTAATTGGAGCCTAGATTTGGTCAAAATTGTAAACTTCCCGGAAAAATTGAAACTTCTCTATCATAAAAAAAGTCTTCTTCAAAAGTCTTCTATTTTTTAGTAGTTTATCAATGTGTTCGTTAATGTTTGATTTTTGTCGCTGTCTGGTACAAATTGCAAACAAACTAGTCCAACCAATTTTGAATATGCAAAAGAATTGGCCAGAATAAGTGTCTTGGAAGGAAAGTTGGATTTGAGTTGGAAATTTCCTTTTGCCGTACTAGACGCTAAAACTTAAAGGCTCAGTATTTTCGATATTTTTTTCGCTTTTTCTCGATTTTTGGCACAAAACGCAAACATAACGGGTGTAAACAATTCTGAATATGCAAAAAAAAATGATCAGAATAAGTGTTTTGGAAGAAAAGTTATATTTGTGGTGAATATTACAGTTTGCGGCACAGGACCAGTACGCTAAAATTTCTCTGTGAACTTTTTTATCTACAACTTTGAAAATACTGTTATGCGGTTTTTCGTAAGGTGACTTGTGCGGCGGAAAAAATTTGGCGGAAAAAGTTTCTCTGTAATATGTATAAATTGGTCTTCTCGAAAAGTTTTCTTTCTCGAGGTGTTGATATGACATATATCTGCTTTTTTGTAAGTTTTAGTATTTTGCTAGTTTGTACCATCTGTATCTATTCTAATTGGAGCCTAGATTTGGTCAAAATTGTAAACTTCCCGGAAAAATTGAAACTTCTCTATCATAAAAAAAGTCTTCTTCAAAAGTCTTCTATTTTTTAGTAGTTTATCAATGTGTTCGTTAATGTTTGATTTTTGTCGCTGTCTGGTACAAATTGCAAACAAACTAGTCCAACCAATTTTGAATATGCAAAAGAATTGGCCAGAATAAGTGTCTTGGAAGGAAAGTTGGATTTGAGTTGGAAATTTCCTTTTGCCGTACTAGACGCTAAAACTTAAAGGCTCAGTATTTTCGATATTTTTTTCGCTTTTTCTCGATTTTTGGCACAAAACGCAAACATAACGGGTGTAAACAATTCTGAATATGCAAAAAAAATGATCAGAATAAGTGTTTTGGAAGAAAAGTTATATTTGTGGTGAATATTACAGTTTGCGGCACAGGACCAGTACGCTAAAATTTCTCTGTGAACTTTTTTATCTACAACTTTGAAAATACTGTTATGCGGTTTTTCGTAAGGTGACTTGTGCGGCGGAAAAAATTTGGCGGAAAAAGTTTCTCTGTAATATGTATAAATTGGTCTTCTCGAAAAGTTTTCTTTCTCGAGGTGTTGATATGACATATGTCTGCTTTTTTGTAAGTTTTAGTATTTTGCTAGTTTGTACCATCTGTATCTATTCTAATTGGAGCCTAGATTTGGTCAAAATTGTAAACTTCCCGGAAAAATTGAAACTTCTCTATCATAAAAAAAGTCTTCTTCAAAAGTCTTCTATTTTTTAGTAGTTTATCAATGTGTTCGTTAATGTTTGATTTTTGTCGCTGTCTGGTACAAATTGCAAACAAACTAGTCCAACCAATTTTGAATATGCAAAAGAATTGGCCAGAATAAGTGTCTTGGAAGGAAAGTTGGATTTGAGTTGGAAATTTCCTTTTGCCGTACTAGACGCTAAAACTTAAAGGCTCAGTATTTTCGATATTTTTTTCGCTTTTTCTCGATTTTTGGCACAAAACGCAAACATAACGGGTGTAAACAATTCTGAATATGCAAAAAAAATGATCAGAATAAGTGTTTTGGAAGAAAAGTTATATTTGTGGTGAATATTACAGTTTGCGGCACAGGACCAGTACGCTAAAATTTCTCTGTGAACTTTTTTATCTACAACTTGAAAATACTGTTATGCGGTTTTTCGTAAGGTGACTTGTGCGGCGGAAAAAATTTGGCGGAAAAAGTTTCTCTGTAATATGTATAAATTGGTCTTCTCGAAAAGTTTTCTTTCTCGAGGTGTTGATATGACATATATCTGCTTTTTTGTAAGTTTTAGTATTTTGCTAGTTTGTACCATCTGTATCTATTCTAATTGGAGCCTAGATTTGGTCAAAATTGTAAACTTCCCGGAAAAATTGAAACTTCTCTATCATAAAAAAAGTCTTCTTCAAAAGTCTTCTATTTTTTAGTAGTTTATCAATGTGTTCGTTAATGTTTGATTTTTGTCGCTGTCTGGTACAAATTGCAAACAAACTAGTCCAACCAATTTTGAATATGCAAAAGAATTGGCCAGAATAAGTGTCTTGGAAGGAAAGTTGGATTTGAGTTGGAAATTTCCTTTTGCCGTACTAGACGCTAAAACTTAAAGGCTCAGTATTTTCGATATTTTTTTCGCTTTTTCTCGATTTTTGGCACAAAACGCAAACATAACGGGTGTAAACAATTCTGAATATGCAAAAAAAATGATCAGAATAAGTGTTTTGGAAGAAAAGTTATATTTGTGGTGAATATTACAGTTTGCGGCACAGGACCAGTACGCTAAAATTTCTCTGTGAACTTTTTTATCTACAACTTTGAAAATACTGTTATGCGGTTTTTCGTAAGGTGACTTGTGCGGCGGAAAAAATTTGGCGGAAAAAGTTTCTCTGTAATATGTATAAATTGGTCTTCTCGAAAAGTTTTCTTTCTCGAGGTGTTGATATGACATATATCTGCTTTTTTGTAAGTTTTAGTATTTTGCTAGTTTGTACCATCTGTATCTATTCTAATTGGAGCCTAGATTTGGTCAAAATTGTAAACTTCCCGGAAAAATTGAAACTTCTCTATCATAAAAAAAGTCTTCTTCAAAAGTCTTCTATTTTTTAGTAGTTTATCAATGTGTTCGTTAATGTTTGATTTTTGTCGCTGTCTGGTACAAATTGCAAACAAACTAGTCCAACCAATTTTGAATATGCAAAAGAATTGGCCAGAATAAGTGTCTTGGAAGGAAAGTTGGATTTGAGTTGGAAATTTCCTTTTGCCGTACTAGACGCTAAAACTTAAAGGCTCAGTATTTTCGATATTTTTTTCGCTTTTTCTCGATTTTTGGCACAAAACGCAAACATAACGGGTGTAAACAATTCTGAATATGCAAAAAAAATGATCAGAATAAGTGTTTTGGAAGAAAAGTTATATTTGTGGTGAATATTACAGTTTGCGGCACAGGACCAGTACGCTAAAATTTCTCTGTGAACTTTTTTATCTACAACTTTGAAAATACTGTTATGCGGTTTTTCGTAAGGTGACTTGTGCGGCGGAAAAAATTTGGCGGAAAAAGTTTCTCTGTAATATGTATAAATTGGTCTTCTCGAAAAGTTTTCTTTCTCGAGGTGTTGATATGACATATGTCTGCTTTTTTGTAAGTTTTAGTATTTTGCTAGTTTGTACCATCTGTATCTATTCTAATTGGAGCCTAGATTTGGTCAAAATTGTAAACTTCCCGGAAAAATTGAAACTTCTCTATCATAAAAAAAGTCTTCTTCAAAAGTCTTCTATTTTTTAGTAGTTTATCAATGTGTTCGTTAATGTTTGATTTTTGTCGCTGTCTGGTACAAATTGCAAACAAACTAGTCCAACCAATTTTGAATATGCAAAAGAATTGGCCAGAATAAGTGTCTTGGAAGGAAAGTTGGATTTGAGTTGGAAATTTCCTTTTGCCGTACTAGACGCTAAAACTTAAAGGCTCAGTATTTTCGATATTTTTTTCGCTTTTTCTCGATTTTTGGCACAAAACGCAAACATAACGGGTGTAAACAATTCTGAATATGCAAAAAAAATGATCAGAATAAGTGTTTTGGAAGAAAAGTTATATTTGTGGTGAATATTACAGTTTGCGGCACAGGACCAGTACGCTAAAATTTCTCTGTGAACTTTTTTATCTACAACTTTGAAAATACTGTTATGCGGTTTTTCGTAAGGTGACTTGTGCGGCGGAAAAAATTTGGCGGAAAAAGTTTCTCTGTAATATGTATAAATTGGTCTTCTCGAAAAGTTTTCTTTCTCGAGGTGTTGATATGACATATATCTGCTTTTTTGTAAGTTTTAGTATTTTGCTAGTTTGTACCATCTGTATCTATTCTAATTGGAGCCTAGATTTGGTCAAAATTGTAAACTTCCCCTGAAAAATTGAAACTTCTCTATCATAAAAAAAGTCTTCTTCAAAAGTCTTCTATTTTTTAGTAGTTTATCAATGTGTTCGTTAATGTTTGATTTTTGTCGCTGTCTGGTACAAATTGCAAACAAACTAGTCCAACCAATTTTGAATATGCAAAAGAATTGGCCAGAATAAGTGTCTTGGAAGGAAAGTTGGATTTGAGTTGGAAATTTCCTTTTGCCGTACTAGACGCTAAAACTTAAAGGCTCAGTATTTTCGATATTTTTTTCGCTTTTTCTCGGTTTTTAGCACAAAACGCAAACATAACGGGTGTAAACAATTCTGAATATGCAAAAAAAATGATCAGAATAAGTGTTTTGGAAGAAAAGTTATATTTGTGGTGAATATTACAGTTTGCGGCACAGGACCAGTACGCTAAAATTTCTCTGTGAACTTTTTTATCTACAACTTTGAAAATACTGTTATGCGGTTTTTCGTAAGGTGACTTGTGCGGCGGAAAAAATTTGGCGGAAAAAGTTTCTCTGTAATATGTATAAATTGGTCTTCTCGAAAAGTTTTCTTTCTCGAGGTGTTGATATGACATATGTCTGCTTTTTTGTAAGTTTTAGTATTTTGCTAGTTTGTACCATCTGTATCTATTCTAATTGGAGCCTAGATTTGGTCAAAATTGTAAACTTCCCGGAAAAATTGAAACTTCTCTATCATAAAAAAAGTCTTCTTCAAAAGTCTTCTATTTTTTAGTAGTTTATCAATGTGTTCGTTAATGTTTGATTTTTGTCGCTGTCTGGTACAAATTGCAAACAAACTAGTCCAACCAATTTTGAATATGCAAAAGAATTGGCCAGAATAAGTGTCTTGGAAGGAAAGTTGGATTTGAGTTGGAAATTTCCTTTTGCCGTACTAGACGCTAAAACTTAAAGGCTCAGTATTTTCGATATTTTTTTCGCTTTTTCTCGATTTTTGGCACAAAACGCAAACATAACGGGTGTAAACAATTCTGAATATGCAAAAAAAATGATCAGAATAAGTGTTTTGGAAGAAAAGTTATATTTGTGGTGAATATTACAGTTTGCGGCACAGGACCAGTACGCTAAAATTTCTCTGTGAACTTTTTTATCTACAACTTGAAAATACTGTTATGCGGTTTTTCGTAAGGTGACTTGTGCGGCGGAAAAAATTTGGCGGAAAAAGTTTCTCTGTAATATGTATAAATTGGTCTTCTCGAAAAGTTTTCTTTCTCGAGGTGTTGATATGACATATATCTGCTTTTTTGTAAGTTTTAGTATTTTGCTAGTTTGTACCATCTGTATCTATTCTAATTGGAGCCTAGATTTGGTCAAAATTGTAAACTTCCCGGAAAAATTGAAACTTCTCTATCATAAAAAAAGTCTTCTTCAAAAGTCTTCTATTTTTTAGTAGTTTATCAATGTGTTCGTTAATGTTTGATTTTTGTCGCTGTCTGGTACAAATTGCAAACAAACTAGTCCAACCAATTTTGAATATGCAAAAGAATTGGCCAGAATAAGTGTCTTGGAAGGAAAGTTGGATTTGAGTTGGAAATTTCCTTTTGCCGTACTAGACGCTAAAACTTAAAGGCTCAGTATTTTCGATATTTTTTTCGCTTTTTCTCGATTTTTGGCACAAAACGCAAACATAACGGGTGTAAACAATTCTGAATATGCAAAAAAAATGATCAGAATAAGTGTTTTGGAAGAAAAGTTATATTTGTGGTGAATATTACAGTTTGCGGCACAGGACCAGTACGCTAAAATTTCTCTGTGAACTTTTTTATCTACAACTTTGAAAATACTGTTATGCGGTTTTTCGTAAGGTGACTTGTGCGGCGGAAAAAATTTGGCGGAAAAAGTTTCTCTGTAATATGTATAAATTGGTCTTCTCGAAAAGTTTTCTTTCTCGAGGTGTTGATATGACATATGTCTGCTTTTTTGTAAGTTTTAGTATTTTGCTAGTTTGTACCATCTGTATCTATTCTAATTGGAGCCTAGATTTGGTCAAAATTGTAAACTTCCCGGAAAAATTGAAACTTCTCTATCATAAAAAAAGTCTTCTTCAAAAGTCTTCTATTTTTTAGTAGTTTATCAATGTGTTCGTTAATGTTTGATTTTTGTCGCTGTCTGGTACAAATTGCAAACAAACTAGTCCAACCAATTTTGAATATGCAAAAGAATTGGCCAGAATAAGTGTCTTGGAAGGAAAGTTGGATTTGAGTTGGAAATTTCCTTTTGCCGTACTAGACGCTAAAACTTAAAGGCTCAGTATTTTCGATATTTTTTTCGCTTTTTCTCGATTTTTGGCACAAAACGCAAACATAACGGGTGTAAACAATTCTGAATATGCAAAAAAAATGATCAGAATAAGTGTTTTGGAAGAAAAGTTATATTTGTGGTGAATATTACAGTTTGCGGCACAGGACCAGTACGCTAAAATTTCTCTGTGAACTTTTTTATCTACAACTTTGAAAATACTGTTATGCGGTTTTTCGTAAGGTGACTTGTGCGGCGGAAAAAATTTGGCGGAAAAAGTTTCTCTGTAATATGTATAAATTGGTCTTCTCGAAAAGTTTTCTTTCTCGAGGTGTTGATATGACATATATCTGCTTTTTTGTAAGTTTTAGTATTTTGCTAGTTTGTACCATCTGTATCTATTCTAATTGGAGCCTAGATTTGGTCAAAATTGTAAACTTCCCCTGAAAAATTGAAACTTCTCTATCATAAAAAAAGTCTTCTTCAAAAGTCTTCTATTTTTTAGTAGTTTATCAATGTGTTCGTTAATGTTTGATTTTTGTCGCTGTCTGGTACAAATTGCAAACAAACTAGTCCAACCAATTTTGAATATGCAAAAGAATTGGCCAGAATAAGTGTCTTGGAAGGAAAGTTGGATTTGAGTTGGAAATTTCCTTTTGCCGTACTAGACGCTAAAACTTAAAGGCTCAGTATTTTCGATATTTTTTTCGCTTTTTCTCGATTTTTGGCACAAAACGCAAACATAACGGGTGTAAACAATTCTGAATATGCAAAAAAAATGATCAGAATAAGTGTTTTGGAAGAAAAGTTATATTTGTGGTGAATATTACAGTTTGCGGCACAGGACCAGTACGCTAAAATTTCTCTGTGAACTTTTTTATCTACAACTTTGAAAATACTGTTATGCGGTTTTTCGTAAGGTGACTTGTGCGGCGGAAAAAATTTGGCGGAAAAAGTTTCTCTGTAATATGTATAAATTGGTCTTCTCGAAAAGTTTTCTTTCTCGAGGTGTTGATATGACATATATCTGCTTTTTTGTAAGTTTTAGTATTTTGCTAGTTTGTACCATCTGTATCTATTCTAATTGGAGCCTAGATTTGGTCAAAATTGTAAACTTCCCCTGAAAAATTGAAACTTCTCTATCATAAAAAAAGTCTTCTTCAAAAGTCTTCTATTTTTTAGTAGTTTATCAATGTGTTCGTTAATGTTTGATTTTTGTCGCTGTCTGGTACAAATTGCAAACAAACTAGTCCAACCAATTTTGAATATGCAAAAGAATTGGCCAGAATAAGTGTCTTGGAAGGAAAGTTGGATTTGAGTTGGAAATTTCCTTTTGCCGTACTAGACGCTAAAACTTAAAGGCTCAGTATTTTCGATATTTTTTTCGCTTTTTCTCGGTTTTTAGCACAAAACGCAAACATACTGGTCTAACTAATTCTGAATCTGCAAAAGAATTGATCAGAATAAATGTTTTGGAAGGAAAGTTAGATTTGTGGTGGAAATTGCAATTTGCCGCACTAGACGCTAAAATTAAAGGTTCAGTGTTTTCGTTATTTTTTGCTTTTTCTCGATTTTTGGCACAAAACACAAACATGCTGGTCTAGCCAATTTTGAATATACAAAAGAGTTGGTCAGAATAAGTGTTTTGGAAGAAAAGTTAGATTTGTGGTGGAAATTGCAATTTGCCGCACATGACGCTAAAGTTTAAAGGCTCAGTGTTTTCGTTATTTTTTTCTTTTTCTCGAATTTTGGCACAAAACGCAAACATAATGGTCTAACCAATTCTGAATCTGCAAAAGATTTGGTCAGATTATGTGTTTTGGAATAAAAGTTAGATTTGTGGTGGAAATTGCAATTTGCCGCACAAGACGCTAAAACTTAAAGGCTCAGTGTTTTCGTTATTTTTTTTTGCTTTTTCTCAATTTTTAGCACAAAACGCAAACATACTGGTCTAACTAAATCTGAATCTGCAAAATAATTAGTCAGAATAAATGTTTTGGAAGAAAAGTTAGATTTGTGGTGGAAATTGCAATTTGCCGTGTAAGATGCTAAAATTTTCCGTACAAGTCTCAATGTTTTCGTTAAGTTTTGCTTTTTCTCAGTTTATGGCACAAAACGCAAACATACTGGTCTAACCAGTTCTGAATCTGCAAAAGATTTGGTTAGAATAAGTGTATTGGAAGAAAAGTTAGATTTGTGGTGGAAATTGCAATTTGCCGCACATGACGCTAAAATTTAATGGCTCAGTGTTTTCGTTATTTTTTGCTTTTTCTCGATTTTTGGCACAAAACGTAAACATAATGGTCTAACCAATTCTGAATCTGCAAAAGATTTGGTCAGAATAAGTGTTTTCGAAGAAAAGTTAGATTTCTGGTGGAAATTGCAATTTGCCGCACAAGACTCTAAAACTTAAAGGCTCAGTGTTTTCGTTATTTTTTTTGCTTTTTCTCGATTTTTAGCACAACACGCAAACATACTGGTCTAACTAATTCTGAATCTGCAAAAGAATTGGTCAGAATAAGTGTTTCGGAAGAAAAGTTCGATTTTTGTTGGAAATTGAAATTTGCCGTGAAACATGCTAAAAATTTCTGTACAAGTCTCAATGTTTTCGTTAAGTTTTGCTTTTTCTCAGTTTTTGGCACAAAACGCAAACATACTGGTCTAACCAGTTCTGAATCGGCAAAAGATTTGGTTAGAATAAGTGTTTTGGAAGAAAAAGTTGGAATTGTGGTGGAAATTACCATATGCCGTATATGTCGCTAAGATTTTCCGTACAAGTGTCAATGTTTTTGGTTAATGTTTGCTTTATCTCGGTTTTTGACGAAAACCTCAAACATAGTAGTCCAACCAGTTCTGAATCTTCAAAAGATTTGGCCAGAATAAGCGTTTTGGAAGAAAAGGCAGATTTGTGGTGGAAATTGCAATTTGGCGCACAAGACGCTAAAATTTAAATTCTCAATGTTTTCGTTAATGTTTGCTTTTTCTCACTTTTGGCGCAAAACGCAAACTTACTAGCCCAAAAAATTCTGGATTTGCAAAACAGTTGGTCAGAATATATGTTTTCGAAGAAAAGTTGAATTTGTGGTAGAAATGACAGATTTCCGTACAGGAAGTTAAAATTTAAGGTCTCAGTGTATTGCCTTTATCTACAACTTTGAAAATACTGTCACGCGGTATTTCGATAATTAACTTGTGCGGCTGAAGAACTGCTGTCAGTATTGAATGAGTTATAAGGTAAAGTTACCAAAAAATTGAAATTTCTCTATAATAGTTTTAAAAAAATGGTCTTCTCGAGAAGTCTTCTATTTCTCGAGGTGGTGATATGACATATGTCTGCTTTTTTGTAAGTCTTAGTAGTTTGCTAGTTTGTACCATCTGTATATATTCTAATTGGAGCTTAGATTTGGTCAAAAATGTAAACTTCCCGGAAAAATTGAAACTTCTCTATCATAAAAAAAGTCTTCTTAAAAGTCTTCTATTTTTTAGTACTTTTTCAATGTGTTCGTTAATGTTTGATTTTTGTCCCTTTCTGGTACAAATTGCAAACAAACTAGTCCAACCAATTTTGAATATGCAAAAGAATTGGCCAGAATAAGTGTTTTGGAAGGAAGGGTGGATTTGTACTGGAAATTACAATTTGCCGTATAAGACGCTAAATTTTTCCGTACAAGTCTCAATGTTTTCGTTTACTTTTGCTTTCTCTCAATTTTTGGCACAAAACGCAAACATACTGGTCTAACCAATTCTTAATATACAAAAGAATTGGTCTGAAAAAATGTTTTGGAAGAAAAGTTAGATTTGTGGTTGAAATTGCAAATTGCCGCACAAGACGCTAAAATTTAAAGGCTCAGTGTTTTCGTTATTTTTTTTTTGCTTTTTCTCAATTTTTGGCACAAAACGCAAACATAATGGTCTAACCAATTCTGAATCTGCGAAATATTTGGTCAGAATAAGTGTTTTGGAAGAAAAGTTAGATTTGTGACGGAACTTTTTGAATTTCGCGAATGACGAATTTTGAAAATAGGTCTTTTTCATCGGGTCAAGGAGTTGTTCAAATCGAACCAAACTTGGTATGGAGTATCCCATGTCATGTGTATCCAGAGTTTACAAAAAAAGAATTTTTGGTATAACTTGCCTAGGAAAAAAGTTAGTATTTCATACGGAAACATCGACTCATTCGCTTATTATTCGCTTATTCTATTTCCAAAAATATAGAAATTCAATCGGGTCAAGAAGTTATTCAAATCGAACCAAACTCGGTATGGGGTATCCCCTGTGTAATAAGAGTGTACAACAAAAAGAACTTTTGGTATAGCTTGGCTAGGAAAAAAGTTCGTTTTTCAATCGGAAATATCGAACTAAACGCGTATTAAATTTTCGAAAATAGTGAATTTTTATCGGATCATAGAATTGTTTAATATAAACAAAATTAATGATTCTTATCACCAAGCGTTTTAATATGACTGTCTTGTTTAGAAGGAGCCTGCTTCAGTGGGCAACGAAAATAGACCACCTCAGTCACTGAAGAAAGACAAACAAAAAAATCCCAACAGAAATCCGATATCTTTCCGATTCTCTGGATTTGTGCCCTCTCAAAACAGTTCTTTCGGTTCAGCGAAGAAGGAACTAAAAGACGCGTACCCATTAGTCAAAAATGTGTCGGCTGGGCTGAGGAAGGGCTCAAAAGAGCTTCACGGATGGTTAATTTTTCGACTCCAACCGATTGCCGAGGAATTTTTTGGAGATGCAAGCAAAACCCATAAACGGCATCAGAGCGGAAAAATTGGGAGGAAAGCAAGCAGCCGAGTTCACTGAGAGCCTGCAGCCAGCTCTCTTCAAACTTGTTGATCAGTTCAAGGAGTTGTTGAAAGTGAACCAAATTGATATCCCAGACTACCAGTACTATTAAGGTTGTAATGCAAAAAGAATTGTTCGCCTAACGTTCCTAGAAAAAAAGTTGGTATTTCAATCGGAAATATCGATCTACTCGCTTATTCTATTTTAAAATATATATAAGCAATTTGATCGGATCAAGGAGTTGTTTAAAGTGAACCAAATTAATATCCCAGACGACCAGTACTATTTAGATTGTAATGCAAAAAGAACTATTCGCCTATCGTTCCTAGAAAAAAAATTGGTTTTGCAATCGCAAATATCGACTTATTCGCTTATTCTATTTTGAAATATATATAAATATAAGCAATTTGTTCGGATCAAGGAGTTGTTTAAAGTAAACCAAATTGATATCCCAGACTACCAGTACTATTAAGGTTGTAATGCAGAAAGAAGTTTTCGCTTAAGTCTTCTATTTTTCGAGATATAGATGATGCTGTTTCTTCTTTTTTTTGCAGTTGCTTTGTCTGTAACAACTGTATACAGACTGATTTAAGCCTAGATTTGGTCAAAATGGTGAACTCCTTTATAATCTCGGTACGGCCTTAGTAATGTACTCTTTTACTATCGGTAGGCCTTGGTATGGAACCTTAGAAATCTTACTATGGACTTAGTGCGGTGCAGTTCAAAACATAACAAGGCCTTAGTACGATTTTCCTGAAATACATGCGGTTGCGTATTACGGCCTTGTGTGTTATATTTTTAGTCATATGTGAGTGGTGTTTTGTATCAATATTTAGTTAGAATCGATAAATTGCGATAACGTTGCTGTGGAGGCGGCCATTAACGAAGAGTACTTCTATTTGTTTTGAGTTTCCTTCCAAAAGAAGTAGTTTTAGTTTCATGTTTTTGTGTGCCATAGATTGTATGGATAGCAATTCGAGTTGGGAAAGTCGACTTACATAGTCGCCAGAACACCTGAATGGCAGCAGAACTCGTTCAGAAGCCGAACACAAGAAATTTTTGGCTGTCCTGGGGAAATACGAAGCTGCTCACGCTATTAAAAGAACGTCATCTGCAGCTGTAATTTCAGACGAAATAGTAGCTACACAGGATGCTGGCAACTTAGACGCGGCCTCAAATCAAAGTGATGATGTTGGACTTGGACCGCGAAGAACATCCTTGTCGGCTGTTCAGTTAGCAATGGATTTAGCTGCTGAAAAATTCAGCGAAAAAGAACTTATTGAAGGGGTAGTCAGCCCTCAAAAACGAGTCGGCCCGCTCTAGATCGAGAGAAAGTTTTGGATATTAAAAACCAAATTGCTACCCAGTTCCCTGACGATTGGTTGGAATGTCGCTACGCAATAAATCAGAAAGGACAGGATCTGAAGCGGAAAAAGAAGGAAGAAACAATCAGTAAGAGTAAAGAGAAGAAACACGAAATAGTTGGTGAATCTGATGAAGCTGCTTAAGTTTACTCTAGAGTGCTGTTCTTAAGTTGAGATCTAACTTCCGGTGTTCTTGTTTTACGGATACTATTTTGATAGGTTTTTGTTATTCAATTCAAGCGTTTTATCTCCTTTGATCTTTTCCGTAGATAGTCTTTCGTCTGTCAATTTGCAAAAGAGTATATTTTTTTGCATATTATAATCGAGTCTTTTTTCAGAGCTAGTGATGTTTTCAAAATCTTTGTCTTCGATTGGAAAACAAAGGTCAGCTTCTTCTCGTGTGCACGATAACATGCTGCTTGCGCAGATGAAGGACATTTAATTTCTCTTTTTTTCAAAAATGGAGAATACCGAGAGATTCCCTTAGACGACGTGGCTTGGCCCGAAATGAGCTACGATTCCCGGGCATCAATAAAAAAATACGAAATTGTTCATTTGTATCTTGAAGGTAATTTTTGTCCGGGGCGTTTAATTGCCAAAGGAGACCTCGAAACGTTGAAATTGGTTTGTGAAAAAATGGATCGGAGAATTGAATGCGCTAACACCACTGAAGATCGGGCTAATTTGTTATTCAATGCCGAAATTAATGCAGCGAGCCAGGCCTTGTCACAGCAGCAACCACTTGTGAAAAGAAGTTATGTAGCATTGAGGTCCTCGAAGGAAGGCACTGCTCGCAATGCGAAGAAGATGAGAATCGATGAAGAAATACATGAGTTGGCTCAAAAACCATAGAAAACTCCTGTTAAATCATTGGTGCAATCAAAGCTTCCTCTCATTGGAACTGCAAATTCCAGTTCAAACAATGAGAAGGAAAATGAAACTGATGGTTTTCATAATAATAACGATCGTTCAGGTTCGGAAAATGAAGAATACTTGGAAGAGTCCTAAATGAAACTGTACCCAAAAGTCATAATGAGAACGTTGATGGTAATGCCGGATCTGATGAATCGGATAAAGAGCTGGATAGTCAGGGAAGAAATGTGGTTGACTCAGATGATGATATAAATAAAGTCGTGAAAGCAATTAAAGGAGTGACTAAAGTAATGGACGCCCAGCGGAGAGGATTGCGCGAACTACGAATGTTTATGGAAAGCCAATTGACCAGTGGCTCTTGCTCGTCCCAGCTCGAAACTCGTGAGAAAAAGTCTTTGGGTTGTGTCTGGCATAATGGGGCGGATATGACTAAAATAGAGGGAAAAACTGCGAAAAAGTATGGACGCAATTTTGCGCGCAAGTCCTTTACTGAAGAGGAGATGTTAAGTCAGCGCTCGAATCCAAGAAAGAGCAATTCTTTGCCTTCACTATACGCTGAGGTGTTGGAGACGATCAAGGGATTGGTTGAGGGTCGTTTTCCAGGTGAGTGGACAGATGCATATGAAGGCATCGACGATTTTGGTCGCGATTTAAAGAAAAAGAAGATCCGTCAGCAACAAAAGCAGGGGGTGAACAAAGTCAATGGTGCAGAACCAAAAAATGACAACAACCCGGAAGGCAACGAGGATTGATCTTGTGCTTTTGAGAAACAATAACAGAAAACCTTATCTGGTTCACCATTATTGAATACTTGCAGCTAATCTACCTGATTGTGCAACTCTATCCTTCGGTGTGACTTGCTGTATTTTTAACAGCAGTTATGCTTTGCTTGTTTCAACATTTATTTGAACTAGAGATCTTCTGTTTTAATCATTACTTTCTCGACAAATTTTCAGTATCTTTAATAAAAAGTGAAATCAGTTTTTAATTGCTCTCAAATGAAATCTGTAGCGTTTATGATGCTCCCGTGACATTTTTGCAAGCGTTTTTCTGCTATACTAGTTTTTGTTTTGCGATTTCGACCTTTTTCCTGAAAAAATGTTTGAAGTGGTAACGCTCGCTAGGCATTTAGTGTTCTTAGAGCCTTTCGACTCACTTGACACTAAACACCATTCACCCAACAGGTCTATGGGACGTAAATGCGTATTGTGAACGGCGATTCTTGACCACAATCCCCATACTTCGCCTCCATCCCAAATCCAATCAAACGCCCTTGATTACGCTTATCCCACGCCCTTCATTTAAACTAAAGCATGCCTCCGTAAACAATTGCAATTACTGACAAAGCCGACCGCTCCAGTGTCGTTTGAACAAAAAGCCATAGCTGTGTCTATTATGGTTTTTTTTCCTTTTCCAATAACGGCAGTTTGTTTAAGCCATGAGTTTACAGTTCTCCGTTATGATTGGTAATTTTCAGAGAAGAATGTATAAAAAGATAACCTGGGAGGATTTGGCGCAAATAGATGCTAAGTTGACTATGCAGATGTTTGACAACGAATTGGTCAAATCATATAAAATATTTATTGAACAAGACACCGGCACCTCTGTTGCACTGAGGCAGGATTTAGAAAGAGAGATGAGGTCGTATTATCTTGCTTTCAAAGAAACATGCGAGCTGCGACCTGTGGCCCAATTTTTCTCCAAAGATAACCAGCATACAAGCATAGGGGTTTTCACAAAGTGCAGATTACCGTATAATGAAGTCGTGAAGGGTCTCACTGGTTTTCTGGTACCAATACCTCAGAGGGAAATCATTCCCGGTTACAATGACGTCTCGATTTTTGAGCATGCATCTTGGCCCAGGCTTATGTTGGGAGGCGTGTGTTTCGTTACCTCGAGCTGCAAGGAAAATTGTGTGTATAGACCAAACAGAAACAAAACAAAGGTTTGCATTCGGGTGACCGCAATTAAGGTATTCAAAAAGGAGAAGAGATTACTGTTAATTATGGAGTTAAAATTTTGGGCCAAACAGAATGTTTTGCGAATGCCCGCATTCAGCTTATCATGGTCCTAATGCAGCTGTTAACAATTCGTGGACCAGATCTGGTAAAGTAAAACCTGTATGTACTGCAAACTTAATTGTGTTAAATGGCACAGCAACGACAGCAACTCCAATAGCCAATAAAATTTATCTTTGCACTCCTATGACGCAGTCGAAGCGCCAAATAAAACCGAGCTCGAAGTTGAGTTATAAAGAAAGACGCAATCGTAAGGTAAAATATATATCAAAGAATGCAAAAGTTCTGGTTTCTGAATCAGACACCGACAAAAGTGAATGTGTTGAAAGCGAGAAACCTGACTGCACCCTTTTTTCCGACATGCTTTTCTCAGCCTTTTCTGAGTTGCACACTCCTGTCCCTCTTGAAGCCTCAACTCCAATACAGTTGAATCGAATCGATGAAATGGTAGAGCATTCCAGTTCAAGTGAAGCTGAAGACCAATCAGATACACCAAAAAGCGACTCCGAAAATTGCATTTGTTAAAATTCTATCAAGTCTGTAACACAGTTCTCCGACGATTTTTGAGTGTTATTGACCAGCATGCTCTGAGTGACCGCGCTGCTAAGTCCGTTCTGATATTGATTGAAAGATGCTTGCCGAAGAAGAATCAGTTGCCTTCTTTTTACCGACTCCAGCAGATTAAGAACAGTTTAAGCAATGTTAAACAAGAAACGCTACCAGATGGTGTTATTTATCATTTCGACGTTGAGAATCAGTTACTTGCTCTTCTTGAGCGAAATGCCGATTTGGAGCTTTCTCCCAATTGGCAGTTGAACGACGACGTTTATCTAAAGTCAAAAGACGATTGCGAGGTTTTGCATTTTGTCATGAGCACAGATGGTGTTTCGCCAGCTAAATCGGAGAAGTTCTGCTTATATTCTGTTTGGCTAATGCTACTGAATTTGCCTCAAAAACGTCGCGCCTGCTACAAAAATTTGATCCTCATTTCTTTGTATTGCGGCGTAAAAGAAACCTGATTGCAGTTCATTGGTTGAAAGTTTGGTTCAATTTGTTCACACTTTTAATCAACGCAAATTGATAGTTGTTAATGAGAAGACTTGCAAAGTTATGGTCAACATTCGTTTAGTGGCAGTTGACGCTGTTATGAAAGCACCTCTTCTATATCAGATCCAGTTCAATGGCGCTTACGTTTGCAATGATGGTTACATAAGGGGCTGCAGTTATCCGTCAGGCAAGCCTTGGCACTATGCCTATGAAAAAACGCAATCTGAGCTCCGCAACAATAAAAACGTATCGAAGATCTTTTCGCCCATCCCACAGCACAAAATCCAAAATTCCGATTAAAAGGTCCTTCCTGCCTTGAGCAAATTGTTTCAATTCCTGAGGATGTGGTAATTGACTATATGCATCAAGCAATACTTGGAGTGGTGAGAAAATGTGTAAATAACAATTTTAAGCAAAAAAAGTTTCTCGCATATCCACTCTCAGTTGGCTTCAAAGCGTCTTCTTCACTGCAGGCTACCCATTCAGGATTACAATAGACAACTTAGGTGTATCGATTCTGTCAAACTGTGGAAGGCTTCGAAATTAAAACTTTTTCTGCTGTATGGCTTCGTGTCTTTTTATGGGATGCTTAGTGATGCAATGTTTGCACACTTTTTTTTACTGAGCAGCGCTATACGCATTTTGCTGGAGCCTCAAACTGTGAAAGAAAATGATATTGCAGGGAATATTCTAACTTGTTTCCGCAAGCAGCTTGCTCGTTTCTACGGAGATAAATCAGAAACAATTGACGCACATACCTTAAGCCATCTATCGGATCAGGTGAAACAATGTGGTCCTTTGTCATCAATTTGGAGTATTGCTTTCGAAGCCGCTCATTTTCAATTAAAAAGACGAATAAGTGAGAGCACATCAACATCTGTTTTCACTCGTTTGGCGGTAAAACGTCATCAACGGATTGTTGGCCGTAGGGAAGATTTCAAGACGAAACTTGAAAATTGGGTCTGTTGTGCTGAAAAACATTCGCGAATTTGAGGTAGATTTAGAAGGAGAACGCGCGGTTTTCAGAAAATCTAATTCATTTTCGTTTCAAGATAAAAACTACCATATTCAAACGTCGGTCTGCCGATTCTTAGAAACATGCTCATGTGAACATTTTTTTCAAGTATGAGGAGTCAGCCGAACTATTTTCGTTTGGTCAGCTTTCAGCCATATTTGTTGACATAGATAATTTTTCCGGTGTTGCTCAACTGAAGGTTTATCTAAATCACAATCCCTTGCGTTTATTGCTGACTTCAAACACTAGATTTGGATTTGGATTTAAGTGAAAAACTGGAAACTCTTGAATCGGCAGATGACAAACAATTTTTGATCGATTTGACGAGCGCTGAAGTTCTTGAAATTGATATTACTAGACTCCTTGGTCCTTCATTATTCGCTCTGTGGGGAATTACGAATACTTTCTGAAGTATGTTGTGTTTTTGAAAGAGATTAGTTTTTTATTTTTAAATGTCCGATGTCAATTTGGTTTTATTTTAAATTTCTTTCGCAGATTGGAGTTTTTCAGGGGTCAAAAAGCGTTGCTAAAAGGAGTAAAGGACACAAGAAACTTTCTTTTTTTTTCAGTTTTTGAAATGCCTCTGAATTATGTGAGAAAAGCAAAGCCAGTATATTCAAAAGAAGACTTGTTGAAAGGTGTGAGTTTATTGACAAAAGATGGATATCGTGTTGTGGATGTGGCGAAACACCTAGGTATACCAAAGCAAACACTCTATGATCATTTGAAATCAAAAACAGAACAACAATCGCGAAGGTTTGCTATGATTGAGACAACCAAGAGATCTGTGGTGGAGCTTTTCCTCAAGGTTTGTGAAGTTGAAGTTGTACCGACGTGGAAATCAGCGCGTGAAAAGCTGCTGCATTTGGCCTCCTTGATACAGGGCAAGGAGAAATTTTAAAAGAATGGGAGAGAAAAAGGAGAGGTGACCAAAGATTGGCTAGCAGGATTCAGAAGAAACAAAACTTTTTTGCTACCCCCGAAGATTAATTGGCTGCCAGAGAAAATTTTTGTTCCAGTGGGTTCTTGTTACTGCGCAAAAACTCCTCTTGATGTTGATTTTCTTCTATGCGGAATTTGCTCTATCTGGACGTGTAAAATCTGTTTTGGCGAAGATTCTGTCTTTGCACAGTGTTCTGTCAAAATATCTGCATGTTAATGCTGTGCTCGACTCTTCTAGCTAGAGTTAAACTGTTTTCAGTTTCGTTTCGAAGAAAACTTTTTACACAACGTATTTTTTTATTAGAACCAATCATTTAGGTATTTTAAGAAGTACTCTAGGTCCCGGCTTCCGTAAACCCCTTTGACTAAAGATTTCTTTAGATTAAATTTTTCTGCACTAACGAAACTTCGCTTGAGTTTTGGTTCTTCTCAAGACATGAAATATAAACACTTACTTGAAACTTTGGCAAACAGTTTAAATTCGCAGCGAAAAAAGTTGCTGATTTTCATAAATTGTCTGCATACTCTCTCATCAGATGTGAACACTGCCCTCATAGTAAAAGCAGCCCATACCCCGATTTTCAGGTTTTTAGTGTTGGTATGATTGAAATTTTGTAGTCTTTTGCTGGCGTTTTTCTGAATCTGGTCGGAAAAGCTTCGAAGCATATTGGAGGGGTAATCTCGTACAATAGTTTTTTGTCATCTCTTCCGTAATTTTCCAAAATAACTCAAGTTGCGAAAGTGCTTGTAGAGTGGAAATGTCCGGTTCTTAGTTTTCTGTCAGCATAGAAGTTCTGAAAGGCGTTTTTTTTTTACTGAATCTCCTCGGAAAATCTTCGACGCATATTGGAGGGCTAATCTCGTACAATTTTTTTTTCATTTGTTTCCTAATTTTCCCAATTATAACTGCAATAATGAATTGCGATTCCGGTTGTGGAGTGAAAAAGTTCTCTGTATTGTATCAGAATTGAAGTCATTTAAGTTTTCTGCAGGAAGTTGAAAGCGGAAATATCACAAAAATATTTTCAAAGATAATATTTGCGTAATCTCACTTCGCCTGTTTTTTCGATCGAAAGTGTTTAATTTATCATATTCTCAGGAGACATGTTTCCTGTGCGTGGAGGCCACCCGAATTCCTGAAAGTCAAAATTCCTGAAAGTTTTTTGCAGAAACTTTAAACCGGCGATTTTACAAAACTGTTTTCAAAGAAATTGCTTCTCTCAATTTGTTAGTTTTTTGGTAGTAAACGTTGTGGTCTCCCTGTTGCCCACAGTTTTATCAATAAAGTGCATTGATTTCAGGTGGTAGGATTTTTGCTGACTTGCGTTGGCCCCATTGTTGACTAAAGCTTTTTTTAAGATCTTGATCTGTCCATCAAGTGTCAGCAAATGGTTGAAGCAGTATTTAATTGCATGTTCTGCCTGGAGAGTGACGTGACATGTCTCACGCCGTTCCCTTTCACGAAGATCCCTCATTAAAACACTACGCCTGTGCCAATTGCCTATGGAGATCGTTGATGGTTTTTCGCCAGCAGTATCGTTTTGGTGAAGACCCCAAATGTCCACTTTGCCGACAGGATCTGCAGGTTGACATTGCTCGGCCGTCTCAAAAACTGTGTACGATATGCCTTGAGATTTTGCCGCGCGTCTTTTTCCCTAACAAAAGTGTCGTTTGTTTTGATTACCAACATGTGACTCCTGTAAATGAAGGAGTTTTGTGATGAAAATATGATGTAATTGATTTGAAAGAAGAAAACTGTTTGTTTATGTCCGTAAAATTGTATCCCAAGAAAACTTTTAGCAATTAGTGGCTGAATCGGTATCAATTTTATACTAGTGACTTTTGAAACATCTCGGGATTTGAGTTTTATCCCGTATTTGAAACTCCATGAATTGCTTTAATCGTCATTAAGTCGTTTTTTACAAGCCAGGAATATTTTAAGATCTCTAAGAACACAGTTTTTTGTTAAAGTGCTAATCTTTTGTTGTTTTTTGGTAGCCATTCAGTCACAATAGTCTTCTTCATAAAACTAATTGCATTTTTGCTTTATATTAGAAAATTCAGAGAGCATTTTTTGTACCCCCTTTCTGTGTGGCCTTTTCTTCATGTGCTGTGTTGCAAAGAAATACATTGCCACTTGAGCTTGAGGAACTGTACCCTCTAGCCCAATTTTTTTCAAATGCCTTAAACAGTTAAAATTGACTCAAGAACTTGGTCCAAGTACAGCCCAAACCAAAATTAATTAGGTGAGTTTCAAAGTATTGAATGGAATTTGGCCTTTTCCATACTTTTCCCTCCATTTTTACTGATATTCTTTTTTCCAGGTACGGTCCCAAAGAGAGTATTAATTTTTCCCTATTTTCACGGTAAGACCTCGAAAGATGATCCCGGAATTCCTGTAAGGAAATTTTTCCCGTATTTCCCGTGGAAATTCGACAGCTCCCTGTTTTCCCGGTAAGATCCCGACAATTGATCTCGAAATTCCGGCCAGGAAATTTTTTCCCGGATTTCCTGGTGGGAATCTTATTATCTCCCTGATTTCCCGGTAAGATCCCTACAATTGATCCCAGAATTCCTGTCGGGAAATTTATTTTTCCCGCAATTCCTTCTGGAATCTTGTTTTTCCCGGGTTTCCCGCCGGGAAATGCGGGACCTTACTCCATCTTACCACATCTTACAATCCCCGTTAAGATTCCCGGTAAGATCCCGGGATGTTTCTCTTAGTGGGAAAATTTTTGGGATCTTACTAAGATTTCGTGTTCGTAAATACTATGTTCATACATTGAAACTGGTCCAATATTGCGGAAAATAGCTAGTTTAGCAGAAACTGGCAAAATGGAAGGGAATATCGTATCCCGTTTTCGCAAAAGTGTCCTAAGTTTAGCCGCGAAATACAAGTACAAAATCAGTAACCTATTATTCGCGCGATTTGTATCACGCATCCGCTCAATTTACGTATCCATTTTTTGAACGCAATGTAGCTCGATTTCGCATATAATCCGCAACTTAGCCTAACTTAATTACTACTTATTTATTTAAGCCTAACTTATTACTACTAGTAGTACTCTGTTTCTTTTTTTTAATACTTATAGTACTTTATTACTACTTATTACTGCTTATTTGTAGTATTTATTACTACTTACTAAAATTGGCCAATCCCATCTTGATAAACAAAGTCTTTGATGTGCGAGGGGTTTTTCAGAAAAAAATCAATTTTTGTGGTTGCATTTATTCAAAGCACTTTAAAGCTTTGAAAGCTTTAATTAAACCTTTATCAAAGTGCCTTTTGCATGCTCAAAATGCGCGCGAATAATAGAGACCTAAATTGAGCGGAAACGTGATACAAGATTCGTTACCTACTTGTCGCACCGAATGTTCTTCTATTTCGCAACCCCTTTTGCGAAAAGTAAGATACAAAAGATGTCATCTAATTTCATTCATTTTATGTCACTCATTTCCAAGCCAATTTTACTAAGGCGGAAATTTTGGGGTATACCTCTGCATCGTAATGATTTGCTTTAACGAGGTCTCTGATAAAACACTGAATAAAAATTTTTCTTGGAATGATCAAATTTCATCAAATTTAGTCAAATAATCAACTATTTTGACCGTTTCAAAAACATTCATATTCATTTTCGGATTTAACCACTTGAGAACCGGTAAGACAACAACGGCTAAAATACAATTTAAAAACATTCAAGAACCTTATGATCAAATAAATGTAGACTACTGTCAGCATAGTAACATTATGTCAATAAGGTTTATTTGGATCCAGGTAGACAAAATTACGCTCATGTTGAGAAGACATGTTGGTTTAGCAGGTGTAGGGAACTCTCCGATATACAGTTACATCATGTCGCATAAATCGCTTGCATTGAATGTGGTACTTCATAATGCCCCAGAGTTTTTTTTTGCAGAGTACAGCTCAAAATGTCCCGGCTCTTCTCATGTTCCGCATCACCCAATCTCAAACTCCTATATCAGCCATAAGTCCGGTTTGATAATTTGCACTCTTTGAAACGTTTAAAGGTAAATTATAAATTTGCTTAAATTATGGTGTATGACGATGTTGTATTAGGTTTTGATTTTTTCATAAAGCAAAAAACAAGCATTGTTTCGCCATTACTGCAAATTTAGCGGTGTCCCTTTTTGTGGACACCATTGCCAAAATATTGTCGCCAATCTCGCGTGGGAGAAAAATGGTTAAATTGTGGACAACTATAATAGGAAAATTGCGGAAAACCCTTACAAAATTATGTCACTGATCACGTAAAAGTCGTGGTTTTACGTCATTATTGTCCGCATTTTATGAGCAGGGTATCGGCATAATTGTTCACAAATTTGAGCATTTTTTCCTCTTTGGGCTTTGCTTTGAATTCAGATTGTTTTTATAAATGATAAAACCAATGACAGAAGTTTGTCAGCTTTGTCAACAATTTTCATATTTAGATCAAACCTTAAAAGAATATGCTGCAATTAACACACCGCAATGTTTACTTTACTTTAGCCCATCTGCCTATCTTATAGATAAAATTAGCCATTTGATTATTTTAAACTAAACCCTCACAAGTAGGCGTTAAGAACATTACAACTAACATGAATTTTTGTATAATTTCAATCGTTATCAGATCAAGTTATCAAATACTGAAACAGGTGAAAAAAATAACTACAAATGTTACCGATTTCAAAGAAAATTTTTACCGGGAGACTTTTGTACGAAAAACTTGTCGTTGTTTATCAGTCAGAGTTCATCAATGATTGTTCTTCAGTATTTTTCATCAGTTATTTTTAGTACTCAGTTTTCTGCTAGTGTTTATATATCAGTTTTTCTAATTAAAATCTATCCCAACTCTTTAGGTTTGCTAAATTCTGTCAATTCCGCAACAAAACTTAAAACAATTAAAAACATATGTAACATTTAAGCTAACTTCTAACTATAAGCCGCATATTATAAGCGACCTTAAAATGCGGATTATAAAGACTCTGATTATAGTGACATTAATTGCCGATAACAACGACGCAGATAATAGAGACATTAAAGTTGCGGACAGCAGCGACCCCAATACCAAGACCCCAAAAACAGTTGCATTTATTTACTTTCAAATCGCGGAAATTTTCTACCTTTGAGTGAATATTATTGACCCAAATTTCCGGACAATATCGACACAAATCTGTCTGCCTTTCTCTTGCTTCAACAATTGTCGCAATCCCAGACAGCAGCGGCAAACATTCTCAAATTTCACTAAACTTGCAATGTATTTCCTCTGTTTCCTTGTTGTCCGTCAAAACCTGTAATGTCAACTCATAAAACATGGTGGAGCTGAAGTTAGCAAGCAAATTTGCTTGCCCAAAAATTATCATGGCACAATCGTTTCCTTTCAACAATTTTTTTACTACTCACTATCAGCTAGTGCGAGAAAATCTAATCAGTCTGTGTGTTGATGAGATTTTTACTTGACTTTTCATAAAACTGTTGCAATTGATCAAACTAGTTTTCTTCCAGCTCAATTATGTAGAATCGACTTTTTTGCTTTCAAGCACATTTGGCTCTCAGAGTCGAAGTCCATACTTATGAAATAGATGCTGTTTTCATGCCCCCAAAGAAGCTGTGTCGATGGTTTATATCGAGCCTAAAAACTTTAAGGGCGGATAACGCTCAGTTACCCCTACTACTGAAAGCATTTGAAATGGTTCAAAATAAAACATCAGAGGATGTTCTGAAAACAGAGAGACTATTTGTTCTTGAGCTTGACTTTGAAAACAAAATTGATTTGCAAGAAAAACATCTATAGTTTTCACTAGCCTCGGTCTCGACAAACAATCAATCGACCCATTCGAGTGTACTGGGTGTCAGACCGCAAAAAACGCTCTGAAAAAATCTGCGACTAAGAAGCACGAACTGAGCAATATTTTACCTTAAGCTGACTCACGTAGATACGCAGAACAGGGAACAAAATTAACACAAAATTAACTGAAATCTTTAGGCATTCCAGTTATAATTTTTCCATTATATTATAACATTCGAGGTTATGAAGTCTCTGATTCAGATGAAAAGATATTGTTAAAAAAATAGTGAAGGAAATTGACAGGGAACATCAGAGAGATACGTATTAAATTTACCTGAGAAAGCAAACCTTCTGACTGGCAGTCGCCTTATTCAGGTTTTAATATGCAATCTTATTCGATCGACGAGCTTAATGACCCAGGTTGCCCACCGTAGACAAAACTTTGAAAACTTACTAAGACTTATAAGCTGCCGTAAAAAACTTACAAAACTTTGCACGGCACCGTATAAGGCCGTAATAAGTTTTCTACGGCACCGTAGCCAATTGATGTAATTACCAATTTGTAAATTCTAAATTCCTAAAATCGACTTTAAATCTACCGCTTATCTCATACAAGTCACTTTTTCGTCACTTTATGGCACTGGGTATAACTTTTTAAATCTCTGAAAAATTACAAAACTTAGTACGGTGCCGTATAAGGCCGTATCAAGTTTTGTAATTTTTCTAAGATAATTTTTTCGAACTTTAATTTGCTCTGCAGGTAGGCCTGATGGTCAAAAAATTTGTGTCGAAACAGTTCGAAATTGCAAAAACCTGTTACGCCTCTTCCAAGGCCGTACCGAACTTTGGAAGTCTAATGATATCTTTTAGAGTTCATGTCATTGATCGAGCAGAAAAAGATTCAATCTTAAAAATCCATCAAAAACGTCAAAGCTGAGATTTTGTTCCGAAGAAGACCAATGCTTACGTATTATGTCTCAAAAATGATTAGCTCTAAAATGAAGTTCGAAAAAAAATTGCGGTTTATGTGAATCAGATAAAAGTAGCACTTTTTTAACATGAAACTGTCAGTACCACTTAGATAGCTGGTAAATAATTCTCTAACTACAAGCCCACGGTTTATAAGAAGGAAAAGAAACATTAATGTGTTTGGTTTGCGTTCTGTTCAATTAAATCTGTTCTGGTTTCAGAAAAAATTTTTTATTCAAAGTTTGGCTTATTTGAAAGTTCATTTTCGAGCTTTTTTGACCACTCACAACAACAAAAGTCTTCTTGCAGATCTACAGTCAGATTACTTAAACAATTTACAAGAATGATTTAAGAAGAATCATCAAATGCGCAATAATATATACATTTGATTGCTTTAAAAAAAGTAAATCAAGATTTTGTATTTTTTTCAAAGTTCTCTATTGTTTTGGCATCTAAATGCCTAATCAACAGTGCAATTTTTCGCGGCTAGGCTTTCACTGCATGTACTTTTATTTGTTTGTCCTGAAAAATTTTTGTTGAACGGTTATTCAAAATTGATTCCTGAAAACAATGTCCAATCTCAGATTTTATTGGCTGAGGTCTGCTTTTTGTAATCGAACAGGTTTTTCTGCGTGCAATTTGTGTTTTCCAGACAATACTCAAGTGCCTTAAGCTAACTAAATAACTGGTTTCTGGTAATTCAACGTTTTTTCCACTTTCATTGCTTTGTCAAATTTCTGTGTATGTTGTTTTGTATCAAAACTGATAAAACGCCATAACATTCATGGTGAGGTTTGAAATTTTTTTTCTCCTCATCATGAGGGTTTTACTTAACGAGAAAGAAAAAAGGAATGAATTTCTTCCCAGAAACACGCCAGAGGTGCCGTTTAACGCCGTTAAGAATGTTTCTCGGCATTTTTAGTCTTCAAAAATAGCTGAAAAAATGGGATATAATTGAGGAATTTATTAATATCTCCCGAAGTACTGTATCAAATTTGATCGGCATGGCCGCGTTTCAATGATAATAAACTTTTTCTGTTTGCCCTTTGCCCTGCGAACTGCAATCTTCAAAAAAGCAGGTAAAGAGGTATTCAACTCCAAAATTGAAAAAAAATCAATTTTTTTATTTTCATGTAGACTTTAGCGTCGGGAACGTTTTTCAAATACTCGTTTTTCGCAAAAATCGTTCAATGACCACTCCAATAGTTCATTTTTCCCAACAGGTTTGAGTGAACTGGTAAGCACTAAAAAAGGTAAAAAAAAAGCATCCAGTGCGTTCTAGCTTATGATATATATTATTTTATTCGACTTTTTATACTGTAAAAATTTTTTTTCTTAGAGTCACTTAATTTTCAATCTTTATTAGATAACAAGTACTACAGAAACCAAAATTCAGTAATTAGTTGTGGGTGATTAAACTCAAATTTGCTGCAAAATAGTCACTCATACGTTTTGTATTCCGATAACCACCTTTTTTCACTGACAAAGTAGGTACTTGCCGAAAATCCTAAATGGTCATATTGCTCAACCTTGTAAACTCTTTTAAACTCATTTTTGTAGCAGAATGGGACATCTGTTGAAGTTTCACAAGTTTCAAGCTGGAATTAGGGCTCAAAGTTTGGGAAAAATTGAAATCGGAATGAAAACTTTGTGATTTGTAAAAGTTGAAAACAAGTGCAGGTAAAGTTGATCAAGGATAGTTTTATGAACCTTTTCATTAGAGTTTTGACTTTTTGACCTTTTCATTAAACACACAAGCAAAATAAATTCAACAGTGCACGTATCTTACCAATTAAGACCTCATTTTGCTGTTTTTTTAAATATAAAACATAAGTTTTCAAGTAACCTTTTTTCATCCTTAATAACCCAAACAAAACTTTGTATTGCAAGTGAACTCAAACACCAAACTTTCCTTTCAGAGCAGTCCTCATTTTGTTAATCAACGTCATAAAACTTCAATTGTTGAAGGAACGCAGCACTCGAACTATGCTGACCTTTAAGAGCAAAAAAAATAAGTCAAAATTTTATTTAAAAAATCCCATTTTGTTTTTCAATTGTTTAATTCTCTTTAGTTTTTTGATGCCTATTTTGAACGCTATTCTTTGTTTCTTCGATTCTCCTTCACTTTTCTATTGAAAAGTTTTATTTAGCTATTGTTATTGAAAAACTACAACATTTTTTTCTTTAAATGACAATTTATCAAATTTTTTTGTCTGAAAAATTATGACGCGCATTTGAAATCAATTATTTCGCAGTTAAACGTTTCTCTAAGTTGTTTTTGATCACTTACGTCCTTCCAAGCATGAGAACAGGCTTTGCCCAGGTGATTTGAATTATTTACTTTAGATGTTCAGGCAGAGTTTGCAAATGCTGAGGAACGAAATTAATTTTGTCTCATAAAAAAGGCACTCAAATTCGTACTTTTTTCTTAATTCTCTGTCAATTGCGAATCAAGATACATAAATTTTAGCGCATGCTCTTCTTTTTAAGTGCATCTTTGTTGGAATTAATGGTCTTTTTCGTAATTTTTTTGGTGAAACGTTAATTTAACAGTGAATGCTGAAAAACATAACATTTCCCAAATTTTAAGCGCTAAGTGGTCTTTTGCGCAAAGAACAGGTCTTCAGGTGCGCAATTTGTGTTTTCTATGCCCAACTTAGGTCTATGGAGCAACCTGTATCATTTAATGAGGTTAGTTCAACAATTTTTCTCTTTTCACGATTTCATCAAATTTCTGTGGATGTTGATAAATGTCAAAACACACAAAACATCATAGCCTTCATGGTGAGGTGGGAAATTTTTTCCCACCTCAATATGAAGGTTTTCAGTGACCTAGAACGTGGAAGTGGACCAGAATTACACCCACAAATACGCTGGGAACGCTGTTTCACGTTGTTTTACGTCGGTTCCCGAGATCTTGGTCTTCGATTTTAGCCGAAAAAATGGGGTACAGTACAGTATTTTGTTAATATCTGCTAAAGTACTGGACCAAATTAAACGGTAGTGGTCGCATTTTGTTAGCACTGAACCCTTCTTGCTTGCAGTTTTTGGTTGGTTTCCCAAATCGGCCTAACCAAAAAGTTGGAGGAAAGAACTTGTGAAACTATCACATTGAGAAAGGAGTTTAATGTTTTCTTTTTTTTTCAAATTTCTCATTCAATTTTTGACCAAAACGAGTGAATATTGGCATAATCTGTGGCTGTTAAGACGTGCTTTTGTGGCATGGCGATTCACAGTCACTGAAATACTCTTCAGAACTGTTATTCCATAATGAATGCAGAAAAACAAATCTTTTCTCAAATTTTATGGCTGAGTGGTGTTTTGAGCAATTGAACAAGTTTTTGGGCGTGCGTTTTGTGTTTTCTAGACACCATTTAGGTTGTTGAAGCTAATGAAATCAAATAATGGGGTTAATTCAACAATTTTTCTTTTTTCACGATTTCATCAAATTTCTTTGGATGTTGTTTTATGTCAAAACACACAAAATATCATAACCTTCATGGTGAGGTGGGAAATTTTTTCCCACCTCAGCATGAAGGTTTGCCGTGACCCAGAGCATCGAAATGGACCAGAATTACACCCACAAATACGCCGGGAACGCTGTTTCACGTTGTTTTACGTCGGTTCCCGAGATCTTGGGCTTCGATTTTAGCCGAAAAAATGGGGTACAGTACAGTATTTTGTTAATATCTGCTAAAGTACTGGACCAAATTAAACGGGAGTGGTCGCATTTTGTTAGCACTGAACCCCTCTTGCTTGCAGTATTTGGTTGGTTTCTCAAATCGTTCTAATCAAAAAGTTATTAATGATTAAAGTTGAAAAAAGTCGAATTTTCGGGCTATTCTGGGTGACCCAAATTTCGGTACAACAAAACACGCGATTTACCCAACAAATGTTAGTGTTTTAGAATCCTCAGTTAGTGGGGAGTATCCCCATATATATTTTGTATAGTATTTTATGTAGTTGAGGTGGTCAATTTTGACTCTGCAGAGCGGTCACCTCGCTTTTCTAGGCATTTGGTACGGTACCTTATAATTGCTATAACTCCTTGAAAAATGTACCGATTGTGCTCATTTTTTAATATGATGCGTATCTCAAGCAGTGCTACAAACTGTACTAAGGGGGTTTATTTTTGTTCGGCCGTTTTAGAGAAATTGACCAGTAAATTTGCCCTCGGTTTTAGTACCAGAAGCGGTTGACCCCGGCGGTTGACACCGTTGACACCGTTAGCTTGAAGCTTTGAAGTGTGTTACAGAAATTGGTGTTTTGAATAGCCCGTCTAACGTAGATTCCGAATATGTATACCTTATATAGCATTTTCGCAGGTTTAGATGTTCAATTTTGGCTCTGCAGCCGGAGTACTCTGCTATTTTGGTGATTTGGTACGGTACCTTTACTTTGCCTTTACTCGTTGTAGAGTGAACAGATTTTGATGAAAGTTTTTTTGTTAAGCCCAGCTTGAGCTAAGCTTTCTTTTGATATAGGTGTCGTTTCGTTTCGATCAGCCGTTTTTGAGAAATTGGCCAGGACACATACCCCCATTTTGACCGATTCGTGTCCGGTACTTCGCGTGCATGTACATGTTAAACCAACAAAACAGGCTAATTTAGACCCGATATTCGGTCCGTTAGATTCGTCTGATAATGGGGATTGTCCCCATATATTTTGGTTGTTTTCTTTAAACTATATATATGACATATTTGTCATTTTGGATGATCCAGGTCACTTTTTTGGTCATTTGGTACCAAAGGCTCGATCGTTAATAACTCTGCCTACAGTAATTTTTTTTCCTATTGAGTTGCATAGTTAGAGAGCTCATTATGCGTGCTTTCTTTTGATATAATAAAACCTGAAAAAATATTCACCAGAAGTTGTAAATTTGTGTACGAGCATGGGAAACGTCCCAATTTTCGATCGGACTCGGTCAATTTTTGCTAATAACTCTGTCTATAGGGGGAATTTTTTCATTCTGTTTAGTGATATGAACAGCTTAGTTCAAGACGGTTTCAATGGTATACATGTCATATAGTGTTGTTTTCAAAAAGTAGTGAAATTAGCCCGCGAGTCGACCGTAAATTTGGTCATTTTGAGCGTTTCTGACGTCCGTCATTTCTTGACATAACCTCGTAACTTATTCTCGTATTCATTGCAAAATGCATTTCCATGCTCTCTGAGTTCAATGGCATTGGTCCAGAACTCATGCCAAAATTTGGCGTTGGTCGGTTGGTGTTTTGGGGGGGTCGTTTTTGGGGGGGGGGGGGCGGTTTGGCGGCGGGGGGGGGGGGGACGGGGTTGGGGGTGTCGCTGGGTGGGGGTGGCCGTGCGTCTTGTGTGTTGTTTGTGATGTTCTTTTATGTATAATAACAAAGTATTTTTTTCAGAGTTTGTTTGCTTTTCTTCTCTCTGCTGCCGTCTCCTCTCAGGTGAGTTCTTTCCGCTTCTTTGCTCGCTAGCTTGGCTAGCTGTTGCTTTCTTTCGGTCTGGTTTGCTCTGCACCGCAGAGCTGCGGTTTTCGGACCAATTTTTTGGTCCGTGTTCCCACGTCGTGGGAATTTGTTCTTGCAAAGCAAGAAGGTTCGTTGAAGCTTTGCGCTCTTCTTGGATTTTCACTTTATGCGCTTTTTTTTTTGCTTCCGCTTTTTTTTGGTCTGGTTTGCTCTGCACCGCAGAGCTGCGGTTTTCGGACCGGTTTTTTGGTCCGTGTTCCCACGTCGTGGGAATGTGTTCTTGCAAAGCAAGAAGGTTCGTTGAAGCTTTGCGCTCTTCTTGGATTTTCACTTTTGCTCTTTTGTTTGCTTCCGCCTTTTTTGGTCTGGTTTGCTGTGCACGCACGCACAGCTTCGGTTTTCACACCTCAGGACTTGTTCAAAAGATTTGAGATTCTACCTAGGAGTGTCATAGTCCTAGTATGTTCTGATAAAGTACTAACTGTTGATCTAGGTGGTCTGAGAAAAAAGGACTTAATAGGTTGTCAAATTTCGAGCTCAAAAATTATTCTTGTGCGTTTTCATAAAAAGTGATTTTCAGTATAGTCAAGGACTTGTTCAAATGATTTGAGGGTCTATGTAGGAGTGTCATAGTCCTAGTAGGTTCTACTAGAGGGCTAATTGTTGATCTAGGTGGTCTGAGAAAAAAGTACTTAATACGTTGTCAAATTTCGAGCTCAAAAAATTATTCTTGTGCGTTTTCATAAAAAGTGATTTTCAGTATAGTCAAGGACTTGTTCAAATGATTTGAGGGTCTATGTAGGAGTGTCATAGTCCTAGTAGGTTCTACTAGAGGGCTAATTGTTGATCTAGTTGGTCTGAGAAAAAAGTAATTAATACGTTGTCAAATTTCGAGCTCAAAAATTATTCTTGTGCGTTTTCATAAAAAGTGATTTTCAGTATAGTCAAGGACTTGTTCAAATGATTTGAGGGTCTAGGTAGGAGTGTCATATTCCTAATAGGTTCTACTGGAGGGCTAATTGTTGATCTAGGTGGTCTGAGAAAACGGTACTTAATACGTTGTCAAATTTCGAGCTCAAAAATTATTCTTGTGCGTTTTCATAAAAAGTGATTTTCAGTATAGTCAAGGACTTGTTCAAATGATTTGAGGGTCTATGTAGGAGTGTCATAGTCCTAGTAGGTTCTAATAGAGGGCTAATTGTTGATCTAGGTGGTCTGAGAAAAAAGTACTTAATACGTTGTCAAATTTCGAGCTCAAAAATTATTCTTGTGCGTTTTCATAAAAAGTGATTTTCAGTATAGTCAAGGACTTGTTCAAATGATTTGAGGGTCTATGTAGGAGTGTCATAGTCCTAGTAGGTTCTACTAGTGGGCTAATTGTTGATCTAGGTGGTCTGAGAAAAAAGTACTTAATACGTTGTCAAATTTCGAGCTCAAAAATTATTCTTGTGCGTTTTCATAAAAAGTGATTTTCAGTATAGTCAAGGACTTGTTCAAATGATTTGAGGGTCTATGTAGGAGTGTCATAGTCCTAGTAGGTTCTACTAGAGAAATAATTGTTGATCTAGGTGGTCTGAGAAAAAAGTACTTAATACGTTGTCAAATTTCGAGCTCAAAAATTATTCTTGTGCGTTTTCATAAAAATTGATTTTCAGTATAGTCAAGGACTTGTTCAAATGATTTGAGGGTCTAAGTAGGAGTGTCATATTCCTAATAGGTTCTACTGGAGGGCTAATTGTTGATCTAGGTGGTCTGAGAAAACGGTACTTAATACGTTGTCAAATTTCGAGCTCAAAAATTATTCTTGTGCGTTTTCATAAAAAGTGATTTTCAGTATAGTCAAGGACTTGTTCAAATGATTTGAGGGTCTATGTAGGAGTGTCATAGTCCTAGTAGGTTCTACTGGAGGGCTAATTGTTGATCTAGGTGGTCTGAGAAAAAAGTACTTAATACGTTGTCAAACTTCGAGCTCAAAAATTATTCTTGTGCGTTTTCATGAAAAGTGATTTTCAGTATAGTCAAGGACTTGTTCAAATGATTTGAGGGTCTAAGTAGGAGTATCATATTCCTAATAGGTTCTACTGGAGGGCTAATTGTTGATCTAGGTGGTCTGAGAAAAAAGTACTTAATACGTTGTCAAATTTCGAGCTCAAAAATTATTCTTGTGCGTTTTCATAAAAAGTGATTTTCAGTATAGTCAAGGACTTGTTCAAATGATTTGAGGGTCTATGTAGGAGTGTCATAGTCCTAGTAGGCTCTACTAGAGGGCTAATTGTTAATCTAGGTGGTCTGAGAAAAAAGTACTTAATACGTTGTCAAATTTCGAGCTGAAAAACTATTCTTGTGCGTTTTCATAAAAGGTGATTTTCAGTATAGTCAAGGACTTGTTCAAATGATTGAGGGTCTAGGTAGGAGTGTCATATTCCTAATAGGTTCTACTGGAGGGCTAATTAATGATCTAGGTGGTCTGAGAAAAAAGTACTTAATACGTTGTCAAATTTCGCTCAAAAATTATTCTTGTGCGTTTTCATAAAAAGTGATTTTCAGTATAGTCAAGGACTTGTTCAAATGATTTGAGGGTCTAGGTAGGAGTGTCATATTCCTAATAGGTTCTACTGGAGGGCTAATTGTTGATCTAGGTGGTCTGAGAAAAAAGTACTTAATACGTTGTCAAATTTCGAGCTCAAAAATTATTCTTGTGCGTTTTCATAAAAGTGATTTTCAGTATATTCAAGGACTTGTTCAAATGATTTGAGGGTCTATGTAGGAGTGTCATAGTCCTAGTAGGTTCTACTAGAGGGCTAATTGTTGATCTAGGTGGTCTGAGAAAAAAGTACTTAATACGTTGTCAAATTTCGCTCAAAAATTATTCTTGTGCGTTTTCATAAAAAGTGATTTTCAGTATAGTCAAGGACTTGTTCAAATGATTTGAGGGTCTAGGTAGGAGTGTCATATTCCTAATAGGTTCTACTGGAGGGCTAATTGTTGATCTAGGTGGTCTGAGAAAAAAGTACTTAATACGTTGTCAAATTTCGAGCTCAAAAATTATTCTTGTGCGTTTTCATAAAGTGATTTTCAGTAGTCAAGGACTTGTTCAAATGATTTGAGGGTCTATGTAGGAGTGTCATAGTCCTAGTAAGTTCTACTAGAGGGCTAATTGTTGAGCTAGGTGGTCTGAGAAAAAAGTACTTAATACGTTGTCAAATTTCGAGCTCAAAAATTATTCTTGTGCGTTTTCATAAAAAGTGATTTTCAGTATAGTCAAGGACTTGTTCAAATGATTTGAGGGTCTATGTAGGAGTGTCATAGTCCTAGTAGGTTTTACTAGAGGGCTAATTGTTGATCTAGGTGGTCTGAGAAAAAAGTACTTAATACGTTGTCAAATTTCGCTCAAAAATTATTCTTGTGCGTTTTCATAAAAAGTGATTTTCAGTATAGTCAAGGACTTGTTCAAATGATTTGAGGGTCTAGGTAGGAGTGTTATATTCCTAATAGGTTCTACTGGAGGGCTAATTGTTGATCTAGGTGGTCTGAGAAAAAAGTACCTAATACGTTGTCAAATTTCGAGCTCAAAAATTATTCTTGTGCGTTTTCATAAAAAGTGATTTTCAGTAGTCAAGGACTTGTTCAAATGATTTGAGGGTCTATGTAGGAGTGTCATAGTCCTAGTAAGTTCTACTAGAGGGCTAATTGTTGATCTAGGTGGTCTGAGAAAAAAGTACTTATTACGTTGTCAAATTTCGAGCTCAAAAATTATTCTTGTGCGTTTTCATAAAAAGTGATTTTCAGTATAGTCAAGGACTTGTTCCAATGATTTGAGGGTCTATGTAGGAGTGTCATAGTCCTAGTAGGTTCTACTAGAGTGCTAATTGTTGATCTAGGTGGTCTGAGAAAAAAGTACTTAATACGTTGTCAAACTTCGAGCTCAAAAATTATTCTTGTGCGTTTTCATAAAAAGTGATTTTCAGTATAGTCAAGGACTTGTTCAAATGATTTGAGGGTCTATGTAGGAGTGTCATAGTCCTAGTGGGTTCTACTAGAGGGCTAATTGTTGATCTAGGTGGTCTGAGAAAAAAGTACTTAATACGTTGTCAAATTTCGCTCAAAAATTATTCTTGTGCGTTTTCATAAAAAGTGATTTTCAGTATAGTCAAGGACTTGTTCAAATGATTTGAGGGTCTAGGTAGGAGTGTCATATTCCTAATAGGTTCTACTGGAGGGCTAATTGTTGATCTAGGTGGTCTGAGAAAAAAGTACTTAATACGTTGTCAAATTTCGAACTCAAAAATTATTCTTGTTCGTTTTCATAAAAAGTGATTTTCAGTATAGTCAAGGACTTGCTCAAATGATTTGAGGGTCTAAGTAGGAGTGTCATATTCCTAATAGGTTCTACTGGAGGGCTAATTGTTGATCTAGGTGGTCTGAGAAAAAAGTACTTAATACGTTGTCGAATTTCGAGCTGAAAAATTATTCTTGTGCGTTTTCATAAAAAGTGATTTTCAGTATAGTCAAGGACTTGTTCAAATGATTTGAGGGTCTAGGTAGGAGTGTCATATTCCTAATAGCTTTACTGGAGGGCTAATTGTTGATCTAGGTGGTCTGAGAAAAAAGTACTTAATACGTTGTCAAATTTCGAGCTCAAAAATTATTCTTGTGCGTTTTCATAAAGTGATTTTCAGTATAGTCAAGGACTTGTTCAAATGATTTGAGGGTCTAGGTAGGAGTGTCATATTCCTAATAGGTTTTACTGGAGGGCTAATTGTTGATCTAGGTGGTCTGAGAAAAAAGTACTTAATACGTTGTCAAATTTCGAGCTCAAAAATTATTCTTGTGCGTTTTCATAAAAAGTGATTTTCAGTATAGTCAAGGATTGTTCAAATGATTTGAGGGTCTATGTAGGAGTGTCGTAGTCCTAATAGGTTCTACTGGAGGGCTAATTGTTGATCTAGGTGGTCTGAGAAAAAAGTACTTAATACGTTGTCAAATTTCCAGCTCAAAAATTATTCTTGTGCGTTTTCATAAAAAGTGATTTTCAGTATAGTCAAGGACTTGCTCAAATGATTTGAGGGTCTAAGTACGAGTGTCATATTCCTAATAGGTTCTACTGGAGGGCTAATTGTTGATCTAGGTGGTCTGAGAAAAAAGTACTTAATACGTTGTTAAATTTCGAGCTCAAAAATTATTCTTGTGCGTTTTCATAAAAAGTGATTTTCAGTATAGTCAAGGACTTGTTCAAATGGTTTGAGGGTCTATGTAGGAGTGTCATAGTCCTAGTAGGTTCTACTAGAGGGCTAATTGTTGATCTAGGTGGTCTGAGAAAAAAGTACTTAATACGTTGTCAAATTTCGAGCTGAAAAATTATTCTTGTGCGTTTTCATAAAGTGATTTTCAGTATAGTCAAGGACTTGTTGAAATGATTTGATGGTCTATGTAGGAGTGTCGTAGTCCTAGTAGGTTCTACTGGAGGGCTAACTGTTGATCTAGGTGGTCTGAGAAAAAAGTACTTAATACGTTGTCAAATTTCGAGCTCAAAAATTATTCTTGTGCGTTTTCATAAAAAGTGATTTTCAGTATAGTCAAGGACTTGTTCAAATGATTTGAGGGTCTATGTAGGAGTGTCATTGTCCTAGTAGGTTCTACTAGAGGGCTAATTGTTGATCTAGGTGGTCTGAGAAAAAAGTACTTAATACGTTGTCAAATTTCGAGCTCAAAAATTATTCTTGTGCGTTTTCATAAAGTGATTTTCAGTATAGTCAAGGACTTGTTCAAATGATTTGAGGGTCTATGTAAGAGTGTCGTAGTCCTAGTAGGTTCTACTGGAGGGCTAATTGTTGATCTAGGTGGTCTGAGAAAAAAGTACTTAATACGTTGTCAAATTTCGAGCTCAAAAATTATTCTTGTGCGTTTTCATAAAAAGTGATTTTCAGTATAGTCAAGGACTTGTTCAAATGATTTGAGGGTCTATGTAGGAGTGTCGTAGTCCTAATAGGTTCTACTGGAGGGCTAATTGTTGATCTAGGTGGTCTGAGAAAAAAGTACTTAATACGTTGTCAAATTTCCAGCTCAAAAATTATTCTTGTGCGTTTTCATAAAAAGTCATTTTCAGTGTAGTCAAGGACTTGTTCAAATGATTTGAGGGTCTATGTAGGAGTGTCATAGTCCTAGTAGGCTCTACTAGAGGGCTAATTGTTGATCTAGGTGGTCTGAGGAAAAAGTACTTAATACGTTGTCAGATTTCGAGCTCAAAAATTATTCTTGTGCGTTTTCGTAAGTGATTTTCAGTATAGTCAAGGACTTGTTCAAATGATTTGAGGGTCTATGTAGGAGTGTCATAGTCCTAGTAGGTTCTACTAGAGGGCTAATTGTTGGTCTAGGTGGTCTGAGAAAAAAGTACTTAATACGTTGTCAAATTTCGAGCTCAAAAATTATTCTTGTGCGTTTTCATAAAGTGATTTTCAGTATAGTCAAGGACTTGTTCAAATGATTTGAGGGTCTATGTAGGAGTGTCGTAGTCCTAGTAGGTTCTACTGGAGGGCTAATTGTTGATCTAGGTGGTCTGAGAAAAAAGTACTTAATACGTTGTCAAATTTCGAGCTCAAAAATTATTCTTGTGCGTTTTCATAAAAAGTGATTTTCAGTATAGTCAAGGACTTGTTCAAATAATTTGAGGGTCTATGTAGGAGTGTCGTAGTCCTAATAGGTTCTACTGGAGGGCTAATTGTTGATCTAGGTGGTCTGAGAAAAAAGTACTTAATACGTTGTCAAATTTCCAGCTCAAAAATTATTCTTGTGCGTTTTCATAAAAAGTCATTTTCAGTATAGTCAAGGACTTGTTCAAATGATTTGAGGGTCTATGTAGGAGTGTCATAGTCCTAGTAGGTTCTACTAGAGGGCTAATTGTTGATCTAGGTGGTCTGAGAAAAAAGTACTTAATACGTTGTCAAATTTCGAGCTCAA
This sequence comes from Convolutriloba macropyga, assembly GCF_964194025.1. Taxonomy (NCBI): domain Eukaryota; kingdom Metazoa; phylum Xenacoelomorpha; order Acoela; family Convolutidae; genus Convolutriloba; species Convolutriloba macropyga. Next base: position 289,895 of record NC_134476.1, read on the forward strand.
AAATTATTCTTGTGCGTTTTCATAAAAAGTGATTTTCAGTATAGTCAAGGACTTGTTCAAATGATTTGAGGGTCTATGTAGGAGTGTCATAGTCCTAGTAGGTTCTACTAGAGGGCTAATTGTTGATCTAGGTGGTCTGAGAAAAAAGTACCTTATACGTTGTCAAATTTCGAGCTCAAAAATTATTCTTGTGCGTTTTCATAAAAAGTGGTTTTCAGTATAGTCAAGGACTTGTTCAAATGATTTGAGGGTCTATGTAGGAGTGTCATAGTCCTAGTAGGTTCTACTAGAGGGCTAATTGTTGATCTAGGTGGTCTGAGAAAAAAGTACTTAATACGTTGTCAAATTTCGAGCTCAAAAATTATTCTTGTGCGTTTTCATAAAAAGTGATTTTCAGTATAGTCAAGGACTTGTTCAAATGATTTGGGGGTCTATGTAGGAGTGTCGTAGTCCTAATAGGTTCTAGTGGAGGGCTAATTGTTGATCTAGGTGGTCTGAGAAAAAGTACTTAATACGTTGTCAAATTTCGAGCTCAAAAATTATTCTTGTGCGTTTTCATAAAAAGTGATTTTCAGTATAGTCAAGGACTTGTTCAAATGATTTGAGGGTCTATGTAGGAGTGTCATAGTCCTAGTAGGTTCTAATAGAGGGCTAATTGTTGATCTAGGTGGTCTGAGAAAAAAGTACTTAATACGTTGTCAAATTTCGAGCTCAAAAATTATTCTTGTGCGTTTTCATAAAGTGATTTTCAGTATAGTCAAGGACTTGTTCAAATGATTTGGGGGTCTATGTAGGAGTGTCATAGTCCTAATAGGTTCTAGTGGAGGGCTAATTGTTGATCTAGGTGGTCTGAGAAAAGAGTACTTAATACGTTGTCAAATTTCGAGCTCAAAAATTATTCTTGTGCGTTTTCATAAAAAGTGATTTTTAGCATAGTCAAGGACTTGTTCAAATGATTTGAGGGTCTATGTAGGAGTGTCATAGTCCTAGTAGGTTCTACTAGAGGGCTAATTGTTGATCTAGGTGGTCTGAGAAAAAAGTACTTAATACGTTGTCAAATTTCGAGCTCAAAAATTATTCTTGTGCGTTTTCATAAAAAGTGATTTTCAGTATAGTCAAGGACTTGTTCAAATGATTTGGGGGTCTATGTAGGAGTGTCGTAGTCCTAATAGGTTCTAGTGGAGGGCTAACTGTTGATCTAGGTGGTCTGAGAAAAGAGTACTTAATACGTTGTCAAATTTCGAGCTCAAAAATTATTCTTGTGCGTTTTCATAAAAAGTGATTTTTAGCATAGTCAAGGACTTGTTCAAATGATTTGAGGGTCTATATAGGAGTGTCATAGTCCTAGTAGGCTCTACTAGAGGGCTAATTGTTGATCTAGGTGGTCTGAGAAAAAAGTACTTAATACGTTGTCAAATTTCGAGCTCAAAAATTATTCTTGTGCGTTTTCATAAAAAGTGATTTTCAGTATAGTCAAGGACTTGTTCAAATGATTTGGGGGTCTATGTAGGAGTGTCGTAGTCCTAGTAGGTTCTACTGGAGGGCTAATTGTTGATCTAGGTGGTCTGAGAAAAAAGTACTTAATACGTTGTCAAATTTCGAGCTCAAAAATTATTCTTGTGCGTTTTCATAAAAAGTGATTTTCAGTATAGTCAAGGACTTGTTCAAATGATTTGAGGGTCTATGTAGGAGTGTCGTAGTCCTAATAGGTTCTACTGGAGGGCTAATTGTTGATCTAGGTGGTGTGAGAAAAAAGTACTTAATACGTTGTCAAATTTCCAGCTCAAAAATTATTCTTGTGCGTTTTCATAAAAAGTCATTTTCAGTATAGTCAAGGACTTGTTCAAATGATTTGAGGTTCTATGTAGGAGTGTCATAGTCCTAGTAGGTTCTACTAGAGGGCTAATTGTTGATCTAGGTGGTCTGAGAAAAAAGTACTTAATACGTTGTCAAATTTCGAGCTCAAAAATTATTCTTGTGCGTTTTCATAAAAAGTGATTTTCAGTATAGTCAAGGACTTGTTCAAATGATTTGAGGGTCTATGTAGGAGTGTCATAGTCCTAGTAGGTTCTACTAGAGGGCTAATTGTTGATCTAGGTGGTCTGAGAAAAAAGTACCTTATACGTTCTCAAATTTCGAGCTCAAAAATTATTCTTGTGCGTTTTCATAAAAAGTGGTTTTCAGTATAGTCAAGGACTTGTTCAAATGATTTGAGGGTCTATGTAGGAGTGTCATAGTCCTAGTAGGTTCTACTAGAGGGCTAATTGTTGATCTAGGTGGTCTGAGAAAAAAGTACTTAATACGTTGTCAAATTTCGAGCTCAAAAATTATTCTTGTGCGTTTTCATAAAAAGTGATTTTCAGTATAGTCAAGGACTTGTTCAAATGATTTGGGGGTCTATGTAGGAGTGTCGTAGTCCTAATAGGTTCTAGTGGAGGGCTAATTGTTGATCTAGGTGGTCTGAGAAAAAAGTACTTAATACGTTGTCAAATTTCGAGCTCAAAAATTATTCTTGTGCGTTTTCATAAAAAGTGATTTTCAGTATAGTCAAGGACTTGTTCAAATGATTTGGGGGTCTATGTAGGAGTGTCGTAGTCCTAATAGGTTCTAGTGGAGGGCTAATTGTTGATCTAGGTGGTCTGAGAAAAAAGTACTTAATACGTTGTCAAATTTCGAGCTCAAAAATTATTCTTGTGCGTTTTCATAAAAAGTGATTTTCAGTATAGTCAAGGACTTGTTCAAATGATTTGAGGGTCTATGTAGGAGTGTCATAGTCCTAGTAGGTTCTACTAGAGGGCTAATTGTTGATCTAGGTGGTCTGAGAAAAAAGTACTTAATACGTTGTCAAATTTCGAGCTCAAAAATTATTCTTGTGCGTTTTCATAAAAAGTGATTTTCAGTATAGTCAAGGACTTGTTCAAATGATTTGGGGGTCTATGTAGGAGTGTCATAGTCCTAGTAGGTTCTACTAGAGGGCTAATTGTTGATCTAGGTGGTCTGAGAAAAAAGTACTTAATACGTTGTCAAATTTCGAGCTCAAAAATTATTCTTGTGCGTTTTCATAAAAAGTGATTTTCAGTATAGTCAAGGACTTGTTCAAATGATTTGAGGGTCTATGTAGGAGTGTCATAGTCCTAGTGGGTTCTACTAGAGGGCTAATTGTTGATCTAGGTGGTCTGAGAAAAAAGTACTTAATACGTTGTCAAATTTCGAGCTCAAAAATTATTCTTGTGCGTTTTCATAAAAAGTGGTTTTCAGTATAGTCAAGGACTTGTTCAAATGATTTGAGGGTCTATGTAGGAGTGTCATAGTCCTAGTAGGTTCTACTAGAGGGCTAATTGTTGATCTAGGTGGTCTGAGAAAAAAGTACTTAATACGTTGTCAAATTTCGAGCTCAAAAATTATTCTTGTGCGTTTTCATAAAAAGTGATTTTCAGTATAGTCAAGGACTTGTTCAAATGATTTGAGGGTCTATGTAGGAGTGTCGTAGTCCTAATAGGTTCTACTGGAGGGCTAATTGTTGATCTAGGTGGTCTGAGAAAAAAGTACTTAATACGTTGTCAAATTTCCAGCTCAAAAATTATTCTTGTGCGTTTTCATAAAAAGTCATTTTCAGTATAGTCAAGGACTTGTTCAAATGATTTGAGGGTCTATGTAGGAGTGTTATAGTCCTAGTAGGTTCTACTAGAGGGCTAATTGTTGATCTAGGTGGTCTGAGAAAAAAGTACTTAATACGTTGTCAAATTTCGAGCTCAAAAATTATTCTTGTGCGTTTTCATAAAAAGTGATTTTCAGTATAGTCAAGGACTTGTTCAAATGATTTGAGGGTCTATGTAGGAGTGTCATAGTCCTAGTAGGTTCTACTAGAGGGCTAATTGTTGATCTAGGTGGTCTGAGAAAAAAGTACTTAATACGTTGTCAAATTTCGAGCTCAAAAATTATTCTTGTGCGTTTTCATAAAAAGTGATTTTCAGTATAGTCAAGGACTTGTTCAAATGATTTGAGGGTCTATGTAGGAGTGTCATAGTCCTAGTAGGTTCTACTGGAGGGCTAATTGTTGATCTAGGTGGTCTGAGAAAAAAGTACTTAATACGTTGTCAAATTTCGAGCTCAAAAATTATTCTTGTGCGTTTTCATAAAAAGTGATTTTCAGTATAGTCAAGGACTTGTTCAAATGATTTGGGGGTCTATGTAGGAGTGTCGTAGTCCTAATAGGTTCTAGTGGAGGGCTAATTGTTGATCTAGGTGGTCTGAGAAAAGAGTACTTGATACGTTGTCAAATTTCGAGCTCAAAAATTATTCTTGTGCGTTTTCATAAAAAGTGATTTTTAGCATAGTCAAGGACTTGTTCAAATGATTTGAGGGTCTATGTAGGAGTGTCATAGTCCTAGTAGGTTCTACTAGAGGGCTAATTGTTGATCTAGGTGGTCTGAGAAAAAAGTACTTAATACGTTGTCAAATTTCGAGCTCAAAAATTATTCTTGTGCGTTTTCATAAAAAGTGATTTTCAGTATAGTCAAGGACTTGTTCAAATGATTTGGGGGTCTATGTAGGAGTGTCGTAGTCCTAGTAGGTTCTACTGGAGGGCTAATTGTTGATCTAGGTGGTCTGAGAAAAAAGTACTCAATACGTTGTCAAATTTCGAGCTCAAAAATTTTTCTTGTGCGTTTTCATAAAAAGTGATTTTCAGTATAGTCAAGGACTTGTTCAAATGATTTGAGGGTCTATGTAGGAGTGTCGTAGTCCTAATAGGTTCTAGTGGAGGGCTAATTGTTGATCTAGGTGGTCTGAGAAAAAAGTACTTAATACGTTGTCAAATTCCGAGCTCAAAAATTATTCTTGTGCGTTTTCATAAAAAGTGATTTTCAGTATAGTCAAGGACTTGTTCAAATGATTTGAGGGTCTATGTAGGAGTGTCATAGTCCTAGTAGGTTCTACTAGAGGGCTAATTGTTGATCTAGGTGGTCTGAGAAAAAAGTACTTAATACGTTGTCAAATTTCGAGCTCAAAAATTATTCTTGTGCGTTTTCATAAAAAGTGATTTTCAGTATAGTCAAGGACTTGTTCAAATGATTTGGGGGTCTATGTAGGAGTGTCGTAGTCCTAATAGGTTCTAGTGGAGGGCTAATTGTTGATCTAGGTGGTCTGAGAAAAGAGTACTTAATGGGTTGTCAAATTTCGAGCTCAAAAATTATTCTTGTGCGTTTTCATAAAAAGTGATTTTTAGCATAGTCAAGGACTTGTTCAAATGATTTGAGGGTCTATGTAGGAGTGTCATAGTCCTAGTAGGTTCTACTAGAGGGCTAATTGTTGATCTAGGTGGTCTGAGAAAAAAGTACTTAATACGTTGTCAAATTTCGAGCTCAAAAATTATTCTTGTGCGTTTTCATAAAAAGTGATTTTCAGTATAGTCAAGGACTTGTTCAAATGATTTGGGGGTCTATGTAGGAGTGTCGTAGTCCTAATAGGTTCTAGTGGAGGGCTAATTGTTGATCTAGGTGGTCTGAGAAAAGAGTACTTAATACGTTGTCAAATTTCGAGCTCAAATATTATTCTTGTGCGTTTTCATAAAAAGTGATTTTTAGCATAGTCAAGGACTTGTTCAAATGATTTGAGGGTCTATGTAGGAGTGTCATAGTCCTAGTAGGTTCTACTAGAGGGCTAATTGTTGATCTAGGTGGTCTGAGAAAAAAGTACCTAATACGTTGTCAAATTTCGAGCTCAAAAATTATTCTTGTGCGTTTTCATAAAAAGTGATTTTCAGTATAGTCAAGGACTTGTTCAAATGATTTGGGGGTCTATGTAGGAGTGTCGTAGTCCTAGTAGGTTCTACTGGAGGGCTAATTGTTGATCTAGGTGGTCTGAGAAAAAAGTACTTAATACGTTGTCAAATTTCGAGCTCAAAAATTATTCTTGTGCGTTTTCATAAAAAGTGATTTTCAGTATAGTCAAGGACTTGTTCAAATGATTTGAGGGTCTATGTAGGAGTGTCATAGTCCTAGTAGGTTCTACTAGAGGGCTAATTGTTGATCTAGGTGGTCTGAGAAAAAAGTACCTAATACGTTGTCAAATTTCGAGCTCAAAAATTATTCTTGTGCGTTTTCATAAAGTGATTTTCAGTATAGTCAAGGACTTGTTCAAATGATTTGGGGGTCTATGTAGGAGTGTCGTAGTCCTAATAGGTTCTAGTGGAGGGCTAATTGTTGATCTAGGTGGTCTGAGAAAAGAGTACTTAATACGTTGTCAAATTTCGAGCTCAAAAATTATTCTTGTGCGTTTTCATAAAAAGTGATTTTTAGCATAGTCAAGGACTTGTTCAAATGATTTGAGGGTCTATGTAGGAGTGTCATAGTCCTAGTAGGTTCTACTAGAGGGCTAATTGTTGATCTAGGTGGTCTGAGAAAAAAGTACTTAATACGTTGTCAAATTTCGAGCTCAAAAATTATTCTTGTGCGTTTTCATAAAAAGTGATTTTCAGTATAGTCAAGGACTTGTTCAAATGATTTCGGGGTCTATGTAGGAGTGTCGTAGTCCTAATAGGTTCTAGTGGAGGGCTAATTGTTGATCTAGGTGGTCTGAGAAAAGAGTACTTAATACGTTGTCAAATTTCGAGCTCAAAAATTATTCTTGTGCGTTTTCATAAAAAGTGATTTTTAGCATAGTCAAGGACTTGTTCAAATGATTTGAGGGTCTATGTAGGAGTGTCATAGTCCTAGTAGGTTCTACTAGAGGGCTAATTGTTGATCTAGGTGGTCTGAGAAAAAAGTACTTAATACGTTGTCAAATTTCGAGCTCAAAAATTATTCTTGTGCGTTTTCATAAAAAGTGATTTTCAGTATAGTCAAGTACTTGTTCAAATGATTTGGGGGTCTATGTAGGAGTGTCGTAGTCCTAGTAGGTTCTACTGGAGGGCTAATTGTTGATCTAGGTGGTCTGAGAAAAAAGTACTTAATACGTTGTCAAAATTCGAGCTCAAAAATTATTATTCTTGTGCGTTTTCATAAAAAGTGATTTTCAGTATAGTCAAGGACTTGTTCAAATGATTTGAGGGTCTATGTAGGAGTGTCGTAGTCCTAATAGGTTCTACTAGAGGGCTAATTGTTGATCTAGGTGGTCTGAGAAAAAAGTACTTAATACGTTGTCAAATTTCGAGCTCAAAAATTATTCTTGTGCGTTTTCACAAAAGTGATTTTCAGTATAGTCAAGGACTTGTTCAAATGATTTGGGGGTCTATGTAGGAGTGTCGTAGTCCTAATAGGTTCTAGTGGAGGTCTAATTGTTGATCTAGGTGGTCTGAGAAAAGAGTACTTAATACGTTGTCAAGTTTCGAGCTCAAAAATTATTCTTGTGCGTTTTCATAAAAAGTGATTTTCAGTATAGTCAAGGACTTGTTCAAATGATTTGGGGGTCTATGTAGGAGTGTCGTAGTCCTAGTAGGTTCTACTGGAGGGCTAATTGTTGATCTAGGTGGTCTGAGAAAAAAGTACTTAATACGTTGTCAAATTTCGAGCTCAAAAATTATTCTTGTGCGTTTTCATAAAAAGTGATTTTCAGTATAGTCAAGGACTTGTTCAAATGATTTGAGGGTCTATGTAGGAGTGTCGTAGTCCTAATAGGTTCTACTGGAGGGCTAATTGTTGATCTAGGTGGTCTGAGAAAAAAGTACTTAATACGTTGTCAAATTTCCAGCTCAAAAATTATTCTTGTGCGTTTTCATAAAAAGTCATTTTCAGTATAGTCAAGGACTTGTTCAAATGATTTGAGGGTCTATGTAGGAGTGTCATAGTCCTAGTAGGTTCTACTAGAGGGCTAATTGTTGATCTAGGTGGTCTGAGAAAAAAGTACTTAATACGTTGTCAAATTTCGAGCTCAAAAATTATTCTTGTGCGTTTTCATAAAAAGTGATTTTCAGTATAGTCAAGGACTTGTTCAAATGATTTGAGGGTCTATGTAGGAGTGTCATAGTCCTAGTAGGTTCTACTAGAGGGCTAATTGTTGATCTAGGTGGTCTGAGAAAAAAGTACCTTATACGTTGTCAAATTTCGAGCTCAAAAATTATTCTTGTGCGTTTTCATAAAAAGTGGTTTTCAGTATAGTCAAGGACTTGTTCAAATGATTTGAGGTTCTATGTAGGAGTGTCATAGTCCTAGTAGGTTCTACTAGAGGGCTAATTGTTGATCTAGGTGGTCTGAGAAAAAAGTACTTAATACGTTGTCAAATTTCGAGCTCAAAAATTATTCTTGTGCGTTTTCATAAAAAGTGATTTTCAGTATAGTCAAGGACTTGTTCAAATGATTTGGGGGTCTATGTAGGAGTGTCGTAGTTCTAATAGGTTCTAGTGGAGGGCTAATTGTTGATCTAGGTGGTCTGAGAAAAAAGTACTTAATACGTTGTCAAATTTCGAGCTCAAAAATTATTCTTGTGCGTTTTCATAAAAAGTGATTTTCAGTATAGTCAAGGACTTGTTCAAATGATTTGAGGGTCTATGTAGGAGTGTCATAGTCCTAGTAGGTTCTACTAGAGGGCTAATTGTTGATCTAGGTGGTCTGAGAAAAAAGTACTTAATACGTTGTCAAATTTCGAGCTCAAAAATTATTCTTGTGCGTTTTCATAAAAAGTGATTTTCAGTATAGTCAAGGAGTTGTTCAAATGATTTGGGGGTCTATATAGGAGTGTCGTAGTCCTAATAGGTTCTAGTGGAGGGCTAATTGTTGAGCTAGGTGGTCTGAGAAAAGAGTACTTAATACGTTGTCAAATTTCGAGCTCAAAAATTATTCTTGTGCGTTTTCATAAAAAGTGATTTTTAGCATAGTCAAGGACTTGTTCAAATGATTTGAGGGTCTAGGTAGGAGTGTCATATTCCTAATAGGTTCTACTGGAGGGCTAATTGTTGATCTAGGTGGTCTGAGAAAAAAGTACTTAATACGTTGTCAAATTTCGAGCTCAAAAGTTATTTTTGTGCGTTTTCATAGAAAGTGATTTTCAGTACAGTCAAGGACTTGGTCAAATGATTTGAGGGTCTATGTAGGAGTGTCGTAGTCCTAATAGGTTCTAGTGGAGGACTAATTGTTGATCTAGGTGGTCTGAGAAAAAAGTACTTAATACGTTGTCAAATTTCGAGCTCAAAAATTATTCTTGTGCGTTTTCATAAAAAGTGATTTTCAGTATAGTCAAGGACTTGTTCAAATGATTTGAGGGTCTATGTAGGAGTGTCATTGTCCTAGTAGGTTCTACTAGAGGGCTAATTGTTGATCTAGGTGGTCTGAGAAAAAAGTACTTAATACGTTGTCAAATTTCGAGCTCAAAAATTATTCTTGTGCGTTTTCATAAAAAGTGATTTTCAGTATAGTCAAGGACTTGTTCAAATGATTTGGGGGTCTATGTAGGAGTGTCGTAGTCCTAATAGGTTCTAGTGGAGGGCTAATTGTTGATCTAGGTGGTCTGAGAAAAGAGTACTTAATACGTTGTCAAATTTCGAGCTCAAAAATTATTCTTGTGCGTTTTCATAAAAAGTGATTTTCAGTATAGTCAAGGACTTGTTCAAATGATTTGAGGGTCTATGTAGGAGTGTCATAGTCCTAGTAGGTTCTACTAGAGGGCTAATTGTTGATCTAGGTGGTCTGAGAAAAAAGTACTTAATACGTTGTCAAATTTCGAGCTCAAAAATTATTCTTGTGCGTTTTCATAAAGTGATTTTCAGTATAGTCAAGGACTTGTTCAAATGATTTGAGGGTCTATGTAGGAGTGTCGTAGTCCTAGTAGGTTCTACTGGAGGGCTAATTGTTGATCTAGGTGGTCTGAGAAAAAAGTACTTAATACGTTGTCAAATTTCGAGCTCAAAATTTATTCTTGTGCGTTTTCATAAAAAGTGATTTTCAGTATAGTCAAGGACTTGTTCAAATGATTTGATGGTCTATGTAGGAGTGTCGTAGTCCTAGTAGGTTCTACTGGAGGGCTAATTGTTGATCTAGGTGGTCTGAGAAAAAAGTACTTAATACGTTGTCAAATTTCCAGCTCAAAAATTATTCTTGTGCGTTTTCATAAAAAGTCATTTTCAGTATAGTCAAGGACTTGTTCAAATGATTTGAGGGTCTATGTAGGAGTGTCATAGTCCTAGTAGGTTCTACTAGAGGGCTAATTGTTGATCTAGGTGGTCTGAGAAAAAAGTACTTAATACGTTGTCAAATTTCGAGCTCAAAAATTATTCTTGTGCGTTTTCATAAAAAGTGATTTTCAGTATAGTCAAGGACTTGTTCAAATGATTTGAGGGTCTATGTAGGAGTGTCATAGTCCTAGTAGGTTCTACTAGAGGGCTAATTGTTGATCTAGGTGGTCTGAGAAAAAAGTACCTTATACGTTGTCAAATTTCGAGCTCAAAAATTATTCTTGTGCGTTTTCATAAAAAGTGGTTTTCAGTATAGTCAAGGACTTGTTCAAATGATTTGAGGGTCTATGTAGGAGTGTCATAGTCCTAGTAGGTTCTACTAGAGGGCTAATTGTTGATCTAGGTGGTCTGAGAAAAAAGTACTTAATACGTTGTCAAATTTCGAGCTCAAAAATTATTCTTGTGCGTTTTCATAAAAAGTGATTTTCAGTATAGTCAAGGACTTGTTCAAATGATTTGGGGGTCTATGTAGGAGTGTCGTAGTCCTAATAGGTTCTAGTGGAGGGCTAATTGTTGATCTAGGTGGTCTGAGAAAAAAGTACTTAATACGTTGTCAAATTTCGAGCTCAAAAATTATTCTTGTGCGTTTTCATAAAAAGTGATTTTCAGTATAGTCAAGGACTTGTTCAAATGATTTGAGGGTCTATGTAGGAGTGTCATAGTCCTAGTAGGTTCTACTAGAGGGCAAATTGTTGATCTAGGTGGTCTGAGAAAAAAGTACTTAATACGTTGTCAAATTTCGAGCTCAAAAATTATTCTTGTGCGTTTTCATAAAAAGTGATTTTCAGTATAGTCAAGGACTTGTTCAAATGATTTGAGGGTCTATGTAGGAGTGTCATAGTCTTAGTAGGTTCTACTAGAGGGCTAATTGTTGATCTAGGTGATCTGAGAAAAAAGTACCTTATACGTTGTCAAATTTCGAGCTCAAAAATTATTCTTGTGCGTTTTCATAAAAAGTGGTTTTCAGTATAGTCAAGGACTTGTTCAAATGATTTGAGGGTCTATGTAGGAGTGTCATAGTCCTAGTAGGTTCTACTAGAGGGCTAATTGTTGATCTAGGTGGTCTGAGAAAAAAGTACCTTATTTGTTGTCAAATTTCGAGCTCAAAAATTATTCTTGTGCGTTTTCATAAAGAGATTTTCAGTATAGTCAAGGACTTGTTCAAATGATTTGAGGGTCTATGTAGGAGTGTGGTAATCTTAGTAGGTTCTACTGGAGGGCTAATTGTTGATCTAGGTGGTCTGAGAAAAAAGTACTTAATACGTTGTCAAATTTCCAGCTCAAAAATTATTCTTGTGCGTTTTCATAAAAAGTGATTTTCAGTATAGTCAAGGACTTGTTCAAATGATTTGAGGGTCTATGCAGGAGTGTCATAGTCCTAGTAGGTTCTACTAGAGGGCTAATTGTTGATCTAGGTGGTCTGAGAAAAAAGTACTTAATACGTTGTCAAATTTCGAGCTCAAAAATTATTCTTGTGCGTTTTCATAAAAAGTGATTTTCAGTATAGTCAAGGACTTGTTCAAATGATTTGAGGGTCTATGTAGGAGTGTCATAGTCCTAGTAGGTTCTACTAGAGGGCTAATTGTTGATCTAGGTGGTCTGAGAAAAAAGTACCTTATACGTTGTCAAATTTCGAGCTCAAAAATTATTCTTGTGCGTTTTCATAAAAAGTGGTTTTCAGTATAGTCAAGGACTTGTTCAAATGATTTGAGGGTCTATGTAGGAGTGTCATAGTCCTAGTAGGTTCTACTAGAGGGCTAATTGTTGATCTAGGTGGTCTGAGAAAAAAGTACTTAATACGTTGTCAAATTTCGAGCTCAAAAATTATTCTTGTGCGTTTTCATAAAAAGTGATTTTCAGTATAGTCAAGGACTTGTTCAAATGATTTGGGGGTCTATGTAGGAGTGTCGTAGTCCTAATAGGTTATAGTGGATGGCTAATTGTTGATCTAGGTGGTCTGAGAAAAAAGTACTTAATACGTTGTCAAATTTCGAGCTCAAAAATTATTCTTGTGCGTTTTCATAAAAAGTGATTTTCAGTATAGTCAAGGACTTGTTCAAATGATTTGAGGGTCTATGTAGGAGTGTCATAGTCCTAGTAGGTTCTACTAGAGGGCTAATTGTTGATCTAGGTGGTCTGAGAAAAAAGTACTTAATACGTTGTCAAATTTCGAGCTCAAAAATTATTCTTGTGCGTTTTCATAAAAAGTGATTTTCAGTATAGTCAAGGACTTGTTCAAATGATTTGAGGGTCTATGTAGGAGTGTCATAGTCCTAGTAGGTTCTACTAGAGGGCTAATTGTTGATCTAGGTGGTCTGAGAAAAAAGTACCTTATACGTTGTCAAATTTCGAGCTCAAAAATTATTCTTGTGCGTTTTCATAAAAAGTGGTTTTCAGTATAGTCAAGGACTTGTTCAAATGATTTGAGGGTCTATGTAGGAGTGTCATAGTCCTAGTAGGTTCTACTAGAGGGCTAATTGTTGATCTAGGTGGTCTGAGAAAAAAGTACCTTATACGTTGTCAAATTTCGAGCTCAAAAATTATTCTTGTGCGTTTTCATAAAAAGTGGTTTTCAGTATAGTCAAGGACTTGTTCAAATGATTTGAGGGTCTATGTAGGAGTGTCATAGTCCTAGTAGGTTCTACTAGAGGGCTAATTGTTGATCTAGGTGGTCTGAGAAAAAAGTACTTAATACGTTGTCAAATTTCGAGCTCAAAAATTATTCTTGTGCGGTTTCATAAAAAGTGGTTTTCAGTATAGTCAAGGACTTGTTCAAATGATTTGGGGGTCTATGTAGGAGTGTCGTAGTCCTAATAGGTTATAGTGGATGGCTAATTGTTGATCTAGGTGGTCTGAGAAAAAAGTACTTAATACGTTGTCAAATTTCGAGCTCAAAAATTATTCTTGTGCGTTTTCATAAAAAGTGATTTTCAGTATAGTCAAGGACTTGTTCAAATGATTTGAGGGTCTATGTAGGAGTGTCATAGCCCTAGTAGGTTCTACTAGAGGGCTAATTGTTGATCTAGGTGGTCTGAGAAAAAAGTACTTAATACGTTGTCAAATTTCGAGCTCAAAAATTATTCTTGTGCGTTTTCATAAAAAGTGATTTTCAGTATAGTCAAGGACTTGTTCAAATGATTTGAGGGTCTATGTAGGAGTGTCATAGTCCTAGTAGGTTCTACTAGAGGGCTAATTGTTGATCTAGGTGGTCTGAGAAAAAAGTACCTTATACGTTGTCAAATTTCGAGCTCAAAAATTATTCTTGTGCGTTTTCATAAAAAGTGGTTTTCAGTATAGTCAAGGACTTGTTCAAATGATTTGAGGGTCTATGTAGGAGTGTCATAGTCCTAGTAGGTTCTACTAGAGGGCTAATTGTTGATCTAGGTGGTCTGAGAAAAAAGTACTTAATACGTTGTCAAATTTCGAGCTCAAAAATTATTCTTGTGCGTTTTCATAAAAAGTGATTTTCAGTATAGTCAAGGACTTGTTCAAATGATTTGGGGGTCTATGTAGGAGTGTCGTAGTCCTAATAGGTTCTAGTGGAGGGCTAATTGTTGATCTAGGTGGTCTGAGAAAAAAGTACTTAATACGTTGTCAAATTTCGAGCTCAAAAATTATTCTTGTGCGTTTTCATAAAAAGTGATTTTCAGTATAGTCAAGGACTTGTTCAAATGATTTGAGGGTCTATGTAGGAGTGTCATAGTCCTAGTAGGTTCTACTAGAGGGCTAATTGTTGATCTAGGTGGTCTGAGAAAAAAGTACTTAATACGTTGTCAAATTTCGAGCTCAAAAATTATTCTTGTGCGTTTTCATAAAAAGTGATTTTCAGTATAGTCAAGGACTTGTTCAAATGATTTGGGGGTCTATGTAGGAGTGTCGTAGTCCTAATAGGTTCTAGTGGAGGGCTAATTGTTGATCTAGGTGGTCTGAGAAAAGAGTACTTAATACGTTGTCAAATTTCGAGCTCAAAAATTATTCTTGTGCGTTTTCATAAAAAGTGATTTTTAGCATAGTCAAGGACTTGTTCAAATGATTTGAGGGTCTATGTAGGAGTGTCATAGTCCTAGTAGGTTCTACTAGAGGGCTAATTGTTGATCTAGGTGGTCTGAGAAAAAAGTACTTAATACGTTGTCAAATTTCGAGCTCAAAAATTATTCTTGTGCGTTTTCATAAAAAGTGATTTTCAGTATAGTCAAGGACTTGTTCAAATGATTTGGGGGTCTATGTAGGAGTGTTGTAGTCCTAATAGGTTCTAGTGGAGGGCTAATTGTTGATCTAGGTGGTCTGAGAAAAGAGTACTTAATACGTTGTCAAATTTCGAGCTCAAAAATTATTCTTGTGCGTTTTCATAAAAAGTGATTTTTAGCATAGTCAAGGACTTGTTCAAATGATTTGAGGGTCTAGGTAGGAGTGTCATATTCCTAATAGGTACTACTGGAGGGCTAATTGTTGATCTAGGTGGTCTGAGAAAAAAGTACTTAATACGTTGTCAAATTTCGAGCTCAAAAGTTATTCTTGTGCGTTTTCATAGAAAGTGATTTTCAGTACAGTCAAGGACTTGGTCAAATGATTTGAGTGTCTATGTAGGAGTGTCGTAGTCCTAATAGGTTATAGTGGAGGGCTAATTGTTGATCTAGGTGGTCTGAGAAAAAAGTACTTAATACGTTGTCAAATTTCGAGCTCAAAAATTATTCTTGTGCGTTTTCATAAAAAGTGATTTTCAGTATAGTCAAGGACTTGTTCAAATGATTTGAGGGTCTATGTAGGAGTGTCATAGTCCTAGTAGGTTCTACTAGAGGGCTAATTGTTGATCTAGGTGGTCTGAGAAAAAAGTACTTAATACGTTGTCAAATTTCGAGCTCAAAAATTATTCTTGTGCGTTTTCATAAAGTGATTTTCAGTATAGTCAAGGACTTGTTCAAATGATTTGAGGGTCTATGTAGGAGTGTCGTAGTCCTAGTAGGTTCTACTGGAGGGCTAATTGTTGATCTAGGTGGTCTGAGAAAAAAGTACTTAATACGTTGTCAAATTTCGAGCTCAAAAATTATTCTTGTGCGTTTTCATAAAAAGTGATTTTCAGTATAGTCAAGGACTTGTTCAAATGATTTGAGGGTCTACGTAGGAGTGTCGTAGTCCTAATAGGTTCTACTGGAGGGCTAATTGTTGATCTAGGTGGTCTGAGAAAAAAGTACTTAATACGTTGTCAAATTTCCAGCTCAAAAATTATTCTTGTGCGTTTTCATAAAAAGTCATTTTCAGTATAGTCAAGGACTTGTTCAAATGATTTGAGGGTCTATGTAGGAGTGTCATAGTCCTAGTAGGTTCTACTAGAGGGCTAATTGTTGATCTAGGTGGTCTGAGAAAAAAGTACTTAATACGTTGTCAAATTTCGAGCTCAAAAATTATTCTTGTGCGTTTTCATAAAAAGTGATTTTCAGTATAGTCAAGGACTTGTTCAAATGATTTGGGGGTCTATGTAGGAGTGTCGTAGTCCTAATAGGTTCTAGTGGAGGGCTAATTGTTGATCTAGGTGGTCTGAGAAAAAAGTACTTAATACGTTGTCAAATTTCCAGCTCAAAAATTATTCTTGTGCGTTTTCATAAAAAGTCATTTTCAGTATAGTCAAGGACTTGTTCAAATGATTTGAGGGTCTAGGTAGGAGTGTCATATTCCTAATAGGTACTACTGGAGGGCTAATTGTTGATCTAGGTGGTCTGAGAAAAAAGTACTTAATACGTTGTCAAATTTCGAGCTCAAAAATTATTCTTGTGCGTTTTCATAAAAAGTGATTTTCAGTATAGTCAAGGACTTGTTCAAATGATTTGGGGGTCTATGTAGGAGTGTCGTAGTCCTAATAGGTTCTACTGGAGGGCTAATTGTTGATCTAGGTGGTCTGAGAAAAAAGTACTTAATACGTTGTCAAATTTCGAGCTCAAAAATTATTCTTGTGCGTTTTCATAAAAAGTGATTTTCAGTATAGTCAAGGACTTGTTCAAATGATTTGGGGGTCCATGTAGGAGTGTCGTAGTCCTAATAAGTTCTAGTGGAGGGCTAATTGTTGATCTAGGTGGTCTGAGAAAAGAGTACTTAATACGTTGTCAAATTTCGAGCTCAAAAATTATTCTTGTGCGTTTTCATAAAAAGTGATTTTCAGTATAGTCAAGGACCTGTTCAAATGATTTGAGGGTCTATGTAGGAGTGTCATAGTCCTAGTAGGTTCTACTAGAGGGCTAATTGTTGATCTAGGTGGTCTGAGAAAAAAGTTCTTAATACGTTGTCAAATTTCCAGCTCAAAAATTATTCTTGTGCGTTTTCATAAAAAGTCATTTTCAGTATAGTCAAGGACTTGTTCAAATGATTTGGGGGTCTATGTAGGAGTGTCGTAGTCCTAATAGGTTCTACTGGAGGGCTAATTGTTGATCTAGGTGGTCTGAGAAAAAAGTACTTAATACGTTGTCAAATTTCGAGCTCAAAAATTATTCTTGTGCGTTTTCATAAAGTGATTTTCAGTATAGTCAAGGACTTGTTCAAATGATTTGAGGGTCTATGTAGGAGTGTCGTAGTCCTAGTAGGTTCTACTGGAGGGCTAATTGTTGATCTAGGTGGTCTGAGAAAAAAGTACTTAATACGTTGTCAAATTTCGAGCTCAAAAATTATTCTTGTGCGTTTTCATAAAAAGTGATTTTCAGTATAGTCAAGGACTTGTTCAAATGATTTGAGGGTCTATGTAGGAGTGTCGTAGTCCTAATAGGTTCTACTGGAGGGCTAATTGTTGATCTAGGTGGTCTGAGAAAAAAGTACTTAATACGTTGTCAAATTTCCAGCTCAAAAATTATTCTTGTGCGTTTTCATAAAAAGTCATTTTCAGTATAGTCAAGGACTTGTTCAAATGATTTGAGGGTCTATGTAGGAGTGTCATAGTCCTAGTAGGCTCTACTAGAGGGCTAATTGTTGATCTAGGTGGTCTGAGAAAAAAGTACCTTATACGTTGTCAAATTTCGAGCTCAAAAATTATTCTTGTGCGTTTTCATAAAAAGTGGTTTTCAGTATAGTCAAGGACTTGTTCAAATGATTTGAGGGTCTATGTAGGAGTGTCATAGTCCTAGTAGGTTCTACAAGAGGGCTAATTGTTGATTTAGGTGGTCTGAGAAAAAAGTACTTAATACGTTGTCAAATTTCGAGCTCAAAAATTATTCTTGTGCGTTTTCATAAAAAGTGATTTTCAGTATAGTCAAGGACTTGTTCAAATGATTTGGGGGTCTATGTAGGAGTGTCGTAGTCCTAATAGGTTCTAGTGGATGGCTAATTGTTGATCTAGGTGGTCTGAGAAAAAAGTACTTAATACGTTGTCAAATTTCGAGCTCAAAAATTATTCTTGTGCGTTTTCATAAAAAGTGATTTTCAGTATAGTCAAGGACTTGTTCAAATGATTTGAGGGTCTATGTAGGAGTGTCATAGTCCTAGTAGGTTCTACTAGAGGGCTAATTGTTGATCTAGGTGGTCTGAGAAAAAAGTACTTAATACCTTGTCGAATTTCGAGCTCAAAAATTATTCTTGTGCGTTTTCATAAAAAGTGATTTTCAGTATAGTCAAGGACTTGTTCAAATGATTTGAGGGTCTATGTAGGAGTGTCATAGTCCTAGTAGGTTCTACTAGAGGGCTAATTGTTGATCTAGGTGGTCTGAGAAAAAAGTACTTAATACGTTGTCAAATTTCGAGCTCAAAAATTATTCTTGTGCGTTTTCATAAAGTGATTTTCAGTATAGTCACGGACTTGTTCAAATGATTTGAGGGTCTATGTAGGAGTGTCGTAGTCCTAATAGGTTCTACTGGAGGGCTAATTGTTGATCTAGGTGGTCTGAGAAAAAAGTACTTAATACGTTGTCAAATTTCCAGCTCAAAAATTATTCTTGTGCGTTTTCATAAAAAGTTATTTTCAGTATAGTCAAGGACTTGCTCAAATGATTTGAGGGTCTAAGTAGGAGTGTCATATTCCTAATAGGTTCTACTGGAGGGCTAATTGTTGATCTAGGTGGTCTGAGAAAAAAGTACTTAATACGTTGTTAAATTTCGAGCTCAAAAATTATTCTTGTGCGTTTTCATAAAAAGTGATTTTCAGTATAGTCAAGGACTTGTTCAAATGGTTTGAGGGTCTATGTAGGAGTGTCAAAGTCCTAGTAGGTTCTACTAGAGGGCTAATTGTTGATCTAGGTGGTCTGAGAAAAAAGTACTTAATACGTTGTCAAATTTCGAGCTGAAAAATTATTCTTGTGCGTTTTCATAAAGCGATTTTCAGTATAGTCAAGGACTTGTTGAAATGATTTGAGGGTCTATGTAAGAGTGTCGTAGTCCTAGTAGGTTCTACTGGAGGGCTAATTGTTGATCTAGGTGGTCTGAGAAAAAAGTACTTAATACGTTGTCAAATTTCGAGCTCAAAAATTATTCTTCTGCGTTTTCATAAAAAGTGATTTTCAGTATAGTCAAGGACTTGTTCAAATGATTTGAGGGTCTATGTAGGAGTGTCATAGTCCTAGTAGGTTCTACTAGAGGGCTAATTGTTGATCTAGGTGGTCTGAGAAAAAAGTACTTAATACGTTGTCAAATTTCCAGCTCAAAAATTATTCTTGTGCGTTTTCATAAAAAGTCATTTTCAGTATAGTCAAGGACTTGTTCAAATGATTTGAGGGTCTAGGTAGGAGTGTCATATTCCTAATAGGCACTACTGGAGGGCTAATTGTTGATCTAGGTGGTCTGAGAGAAAAGTACTTAATACGTTGTCAAATTTCGAGCTCAAAAATTATTCTTGTGCGTTTTCATAAAAAGTGATTTTCAGTATAGTCAAGGACTTGTTCAAATGATTTGGGGGTCTATGTAGGAGTGTCGTAGTCCTAATAGGTTCTACTGGAGGACTAATTGTTGATCTAGGTGGTCTGAGAAAAAAGTACTTAATACGTTGTCAAATTTCGAGCTCAAAAATTATTCTTGTGCGTTTTCATAAAAAGTGATTTTCAGTATAGTCAAGGACTTGTTCAAATGATTTGGGGGTCTATGTAGGAGTGTCGTAGTCCCAATAGGTTCTAGTGGAGGGCTAATTGTTGATCTAGGTGGTCTGAGAAAAGAGTACTTAATACGTTGTCAAATTTCGAGCTCAAAAATTATTCTTGTGCGTTTTCATAAAAAGTGATTTTCAGTATAGTCAAGGACTTGTTCAAATGATTTGAGGGTCTATGTAGGAGTGTCATAGTCCTAGTAGGTTCTACTAGAGGGCTAATTGTTGATCTAGGTGGTCTGAGAAAAAAGTACTTAATACGTTGTCAAATTTCGAGCTCAAAAATTATTCTTGTGCGTTTTCATAAAGTGATTTTCAGTATAGTCAAGGACTTGTTCAAATGATTTGAGGGTCTATGTAGGAGTGTCATAGTCCTAGTAGGTTCTACTAGAGGGCTAATTGTTGATCTAGGTGGTCTGAGAAAAAAGTACTTAATACGTTGTCAAATTTCCAGCTCAAAAATTATTCTTGTGCGTTTTCATAAAAAGTGATTTTCAGTATAGTCAAGGACTTGTTCAAATGATTTGAGGGTCTATGTAGGAGTGTCATAGTCCTAGTAGGTTCTACTAGAGGGCTAATTGTTGATCTAGGTGGTCTGAGAAAAAAGTACCTTATACGTTGTCAAATTTCGAGCTCAAAAATTATTCTTGTGCGTTTTCATAAAAAGTGATTTTCAGTATAGTCAAGGACTTGTTCAAATGATTCGAGGGTCTATGTAGGAGTGTCATAGTCCTATTAGGTTCTACTAGAGGGCTAATTGTTGATCTAGGTGGTCTGAGAAAAAAGTACCTTATACGTTGTCAAATTTCGAGCTCAAAAATTATTCTTGTGCGTTTTCATAAAAAGTGGTTTTCAGTATAGTCAAGGACTTGTTCAAATGATTTGAGGGTCTATGTAGGAGTGTCATAGTCCTAGTAGGTTCTACTAGAGGGCTAATTGTTGATCTAGGTGGTCTGAGAAAAAAGTACTTAATACGTTGTCAAATTTCGAGCTCAAAAATTATTCTTGTGCTTTTTCATAAAAATTGATTTTCAGTATAGTCAAGGACTTGTTCAAATGATTTGGGGGTCTATGTAGGAGTGTCGTAGTCCTAATAGGTTCTAGTGGAGGGCTAATTGTTGATCTAGGTGGTCTGAGAAAAAA
Source organism: Convolutriloba macropyga (assembly GCF_964194025.1). NCBI lineage: Eukaryota > Metazoa > Xenacoelomorpha > Acoela > Convolutidae > Convolutriloba > Convolutriloba macropyga. The sequence continues at coordinate 310,252 of NC_134476.1, forward strand.
GTACTTAATACGTTGTCAAATTTCGAGCTCAAAAATTATTCTTGTGCGTTTTCATAAAAAGTGATTTTCAGTATAGTCAAGGACTTGTTCAAATGATTTGAGGGTCTATGTAGGAGTGTCATAGTCCTAGTAGGTTCTACTAGAGGGCTAATTGTTGATCTAGGTGGTCTGAGAAAAAAGTACTTAATACGTTGTCAAATTTCGAGCTCAAAAATTATTCTTGTGCGTTTTCATAAAAAGTGATTTTCAGTATAGTCAAGGACTTGTTCAAATGATTTGGGGGTCTATGTAGGAGTGTCGTAGTCCTAATAGGTTCTAGTGGAGGGCTAATTGTTGATCTAGGTGGTCTGAGAAAAGAGTACTTAATACGTTGTCAAATTTCGAGCTCAAAAATTATTCTTGTGCGTTTTCATAAAAAGTGATTTTTAGCATAGTCAAGGACTTGTTCAAATGATTTGAGGGTCTAGGTAGGAATGTCATATTCCTAATAGGTACTACTGGAGGGCTAATTGTTGATCTAGGTGGTCTGAGAAAAAAGTACTTAATACGTTGTCAAATTTCGAGCTCAAAAGTTATTCTTGTGCGTTTTCATAGAAAGTGATTTTCAGTACAGTCAAGGACTTGGTCAAATGATTTGAGGGTCTATGTAGGAGTGTCATATTCCTAATAGGTACTACTGGAGGGCTAATTGTTGATCTAGGTGGTCTTAGAAAAGAGTACTTAATACGTTGTCAAATTTCGAGCTCAAAAGGTATTCTTGTTCGTTTTCATAAAAAGTGATTTTCGGTATAGTCAAGGACTTGTTCAAATGATTTGAGGGTCTATGTAGGTGTGTCATAGTCCTAGTAGGTTCTACTGGAGGGCTAATTGTTGATCTAGCTGGTCTGAGAAAAAAGTACTTAATACGTTGTCAAATTTCGAGCTCAAAAATTATTCTTGTGCGTTTTCATAAAAAGTGATTTTCAGTATAGTCAAGGACTTGTTCAAATGATTTGAGGGTCTATGTAGGAGTGTCATAGTCCTAGTAGGTTCTACTGGAGGGCTAATTGTTGATCTAGGTGGTCTGAGAAAAAAGTATTTAATACGTTGTCAAATTTCGAGCTCAAAAATTATTCTTGTGCGTTTTCATAAAGTGATTTTGAGTATAGTCAAGGACTTGTTCAAATGATTTGAGGGTCTATGTAGGAGTGTCATAGTCCTAGTAGGTTCTACTAGAGGGCTAATTGTTGATCGAGGTGGTCTGAGAAAAAAGTACGTAATACGTTGTCAAATTTCGAGCTCAAAAATAGACCCTCAAATCATTTGAACAAGTCCTTGACTATACTGAAAATCACTTTATGAAAACGCACAAGAATAATTTTTGAGCTCGAAATTTGACAACGTATTAAGTACTTTTTTCTCAGACCACCTAGATCAACAATTAGCCCTCCAGTAGTACCTATTAGGAATATGACACTCCTACCTAGACCCTCAAATCATTTGAACAAGTCCTTGACTATACTGAAAATCACTTTATGAAAACGCACAAGAATAATTTTTGAGCTCGAAATTTGACAACGTATTAAGTACTTTTTTCTCAGACCACCTAGATCAACAATTAGCCCTCCAGTAGTACCTATTAGGAATATGACACTCCTACCTAGACCCTCAAATCATTTGAACAAGTCCTTGACTATACTGAAAATCACTTTATGAAAACGCACAAGAATAATTTTTGAGCTCGAAATTTGACAACGTATTAAGTACTTTTTTCTCAGACCACCTAGATCAACAATTAGCCCTCCAGTAGTACCTATTAGGAATATGACACTCCTACCTAGACCCTCAAATCATTTGAACAAGTCCTTGACTATACTGAAAATCACTTTATGAAAACGCACAAGAATAATTTTTGAGCTCGAAATTTGACAACGTATTAAGTACTTTTTTCTAAGACCACCTAGATCAACAATTAGCCCTCCAGTAGAACCTATTAGGAATACGACACTCCTACATAGACCCTCAAATCATTTGACCAAGTCCTTGACTATACTGAAAATCACTTTATGAAAACGCACAAGAATAATTTTTGAGCTCGAAATTTGACAACGTATTGAGTACTTTTTTCGCAGACCACCTAGATCAACAATTAGCCCTCCAGTAGTACCTATTAGGAATATGACACTCCTACCTAGACCCTCAAATCATTTGAACAAGTCCTTGACTATACTGAAAATCACTTTATGAAAACGCACAAGAATAATTTTTGAGCTCGAAATTTGACAACGTATTAAGTACTTTTTTCTCAGACCACCTAGATCAACAATTAGCCCTCCAGTAGTACCTATTAGGAATATGACACTCCTACCTAGACCCTCAAATCATTTGAACAAGTCCTTGACTATACTGAAAATCACTTTTTATGAAAACGCACAAGAATACCTTTTGAGCTCGAATTTTGACAACGTATTAAGTACTCTTTTCTCAGACCACCTAGATCAACAATTAGCCCTCCAGTAGAACCTATTAGGACTACGACACTCCTACATAGACCCCCAAATCCTTTGAACAAGTCCTTGACAATACTGAAAATCACTTTTTATGAAAAGGCAAAAGAATAACTTTTGAGCTCGAAATTTGGCAACCTATTAAGTGCTTTTTTCTCAGACCACCTAGTTCAACAATTAGCCCTCCATCAGAACCTACTAGGACTATGACACTCATAGAGAAAAAATATGTTCTCTTTCAAAGTTTTTTCTAATTTTTCCCAAATGTTCAACGGGAACCGAGCCAGCGGTAAATCTGGGTACACCCATCCCCGGGTATCATGGGACGCCACCAAGTGTGAACTGGGACCACCTACCACCGGTCAATGTGGGACCACTCAGCCCCGGGTATCAGGGGAATTGCTCTCTAGGGGTTAATTAATGTCGGTTTAGCATATTTTGCCTGTCTCTATACTTTTCTTTCTAGCAAATTTTGTTTCAGTTCGATGGAGAATAATGTTCTGGTCATCGGGGACTCTCACCTGAGGAGAATGGCAGACAACTTCTCCTTTCCTGCTTGGTTTAATGTTGTCGCACAACCAGGAGCCAAACTTCAAATTTGGGAAGATTTCAAAGATGACATTAGAGCTCATCACATTTTGGTGGTTGTGGCGGGAGGTAACAACGTGACCGCAAAGCCCTCTGACCCATCGCAGTCAAAGGAAAGCTTGAAAGTGACTATGCAGAGTTTTGTAGAATTGAGGAATTTCTGCAACTTCTCAAGCACGAGTTTGATCATATGTGAGATCTTCAATAGAACTTGTTCGCGGGAAAGCAAATTCGACCCAATCAGAAAGCTGAATGGTCGTCTAGAAAACAAGAAAATGAAGCCGCACTATCGAAAATTCACATTTGAACCGGTTCTTAGCAAGGATGGTGTCCACCTTGTATCTGAAAGTTATGAGGCAGCGTGTAATGAGATTTTGAATTTTGTTTTAACTCCACCACCGGCGCTTCCTGAGCTTGCTGATCTAAATATGCAAAATGTTGTTTAGTTTCCTTTGTGTTGTGCTCATTGTGTTCTAAATTCACTTTGCTGACAATTTTTTTAAATAATAGATAATTTTTAGGAAGTGAAGATTAACACGAAAAGACTTGATTCGGTTCATCCCATCTGATCAAAGCGAAGGGTCTGAACTGATCCAATGTTATGCTATCAGTTGAGTTATTGAAATTTGAACTAATCAGTTGCTTTTCTCTCAGGTTAAAAATTTCATTGGTTCCCTAAAGGAATTAGTTTTAGTTGATCATATCTGAATCCAGTGGAATGAGCCAACTAGTTTTGTTTCTTCGTTTAAAAAAACGAAATTTTTCTAGTTCATCCCATCTGATCGAAGTGGAGGGTTCGAACTGATTATATTTTCTGCTCTTATTTTCCGAGGCAGATCTCTTTGACCATCTGACTGAAAGTGGAGGGCATCGAGTTCTGTCTTGATTATGTGTTTTGGTTGTGTTCGAAAGTTGAAACGTTGCTTTTTGATCCTCTGTGATTCAAAGTGGAAGGAATGAACTAGTTTAGTTTCTTTGATTCAAATTTAAGCTTAAAGTTGTTTTGGTTTATCCCATCTGATCAAAGTGGAGGGTATAAACTGATTCAATTTTGTGCTATCACTTGAACTGCAGGGAAATTTCTCACTACCTCATTGAAATTTGAGTTAATCGGCTACTTTTCTCCAGGTAAATATTTCATTGCTTTCGTAATTGAGACGCTTCGGGTTGATCATATCCGATTCAAGCGGAATGAGAAAACTAAATTTGTTTCTTTGTATCGTAAAGAGCACAAAATTTTTTTCCAGTTCATCCCATCTGATGTAAGCGGAGGGTTCGAACTGATTCTATTTTCTGCTCTTAATTTCCGAGGCAGATCTCTTTGACCATCTGACTGAAAGTGGAGGGCATCGAGTTCCGTCTTGATTTTGTGTTTTGGCGGTGTTCGAAAGTTGAAACGTTGCTTTTTGATCCTGTCTGATTCAAAGTGGAAGGAATCAACTATTTAGTTTCTTTGATTCAAATTTAAGATAAAAGTTGGTTTGGTTTATCCCATCTGATCAAAGTGGAGGGTATAAACTGATTCAATTTTTTGCTATCACTTGAACTGCAGGGAAATTTCTCACTACCTCATTGACATTTGAGTTAATCGGCTACTTTTCTCAAGGTAAGTTTTTCATTGCTTTCGTAATTGAGACGCTTCTGGTTGATCATATCCGATTCAAGTGGAATGAGTAAACCAGTTTTGTTTCTTTGTATCGTAAAGAGCACAAATTTTTTTTTTCAGTTCATCCCATCTGATCTAAGTTGAGGGTTCGAACTGATTCTTTTTTCTGCTCTTAATTTCCAAGGCAGATCTCTTTGACCATCTGACTGAAAGTGGAGGGCATCGAGTTCTGTCTTGATTTTGTGTTTTGTCTGTGTTCGAAAGTTGAAACTTTGCTTTTTGATCCTGTCTGATTCATAGTGGAAGGAATCATTTAGTTTAGTTTCTTTGATTCAAATTTAAGCTAAAAGTTGGTTTGGTTTATCCCATCTGATCAAAATGGAGGGTATAAACTAATTCAATTTTTTGCTATCTTTTGAACTGCAGGGAAATTTCTCACTACCTCCTTGAAATTTGAGATAATCGGCTACTTTTCTCAAGGTAAATTTTTTCTTTGCTTTCGTAATTGAGACGCTTCTGGTTGATCATATCCGATTCAAGTGGAATGAGTAAACCAGTTTTGTTTCTTTGTATCGTAAAGAGCACAAATTTTTTTTTCAGTTCATCCCATCTGATCTAAGCGGAGGGTTCGAACTGATTCTTTTTTCTGCTCTTAATTTCCAAGGCAGATCTCTTTGACCATCTGACTGAAAGTGGAGGGCATCGTGTTCTGTCTTGATTTTGTGTTTTGTCTGTGTTCGAAAGTTGAAACTTTGCTTTTTGATCCTGTCTGATTCATAGTGGAAGGAATCATTTAGTTTAGTTTCTTTGATTCAAATTTAAGCTAAAAGTTGGTTTGGTTTATCCCATCTGATCAAAATGGAGGGTATAAACTAATTCAATTTTTTGCTATCTTTTGAACTGCAGGGAAATTTCTCACTACCTCCTTGAAATTTGAGATAATCGGCTACTTTTCTCAAGGTAAATTTTTTCTTTGCTTTCGTAATTGAGACGCTTCTGGTTGATCATATCCGATTCAAGTGGAATGAGTAAACCAGTTTTGTTTCTTTGTATCGTAAAGAGCACAAATTTTTTTTTCAGTTCATCCCATCTGATCTAAGCGGAGGGTTCGAACTGATTCTTTTTTCTGCTCTTAATTTCCAAGGCAGATCTCTTTGACCATCTGACTGAAAGTGGAGGGCATCGTGTTCTGTCTTGATTTTGTGTTTTGTCTGTGTTCGAAAGTTGAAACTTTGCTTTTTGATCCTGTCTGATTCATAGTGGAAGGAATCATTTAGTTTAGTTTCTTTGATTCAAATTTAAGCTAAAAGTTGGTTTGGTTTATCCCATCTGATCAAAATGGAGGGTATAAACTAATTCAATTTTTTGCTATCTTTTGAACTGCAGGGAAATTTCTCACTACCTCCTTGAAATTTGAGATAATCGGCTACTTTTCTCAAGGTAAATTTTTTCTTTGCTTTCGTAATTGAGACGCTTCTGGTTGATCAAATCGATTCAAGTGGAATGAATAAACCAGTTTTGTTTCTTTGTATCGTAAAGAGCGCAAAGTTTTTTCCAGTTCATCCCATCTGATCGAAGCGGAGGGTTCGAACTGATTCATTTTCCTGCTCTTAATTTTCGAGGCAGGTCTCTCTGACCATCTGAATGAAAGTGGAGGGCATCGAGTTCTGTCTTGATTTTGTGTTTTAGTTGTGTTCTAAAGTTGAAACGTTGCTTTTTGATCCTCTCTGATTCAAAGTGGAAGGAATCAACTAGTTTAGTTTCTTTGATTCAAATTTAAGCTAAAGGTTGGTTTGGTTTATCCCATCTGATAAAAGTGGAGGGCTTAAACTGATTCATTTTAGCGCTCGCCAGTCGTTTGAGAGCAATCCGTCCGACGTTAATCGCTTATGTTTAACCTTTTTAGATTGTTGGTATTCGAAATTAAAATTTGGACTTTCTGATCCAAGGTAGAAGGACTCAACTAGTTTCGTTTCGTTGACTAAAGTCAATGCATTTATCAATTGAATCTTTTGTGATCGTGGCAGTTAATTGAGAATTTATGATTTTAAGGATTCTTTAAGTTATTGATCATCATGTTTTTCCATTATTGCAAATGAAAAATCGTTATATGCGTAAGTATTCTCAAGAAACATTGCAGAAAGTGGTTGACGAGGGGAAGCTCAAAAAGCAGAGTATGCGGGCAATTGTAAAGAACTTCAAGGTTCCGAGAACTACTTTAAGACGTGCCCTGTGCTCAGTAGTTGCAAGGTCGCGATGTAGACCTCAAATTTTTGATTCTCACTCGTCGCGTGTCCTGATACTTAGATGTGTTATTGAGGCAAAATCAAAAATGGATGTTAGGGTATTTGCCTACGAAATTGCCACTGGTAGAGGCCTACGAGTCCCACCATCATGGGTTAGAATGATGATTTGTTTTTGTGTAAAAGAAACTGAAATATGGTGTCCCGCATGTTTGCTTCAAAAAAAGTTTATCGAGAGGATTTTTCAATAGTGCTTTATTTTATAGTATGTAAAATCTTCTCATGACAATACTTTTCTGTTTCTCATTTTGTTTTACCGTATGCTCTGTTTGTGTTAATCAACATGGCCGAAGCAATTTTCTTTTGGGGAAAGTGTGTGTTAAGAAGCTTGTAATTCGATGTGTTTATTGCTCTTCAGATTGCTTGCAAAATGTCTCTGCCGTTAATTCCAAGGGAAAATCGTGGCATCAAGGTGAAAGAAACCTATACTGAGGCGGAGTACAATAGGGCCTTGAAGATTCGCTGGGTATTTTTCTGTCGAAAAGATAAATCAGTTTTCCCGCTCTCTCTGACTCATCAATCTTGGCCACCTAACTATGGTTTTCATGACAAAGTGAACATTCAAAAGTCAACTGTTCTGACGCTGAAGACAGACGAGGGGTATGATGATTGTCAGTTTGTGGAAACGTGTCTTGCCAAAGATTATGATGCCAGATCAAAGAGAGCTATGGCTATTTTAGACCGATGTGAGAAGAACAACATCTCCCTGGCAGAGATCACTATGTCTTTGTAGTTAGTGTCTATTCACTTGTTGTTTTAGGTCAATCATTTTTCTAAGCTAGTGGGCCTAATATCTAAAGATTCTACTTTTCCTGTAATTTGTTTGACAATGCTTTCTGGCGTTCTTTGGACAATATTGCTTAGTTATTACTGCATATTAATGCAGTCTGGTCTGTTTGTATTTAGTGAGGAACAGGACGAAAATCTCCCACCGCCGGAGCTTGAAAAATCGGCACCAGTGTTGTTCCTGGAGGATGAGAACTCGCCTGTCACCAGCACCCAAAGGAAAAAGAGCAAAAAGCTACGAATTTGTGAGGATGGTCCCTCAAAGGTGAAAAAGAGGCTTGTTGATCCTGTTGTGCAGCTGGGACATGAATTGGAGGCTTCAAGTCCTGCACCCGTCGCCCTATCTCAGAACGACAATGTCGATGAGGTATTTTTTATTTGAAAACAGAAAAGTCAGTTTTGAAAAAAAAATTGCTAGCACCTTATTGTTTGACAACTCCTGGTGGCATATAGAAATAAATGTTTTTATCCTTGCGCTTGTTTGTTTGAGTCATCTACTTTCAGCTTTGATCAAAAGGAATTTGCCTGCCTCTAAGTTGTTTTTTTGTATTTAGAAAACTGTGTCGATTGTGAAGGAGTTGCTTTCCGATCAAAAGAAGCAAATGGAACAAATGATGGAAAATCAGAAAAAGTTTTTCGATCAAATGCTGAAAGTCCGCAAGGCTGAGAAGCGCGAATTTTTGAACATTTGGGCGGCGCATTTAAACGTCAATACAGGACGGACTGAAGATCCCAACAACGATGACACGTCCAACTGTCCTCTCATGTACAAGGGTTTTGATTTAATGACGCTATATGCCTCGGAGAAACCGAGCATTTTGGGACGCGAGCTAGCACGTCGTCTTTTTGGACAAGGGGAAGTCTGTGAACTCATCTTATTGGTATTAGGCAAGAAGACGAGCAGGGCATCTGGGAGGAAACCTTGTGACCATGAGCGATATCAATTGTTTAAAGGCAAGTTTTACTCTGTCTCATTTACCTTCAATTATTGAGTTTGCTGAATCACCTTCTCGCTTTCATAACACAAAAGAAGTCTAGCTGTAAGTTTGTCTTATTTAGAATGTGTCACCAGAAAATATCCGCGGGCACCGCAGACTGCCTTCGAAAATGCACGAGATGCTGCAAATCAATATGGGCTGGACATGAAAGGCAGGCATGGCATTGAGATCGCTAAAAGGCATATACAAAATACAGCTGATACTGATAACGAAAACGCTGAAATTGGTGGGGAATAATAGAGCTGGAAGTCATCAGTTTCTCTCTTTTTTGTCGATGCAGGGCTATGTTGGTGCAGTATTTTGTTTATTTTGTTCCAAACTCAGCAGAAGTTGTGTTACTTGTCGACATTGGCTATGCTACTCAACACAAGAATTATATAACTCTTTTCTTTCTTTATGTTTAGAAGTTTTGTTTTGTTCGTTTTATAGCTACTGAAGCTATATAAGTTTCTTCAATTGAAGTTGTGCTTCTCTACGAAGTTGTCCAATCATATTTAGTACTTTCTCTTGTAGCTTGAAGCTAGCTTTGAGAGTTGACTGAGAATAGTGCAGCTGTTGTTTTCATAATTTTGAAGTAAAATTACTGAATACACGGATTCAATATATTACGCATTCAAAATATGTATGTACGTTTAATAAAATTTCTGAACTATTGATCTTCTGTGAAGACCTCTGTTGTTTCATCTACTTTTCTTGTTGTCGTTAATTCATGCATAAAACCGGAATAAACATACCTCTCTATTTAATCTTTTTTGAGCTGGTAAGCGTGAGGTTTCTTCGTTAATTGGTTATTTTTTTAATTGCTCTTATGCAAATCTGGTAGCATTTTTATATCAGTTCTGTTGTCTTTGTTTGCTTTTTTTCGCCTGACCAATTATTGTCAGAGCCATTTTGTATTTTTTCCTAAAAAACATTGATAAAAGGGGATAAACAGTAACTCAGGAGCCTCACAGATCTTTAATCACTAAAAATGCAATTCACCAAAACGGTCAAAGACGAATTCATGTAGGCTGTTTCTTAGCCTTCATCGCTTCTTTAGCCCCCTTTAACATAATAACACCCGTATAAGGGTGGTGTTATGTAAAAGGGAGCTAAAGAAGTGGTTACTTGTAAGCTTGTTCTTAGCCTTCACCGCTTCTTTAGCCCCCTTTTACATAACATTGCCCTATAGGATGGTGTTATGTAAAAGGGGGTAAAGAAGCGGTGAAGGCTACAAACCAGCCTACATGAATTCGTCGCTTTGTTGGTCACCCCAATAGGGGTGGTGAATTGGTGGTGAATTCAGCCCTCTTTTAGTTAACACCACCCTATAGGGGTGGTGTTAAGTAAAAGAGGGCTAAAGAAGTGGTGAAGGCGAAGAACCAGCCTACATAAATTCGTGTCTTTGTTTGTTTCGGTGAATTACGTTCGTAGAGATTAAAGATCTGTAAGGCTCAGGGGTTAGTGTTTATCCCCTTGTATCTAAGTTTTTAGGACGAAATAACGTACTCGTACTTCCTCTTCCAGTAACCCCGCGCATCTGACCCCCCCCTCTGCTGGCCATTCCCCACCCCCTCTCCAGCCCCACTGCTCTCGTGCTCACTCAATCATTAAACCTAAGGCTATAATGTCTAATTCACAGTTGGATACTGAGGGGGGCTAGCCAGTCGTTTAAGAGCAGTTCGCCCGAATCTCGTCGGGTTTTAAATAAACTTAGTGTTTTTCAAACTTTCCTCCAGCAGCTGTAGTTTGAGTTTTTTCTCGTTGCTTGGTGGCCTCAAAGCGATAGATGAAAGTCTCAAGCTTTTTGTTGAAAAATTGTATTAGAATCCTACAAATTTACCTTGAATTTCTCATGGTTCTAGCTGAAATGTGTTTAACGTGACTTCTCACTGTTATCGCGGCGTTTGCTCTGTTTACCATCCCACAATCTTTTTATGTTTTAGATTCATGCCTAACAAACTCTTAGATAGATCTGAAAGACATCATCTTCTGTGTCAAATTGATGGCCACATTTGTCGTTCTTTTGGATTGTCAAATCCAGACGTTAAAGAGTTTGTGGGGCTTATTTCCCAAGAAGATTACGATGCTCTGAAAAATTCAAGTTCAATTGTCAAAAGAACGCATAATTTATTAAAAAAAGGCCTATCACCAAATGAAAGTTGAAAACTGTAGTTTAAGGGCAGATTCTTTTGGTGGATATGGGCTGCACTATGAGGGGGAAAAATTGCTTCCGAAAGGTCAGCGAATTTCGTTGTTCGGTTATCTGGAAAAAATTCCGAAAAAAGATGAAAGTACCTTCTCAAATCTCTCCATAATGGCACCTCGAGAAGGTTCGGGTTTGAGCCGTGTGATGGTTGGACCGGCACGTTTTTTGAATCACAGTTGCGTACCCAATTGTGACTACGTAGCTATTGAAATCAATGGCAGGAAAGCTGTTCAAATTATCACAAGACAGGAAATTCCACCTCAAACCGAGCTACTGTCCTTCTATGGTGCGAGCTTCTTTGGACCAGGCAACAGAGATTGTTTGTGTGTTCATACTAATTTGCATGTTGATGTCAGCACGCCTGTACTAAGCACAACTAGAATACAAATTGAATTATCGCCTATTGCAGCTGGTTCACCTCTGGCCCTTCAGAGGACTCAGGGTTTGTTTAGGATGAGAAACTTCAAACGGAAGTATCGACAACCTGCAGTACAAAGCACTCCTAAGAAGACATGCTGGGTGGACTTAAGGCTTGTTGATGCTGAAGTCTCGGACAGCGATGTTTCCAGTGAAACTGAGATGACGACGGTGGTGGGCGATAACGATTTTGCTAATGAAGGTCTTAGCAATGCCTCCCATGATTCATCAAACGTTTTTTTCTCTAGCAGTAATAACTGTGAAAATCCGGCTCGTGTTGCTTCTGAGGAATCTAGTTCTTCCGAAAACGAAGAAGTGGAAGCTTTTCAATTGATCGATGGCAACTCAAAAACTTCGCTGGATAATTTTGTCCATTGTGTTGAAAGTATTGTAACGAAGCACGGGACTTCTGATAAAGAAGCCGGTGAATGGTTGAGATTAATCCGTCTTTCGTATCCTGATTGTACAATTCCGTCTTTCAAGACCTTGAAAAATCGCAACGCTCGGATAGCACGTCAGCGAATTTTGAAGTCCGAAGCGTTAGCTGGAGGCGAATGGCGTGTTTTAAATTTTGTGGAAGAAATTGAAATGCTACTGAAGTTGAATTTTTCGCATATTGTAAATTATAACGCTAACAAAGGCAATGGCCGCGATCTCATTTTGCCTGACGCTTTTGATCGAATTTCTAATAAATTGAAAGTGTTTCTGATTCTGAATACTGACGGTGTAAAAGTCATTCAGTCTCGAAACAATACTCTTTGGCCAGTTTGGATTGCAGTCGCAAATTTGCCACCAATTTTGCGGTCTGCTTTCAAGAACATAATATTAGCCGGGCTTTGGTTTGGTAAAGAGAAACCTCAATGGACCTCTTTCTTCAAGGTTATTGTTTGCGTACTAATTTTCTATTCAAGTCATGTCAAGTTTTTTTTCTATTTTTTTTGCAGGCTATTGGTGATCAATTAAAACCAACGACTCTGGAGCTTGCAGGAACAATTTACACGGTAACTCTAAATCCTGTGCTTCTCGTTGCCGATACTCCAGCTCGTTACTCCGTACTTAATTGGACCTCTTTCAATGGGTATTTTGGCTGTTGTTACTGCTATAATGAAGGGAAGCGGTTTGGGAACACCCACTTCTATCCGAATATAAAATCACAAATGAGAACAGTGAACGAGTATCGCGGTAATGTTGAGTTCATTGAGAAGCATCCTTCTCTAAAGAACTGGAAAGGCGTTAAAGGCGTCAGTGCATTGAATACAATTCTTCCGAGTCTCCCTTTATCGATGCCTATTGATTATATGCATCAGATTGCGCTCGGAGTTGCTCGAACAGTTCTTGACCTAATTTGCAAAGAAATCAAAGGATCTTCAAG